>NC_138866.1:88156522-88609616 GCF_965194805.1 Balaenoptera borealis
TTCTAGTTTATTTTTCTTCTTATGAACTCATGGGTAACTTGACGACCATGCCTATGAGTTGAGCACATTGCTGTTAAGTTTTGTCTTTAGGATTCAGTTGCAGATTCCTTGGAAATGTCTGTGCTGCACTAGTTCTTTGACATTTTAACTGATAGTGTGGGTTATTTAGCAGTCACATTCATACCCCCGGCACACCCCCTGTCACATGTGATTGAATGAGATGTGACCACCTGACTGAAGCTTGGCCAAACATTCTTTCTCAGGAATTTGGAGTTGAGATGGAGACTACCAGTGAGATAGGGCTGATCTCCCGACCAGATGACAAGTAAGCCTGGGAGCTATAGGGTGGCCATCTTCCCTCTGTATGTGGATGGAGAAGCTAAAATCCAGTCTAGTTTTATTTTTTATGTGGATTCTTCATTCTTCCCCATTTTAATAAAAATGTGGTATGAAGAGAGATTGCCAGCACGGACGGTTTTTCATTTTCCCCTTCTGCTCCACTCTTCACCTTTCTCCTCCCTGCTTTGTTTCCCAGGAGACTGATCATCATCTGATTCTATGTGACTCCCTTGTCCTCTGGCCAATGTGAGGAATCATTAGAACAACAAGCAGGAAGAGAGGTTGGAGTATTTATTTTCTTGCTTCCTCCCTCTCAGGCTGCAGACTTGCAGTGGTTGCCTTTCTCTAACAAGTCACAGATCTTACAGGGTGATCTTTTTCCTTCAGCTATAGCTATAGATATCACTATATTTCAATAAATGCACCCCAGGCCTAGCAGACTCTATTACCACCTCTAGGCCTAAAGGAGAATGAAGAGGGAGCTTCATCTTTGCTGTTTTTTCTTAACTCTTTAAGTGATCCCTAAACCTTTTTTAAGTGATCCAATTGTGCCTTTTGAGAGTGCCTTTTACTTACTGCTGGGATCATGACTGACTCACTGAACAACCTATGCTTCTGAGGTTCTAACCCCTTTTGGGGTTTCCTGACTGTGAAACAAACCTATGATCTTAAAATAATTTGTTTTCCTGTAAATGGGTCTTAAAACCAACTAACCCTAAAAAATAAAGGTTCCTTGAATTATATATACTTATATAATGCATACATAGGCGTAAACAATTTTTCAAAATGGGCTAAGAAGTTCATCAATAAATCAAATGGGCTGTTACTGTGTATATGTTAGTTACAATGATGTGTAATGCATTGGTTTTTTTTCTTTTCGGTTTTATTGAGATATAGTTGGCATATAACATTGTATTAGTTTTAGATGTACAACATGATTTCATATGAATATATATTGTGAAATGATTACCACAATAGGTTTAGTTAACATCCATCAACTCATATAGGTACAAATTCTTTTTTTCTTGTGATGAGAACTTTTAAGATTTGCTCTTGCAACTTTCAAGTATGATATATTATTGTTAACTTTAGTCACCATGCTGTACATTACATCCCCAGAACTTATTTATCTTATAACTGGAAGTTTGTACCTTAGACTACCTTCACCTGTTTCACCCACCCCCAACTTCTGGCAACCACCAGTTTCTTCTCTGTATCTATGAGTTTGTTGGGGTTTTCTTGTTTTTGTTTTTGATTCCACATATAAGTGAGATCATACAGTATAGGTCTTTCTCTGACTTGTTTCACTTAGATGTCTATTTGGTTCCTCTGCCCATTTTTATTAGATTATTTGGCTTTTTGTTGTTCTTGTTGAGTTGAATGAATTCTTCATATATTTTGGATATTTACCTCTTATCAGATAAATGATTTGCAAATATTTTCTCCATTCTGTAGCTTGCCTTTTCATGTTGTTAATGGCTTCCTTTCCTGTACAGAAACTTTTTAGTTTGATGTAGTCTCATTTGTTTGGTTTTGCTTTTTGTTGCCTTTACTTTTTTGTCAAAAACAAAAAATCATCGCCAAGACTGATATTAAGGATCTTCTCCCCTATGCTTTCTTCAAGGTGTTTTATGGTTTCAGACCGTATAGTCACGTCTTTAATACATTTTGAGTTGATTTTTGTGTGTGGGGTAAGATAGGGGTCCAGTTTCATTCTTTTCATGTAGCTGTCCAGTTTTCCCAACACCATCTGTTAAAGAGACTATCCTTTCCCCATTGTATATTCTTGGCTCTGTTGTCATTAAATTAATTGACCATAACTGTGAGGTCAGTTTTTAATTCTGGGCTTTCTATTTTATTCCATTGTTCTGTGTGTCTGTTTTTATGCCAATATCATACTGTATTTATTACCATAGCTTTGTAATACAGTTTGAAATCAGGAAGTGTGATGCCTCTAGCTTTGTTCATTCTTTCTCAAGCTTGCTTTGCCTATTTGGGGTCTTTTGTGGTTCTATATAAATTTTAGGATTGTTTGTTCTATTTCTGTGAAAAATGCCGCTGGAATTTTGATAGGAACTGCATTGAATCTGCAGATTGCTTTGTGCAGTGTGGATGTTTTAACAATAATTTTTCCAGTCCATGAGTGTGGAATATCTTTCCATTTATTTGTGTCATCTTTCAATTTCTTTCATCAATGTTTCATAGTTTTCAGTATATAGATCTTTCACCTCTTTGGTAAACTTTATTCCTGGGAATTTCATTCTTTATGATGGAATTGTAAATTGGATTGTTTTAATGTCTCTTTCTGATAGTTCATTATTAGTGTATAGAAATGCAATTGAGTTTTGTATATTGACTTTTGTATCCTGCAACTCTACTGAAGTTGCTTATTAATTCTAACAGTTTTCTGATGGAGTCTTTAGGGTTTTTAAAAATGTCAGCTGCAAATAGAGACAGAAGTTGTACTTCTTCCTTTCTAATTTTTGGATGCCTTTTATTTTTTTCCTGCTAATTGCTTTAGCTAGGACTTCCAGTACTATGTTGAATAAAAGTGATGAGAGTGGGCTTTCATGTCTTGTTCCTGATCTTAGAGGAAAAGCTTTCAGCTCTTCACTGTTGAGTATGATGCTAGCTGTGGGCTTGTCATATATGGTATATATTATGTTCAAGTATGTTCCCCTACACACAGTTTGAGATTTTTAAAATCATAAATGAGTATTGAATTTTGTCGAGTCTTTTTTTTTTTTGCTTCTGTTGAGGTGATCATATGATTTTTATCCTTCATTTTATAAGTATGTTGTATCACATCAATTTTGTATTTGTTGAACTATCCCTGCATCTCTGGAATAAATATCGCTTGATCATGGTTCATGATCCTTTAATGTATTTTAGAATTTGGTTTGCTAATATTTTGTTGAAGATTTTTGCATCTATGTTCATCAGGGATATTGGCCTATGTTTGTCTTTTCTTGTGTGGTCCTTGTCTGCTTTTGGCATCAGGGTAATGCTGGCCTCATAAAATGAGTTTAGATGTGCTCCCTCTAGTATTTTTGGGAAGAATTTGAGAAGGATTGGTTTTAATTCTTTAAATGTTTGGTAGAATGCACTAGTAAAGCCATTTGGTCCTGAACTTTTGTTTGTTGGATGGTTTTTGATTTCTGATTCAATCTCCTTACTCATTATTGGTCTGTTCAGATTCTCTGTTTCTTGGATTCAATATTGGTAGGTTGTATAATATTATGTTTCTAGACACTTACTACTTCTGTGTTGTCCAGTTTGGTTGATAGTAGTCTCTTATGATCCTTTGTATTTGTGTCGTATCAGGTACAACGTCTCCTCTATCTTTTTTTTACTTTATTTTTTTTGAAGTATAGTTGATTTACAATGTTCTGTTAGTTTCAGATGTACAGCAAAATGATTCAGTTATACATACATATAAATCTATTTTTTTCAGATTCCTTTCCCTTGTAGGTTATAAAATACTGACTACAGTTCCCCATGCTATACAGTAGGTCTTTGTTGTTTCTCTATTATATATATATATAGTAGTGTGTATATGTTAATTCCAAGATCCTAATTTATCCCTCCCCCCTTTCCCCTTTGGTAACCATAAGTTTGTTTTCCATGTCTGTGATCTATTTCTGTTTTGTATATAACTTCATTTGTATCATTTTTTTTAAGATTCCACATATAAGTGATATATGATATTTGTCTTTCTATGTATACTTCTAACAGATGTTGGTAATAACATTAACCACTTGGAGTGAAATGTGGAAAGCTTATTTCCATTTAGGTACCTTTACTTTTCTCACTTTTATTTGTTTAATTTATTTTTTTATACAGCAGGTTCTTATTAGTTATCCATGTTATATATATTAGTGTATATATGTCAATCCCAAGCTCCCAATTATTCACACCACCACCCCCACCCCCCACTGCTTTGCCCCCTTGGTGTCCATACTTTTGTTCTGTATATCTGGGTCTCAATTTCTGCCCTGCAAACTGGTTCATCTGTATCATTTTTCTAGGTTCCACATATATGCGTTAACATACAATATTTGTTTTTCTCTTTCTGACTTCACTATGTACGACAGTCTCTAGATCCATCCACGTCTCTACAAATGACCCAATTTCGTTCCTTTATGTGGCTGAGTAATATTCCATTGTATGTATGTACCACAACTTCTTTATCCATTCGTCTGTCGTTGGGCATTTAGGTTGCTTCCATGACCTGGCTACTGTAAATAGTGCTGCAATGAACATTGGGGTGCATGTGTCTTTTTTTTTGTTTTTAAACACCTTTATTGGAGTATAATTGCTTTACAATGGTGTGTTAGTTTCTACTTTATAACAAAGTGAATCAGTTATACATATACATATGTTCCCATATCTCTTCCCTCTTGCATCTCCCTCCCTCCCACCCTCCCTATCCCACCCCTAGGGTGGTCACAAAGCACCGAGCTGATCTCCCTGTGCTCTGTGGCTGCTTCCCACTAGCTGTCTATTTTGCATTTGGTAGTGTATATATGTCCATGCCACTCTCTCACCCTGTCACATCTCACCCCTCCCCCTCCCCATATCCTGAAGTCCATTCTCTAGTAGGTCTGTGTCTTTATTCCCATCTTGCCACTAGGTTCTTCACGACCTTTATTTTCCCATAGATTCCATACGTATGTGTTAGCATACTGTATTTGTTTTTCTCTTTCTGACTTACTTCACTCTGTATGACAGACTCTAACTCCATCCACCTCACTACAAATACATCCATTTCATTTCTTTTTATGGCTGAGTAATATTCCATTGTATATATGTGCCACATCTTCTTTATCCATTCATCCAATGATGGACACTTAGGTTGCTTCCATGTCCTGGCTATTGTAAATAGAACTGCAATGAACATTTTGGTAGATGACTCTTTTTGAATTATGGTTTTCTCAGGGTATATGCCCAGTAGTGGGATTGCTGGGTCGTATGGTAGTTCTATTTGTAGTTTTTAAAGGAACCTCCATACTGTTCTCCATAGTGGCTGTATCAATTTACATTCCCACCAACAGTGCAAGAGTGTTCCCTTTCCTCCACATCCTCTCCAGCATTTATTGTTTCTAGATTTTTTGATGATGGCCATTCTGACCGGTGTGAGATGATATCTCATTGTAGTTTTGATTTGCATTTCTCTAATGATTAATGACGTTGAGCATTCTTTCATGTGTCTGTAGGCCATCTGTATATCTTCTTTGGAGAAATGTCTATTTAGGTCTTCTGCACATTTTTGGATTGGGTTGTTCGTTTTTTTGTTATTGAGCTGCATGAGCTGCTTGTAAATCTTGGAGATTAATCCTTTGTCCGTTGCTTCATTTGCAAATATTTTCTCCCATTCTGATGGTTGTCTTTTGGTCTTGTTTATGGTTTCCTTTGCTGTGCAAAAGCTTTTAAGTTTCATTAGGTCCCATTTGTTTATTTGTGTTCTTATTTCCATTTCTCTGGGAGGTGGGCCAAAAAGAATCTTGCTGTGATGTATGTCATAGAGTGTTCTGCCTATGTTTTCCTCTAAGAGTTTGATAGTGTCTGGTCTTACACTTAGGTCTTTAATCCATTTTGAGTTTATTTTTGTGTATGGTGTCAGGGAGTGTTCTAATTTCAAACTTTTACATGTACCTGTCCAATTTTCCCAGCACCACTTATTGAAGAGGCTGTCATTTCTTCACTGTATATGCTTGCCTCCTTTATCAAAGATAAGGTGACCATATGTGTGTGGGTTTATCTCTGGGCTTTCTATCCTGTTCCATGGATCTATATTTCTGTTTTTGTGCCAGTACCAAACGGTCTTGATTACTGTAGCTCTGTAATATATTCTGAAGTCAGGGAGCCTGATTCCTCCAGCTCCATTTTTCGTTCTCAAGATTGCTTTGGCTATTCGGGGTCTTTTGTGTTTCCATACAAATTGTGAAATTTTTTGTTCTAGTTCTGTGAAAAATGCCAGTGGTAGTTTGATAGGGATTGCATTGAATCTGTAGATTGCTTTGGGTAGTAGAGTCATTTTCACAGTGTTGATTCTTCCAATCCAAGGACATGGTATATCTCTCCTTCTATTTGTATCATCTTTAATTTCTTTCATCAGTGTCTTATAATTTTCTGCATACAGGTCTTTTCTCTCTTTAGGTAGGTTTATTCCTGGATATTTAATTCTTTTTGTTGCAATGGTAAACGGGAGTTTTTTCTTAATTTCACTTTCAGATTTTTCATCATTAGTGTATAGAAATGCAAGAGATTTCTGTGCATTAATTTTGTATCCTGCTACTTTACCAAATTCATTGATTACCTCTACTAGTTTTCTGGTAGCATCTTTAGCATTCTATAGGTATAGTATCATGTCATCTGCAAACACTGACAGCTTTACTTCTTCTTTTCCGATTTGGATTCCTTTTATTTCTTTGTCTTCTCTGATTGCTGTGGCTAACACTTCCAAAACTATGTTGAATAATAGTGGTGAGAGTGGGCAACCTTGTCTTGTTCCTGATCTTAGTGGAAATGGTTTCAGTTTTTCACCATTGAGGACAATGTTGGCTGTGGGTTTGTCATATATGGCCTTTATTATGTTGAGGAAAGTTCCCTCTATGCCTACTTTCTGCAGGGCTTTTTTCATAAATGGGTGTTGAATTTTGTCAAAAGCTTTCTCTGCATCTATTGAGATGATCATATGGTTTTTCTCCTTCAATTTGTTAATATGGTGTATCACGTTGATTGATTTGTGTATATTGAAGAATCCTTGCATTCCTGGGATAAACCCCACTTGATCATGGTGTATGATCCTTTTAATGTGCTGTTGGATTCTGTTTGCTAGTATTTTGTTGAGGATTTTTGCATCTATGTTCATCAGTGATATTGGCCTGTAGTTTTCTTGCTTTGTGACATCTTTGTCTGGTTTTGGTATCAGGGTGATGGTGGCCTCATAGAATGAGTTTGGGAGTGTTCCTCCGTCTGCAATATTTTGGAAGAGTTTGAGAAGGATAGGTGTTAGCTCGTCTCTAAATGTTTGATAGAATTCTCCTGTGAAGCCATCTGGTCCTGGGCTTTTGTTTGTTGGAAGATTTTTAATCACCATTTCAATTTCAGTGCTTGTGATTGACCTGTTCATATTTTCTATTTCTTCCTGGTTCAGTGTCAGCACGTTGTGCATTTCTAAGAATCTGTCCATTTCTTCCAGGTTGTCCATTTTATTGGCGTAGAGTTGCTTGTAGTAATCTCTCATGATCGTTTGTATTTCTGCAGTGTCAGTGGTTACTTCTCCTTTTTCATTTCTAATTCTATTGATTTGAGTCTTCTCCCTTTTTCTCTTGATGAGTCTGGCTAATGGTTTATCAATTTTGTTTATCTTCTCAAAGAACCAGCTTTTAGTTTTATTGATCTTTGCTATTGTCTCCTTCATTTCTTTTTCATTTATTTCTGATCTGATCTTTATGATTTCTTTCCTTCTGCTAGCTTTGGGGTTTTTTTGTTCTTCTTTCTCTAATTGCTTCAGGTGCAAGGTTAGGTTGTTTATTCGAGATGTTTCCCGTTTCTTGAGGTAGGCTTGTATTGCTATAAACTTCCCTCTTAGCACTGCTTTTGCTGCATCCCATAGGTTTTGGGTCGTCGTGTCTCCATTGTCATTTGTTTCTAGGTATTTTTTGATTTCCCCTTTGATTTCTTCAGTGATCACTCCGTTATTAAGTAGTGTATTGTGTAGCCTCCATGTGTTTGTATTTTTTACAGATCTTTTCCTGTAATTGATATGTAGTCTCATAGCGTTGTGGTCGGAAAAGATACTTGATACGATTTCAATTTTCTTAAATTTACCAAGGCTTGATTTGTGACCCAAGATATGATCTATCCTGGAGAATGTTCCATGAGCACTTGAGAAAAATGTGTATTCTGTTGTTTTTGGGTGGAATGTCCTATAAATATCAATTAAGTCCATCTTGTTTAATGTATCATTTAAAGCTTGTGTTTCCTTATTTATTTTCATTTTGGATGATCTGTCCATTGGTGAAAGTGGGGTGTTAAAGTCCCCTATTATGATTGTGTTGCTGTCGATTTCCCCTTTTATGGCTGTTAGTATTTGCCTTATGTATTGAGGTGCTCCTATGTTGGGTGCATAAATATTTACAATTGTTATACCTTCCTCTTGGGTCGATCCCTTGATCATTATATAGTGTCCTTCTTTGTCTCTTGTAATAGTCTTTATTTTAAAGTCTATTTTGTCTGATATGAGAATTGCTACTCCAGCTTTCTTTTGATTTCCATTTGCATGGAATATCTTTTTCCATCCCCTCACTTTCAGTCTGTATGTGTCTCTAGGTCTGAAGTGGGTCTCTTGTAGACAGCATATATATGGGTCTTGTTTTTGTATCCATTCAGCCAGTCTGTGTCTTTTGGTGGGAGCATTTAATCCATTTACATTTAAGGTAATTATCGATATGTATGTTCCTATTCCCATTTTCTTAGATGTTTTGGGTTTGTTATTGTAGATATTTTCCTTCTCTTGTGTTTCTTGCCTAGAGAAGTTCCTTTAGCATTTGTTGTAAAGCTGGTTTGGTGGTGCTGAACTCTCTCAGCTTTTGCTTGTCTGTAAAGGTTTTAATTTCTCCATCACATCTGAATGAGATCCTTGCTGGGTAGAGTAATCTTGGTTGTAGGTTCTTCTCCTTCATCACTTTAAGTATATCCTGCCACTCCCTTCTGGCTTGCAGAGTTTCTGCTGAAAGATCAGCTGTTAACCTTATGGGGATTCCCTTGTGTGTTATTTGTTGTTTTTCCCTTGCTGCTTTTAATATGTTTTCTTTATATTTAATTTTTAATAGTTTGATTAATATGTGTCTTGGCGTGTTTCTCCTTGGGTTTATCCTGTATGGGACTCTCTGTGCTTCCAGGACTTGATTAACTATTTCCTTTCCCATATTAGGGAAGTTTTCAACTATAATCTCTTCAAATATTTTCTCAGTCCCTTTCTTTTTCTCTTCTTCTTCTGGGACCCCTATAATTCGAATGTTGGTGCATTTAATGTTGTCCCAGAGGTCTCTGAGACTGTCCTCAGTTCTTTTCATTCTTTTTTCTTTATTCTGCTCTGCAGTAGTTATTTCCACCATTTTATCTTCCAGGTCACTTATCCTTTCTTCTGCCTCAGTTATTCTGCTATTGATCCCATCTAGAGTATTTTAAGTTTCATTTATTGTGTTTTTCTTTGTTGCTTGGTTCGTCTTTAGTTCTTCTACGTCCTTGTTAAATGTTTCTTGCATTTTGTCTATTCTATTTCCAAGATTTTGGATCATCCTTACTATCATTATTCTGAATTCTTTTTCAGGTAGACTGCCTATTTCCTCTTCATTTGTTAGGTCTGGTGTGTTTTGACCCTGCTCCTTCATCTGCTGTGTGTTTTTCTGTCGTCTCATTTTGCTTATGTTACTGTGTTTGGGGTCTCCTTTTCGCAGGCTGCAGGTTCGTAGTTCCCATTGTTTTTGGTATCTGTCCCCAGTGGCTAAGGTTGGTTCAGTGGGTTGTGTAGGCTTCCTGGTGGAGGGGACTATTGCCTGTGTTCTGGTGGATGAGTTTGGATCTTGTCTTTCTGGTGGGCACGTCCACGTCTGGTGGTGTGTTTTGGGGTGTCTGTGGCCTTATGATTTTAGGCAGTCTCCCTGCTAATGGATGGGACTGTGTTCCTGTCTTGCTAGTTGTTTGGCATAGGGTGTCCAGCCCTGTAGCTTGCTGGTCGTTGAGTGAAGCTGGGTCTTGATGTTGAGATGGAGGTCTCTGAGAGATTTTTGCCGTTTGGTATTACGTGGAGCTGGTAGGTCTCTTGTGGACCAGTGTCCTGAAGTTGGCTCTCCCACCTCAGAGGCACAGCCCTGATGCCTGGCTGGAGCACCAAGAGCCTTTCATCCACACAGCTCAGAATATAAGGGAGAAAAAAATAGAAAGAAAAAAAAAGAGGATAAAATAAAATAAAGCTATTGTAATAAAAAATAAGAAAAAAATTATTAAGAGTAAATGTATTCAGAAAAATTTTTTTTTAATTTTTAAAAATAGATTTATTAATTTTTTATAGTAAAAAATAAAAAAATTTTTAAGAAAAAAATTTATTAAGAAAAAAATTAATTTTTAAAAAAAATATGAAAAAACTTATTAAAAATTTTTTAATTTCTAAAAATAGAAAATACGGAAAAAATTATTAAGAAAACATATATTAGGAAAAAAAAATTTTTTTAAGTTAAAAAAATGGACGGACCTAACCCTAGGACTGATGGTGAAAGCAAAGCTATACAGACAAAATCTCACCCAGAAGCATACACATATACACTCACAAAAAAAGGAAAAGGGGAAATTAATATATCCTGCTCCTAAAGTCCACCTTTTGAATTTGGGATGATTCGTTGTCTATTCAGGTATTCAACAGATGCAGGCACATCAAGTTGTTTGCGAGCTTTAATCCGCTGCTTCTGAGGCTGCTGGGAGAGATTTCCCTTTCTCTTCTTTGTTCGTACAGCTCCCAGCGTTCAGCTTTGGATTTGGACCCGCCTCTGCATGTACGTCGCCTGAGGGCGTCCGTTCCCCGCCCAGACAGAACGGGGTTAAAGGAGCAGCTGCTTCGGGGGCTCTGGCTCACTCAGGCTGGGGGAGGGAGCGGTACGGAGGAGGCGGGGCGAGCCTGCGGCTTCAGAGGCGTTGTGACGTTGCAGCAGCCTGAGGCGCGCCGTGTGTTCTCCCGGGGAAGTTGTCCCCGGATCACGGGAGCCTGGCAGTGGCGAGCTGCACCTGCTCCCGGGAGGGGCAGTGTGGAGAGTGACCTGTGCTCGCACACAGGCTTCTTGGTGGCGGCAGCAGCAGCCTTAGCGTTTCCTACCAGTCTCTGGGGTCCGCGCTGATGGCCACGGCTCACTCCCGTCTCTGGGGTCCGCGCTGTTAGCCGCGGCTCGCGCCCACCTCTGGAGTTCGTCTAGGTGGCGCTCTGAATCCCCTCTCCTTGCGCACCGAGAAACAAAGAGGCAAGAAAAAGTCTCTTGCTTCTTCGGCAGCTGCAGACCTCCCCTCCGGCTCCCTCCCGGCTCGCTGCGGCACGCCAACCCCTTCAGGCTGTGTTCACGCTGCCAACCCCAGTCCTTTCCCTGCGATCCGACCGAAGCCCGCGCCTCAGCTCCCAGCCCCGCCTGCCCCAGCGGGTGAGCAGACAAGCCTCTCGGGCTGGTGAGCGCTGCTCGGTGCTGAGCCTCTGTGCGGGAATCTCTCCGTTTTTCCCTCTGCACCCCTGTTGCTGTGGGATCCGCGCTGATAGCCGCGGCTCGCACCCGTCTCTGGATTTCGTTTAGGCAGCGCTCTGAATCCCCTCTCCTTGCGCGCCGCGAAACAAAGAGGCAAGAAAAAGTCTCTTGCCTCTTCGGCAGCTGCAAACTTTTTCCCGGACTCCCTCCCGGCTAGCACCAAAGCCCGAGCCTCAGCTCCCAGCCCCCGCCCGCCCCGGCGGGTGAGCAGACAAGCCTCTCGGGCTGGTGAGTGCTGGTTGGCGCCGAGCCTCTGTGCGTGAATCTCTCTGCTTTGCCCTCCGCACCCCTGTGGCTGCGCTCTCCTCCGCGGCTCCGAAGCTTCCCCCCTCTGCCACCCGCAGTCTCTGCCTGCAAAGGGGCTTCCTAGTGCCTGGAAACCTTTCCTCCTTCACGGCTCCCTCCCACTGGCGCAGGTCCCGTCCCTATTCTTTTGTCTCTGTTATTTCTTTTTTCTTTTACCCTACCCAAGTACGTGGGGATTTTCTTGCCTTTTGGGAGGTCTGATGTCTTCTGCCAGCGTTCAGTGGGTGTTCTGTAGGAGCAGTTCCACGTGTAGATGTATTTCTACTGTATCTGTGGGAAGGAAGGTGATCTCCGTGTCTTACTCTTCCGCCATCTTGCCCCTTACCCCCCTCATTTCTTAGTAGAGGCATTTATCACTAAGAACTTCCCTCTTAGAACTGTCTTTTGATGCACTCCCTAAGTTTTGTATGCTGTATTATCCTTTTTTATCGAGGTATTTCTTGACTTCTTCTTTTACCCATTGGTTGTTCTGTAGCCTATTGTTTAATCTCCACATTTTTGTGAATTCTTCAGTTTTCTTCTTGTAATTGACTTCGAATTTCATATTTGTGGTTGGAAAAAATGCTTGATATGATTTCAGTTTCTTAAATTTATTAAGAACTTCTTTTGTGACCCAAAATGTGATGCATCATGAGGAATGTTCCATGTGCACTTGAAGAATGTGCATCTGCTTTTGGATGGAATATTCTGTAAACGTCTGTTTAGTTTACGTTCAATATTCCCTTATTGATTTTTTGTCTAGATGATCTATCCATTGATGACAGTGGGATTTTGAAGTCCTGTACTATTATTGTATTGCTCTCTATTTCTCCCTTTATGTCTGTTAATATCTGCTTTATATATTTAGGTGTTCCTATGTTGGGTGCATAAATATTTACAAATGTTATATTCTCTTGTTGGTTTGACCCTTTTATTATTATATAATGCCCTTCTTTGTCTCTTATTTCAGTCTTTGTCTAGAAGTCTATTTTGTCTAATAAGTATAATGAGCCATGCTTTCTTTTGGCATGGGGTATCTTTTCCTTTTTCCATCACTTTACTTTCAGTCTGTGTGTGACCTTAAAACAGAAATGAATCTCTTGTAGGAAGCATATAGTTGCATCTTGTTTTTAGTCCTCACAAGCCCCCCTTATTTTTTGATTGGATATTTAGTTGATTTACATTTAAAGTAATTAGTGATAGGTGTGGACTATTGACACTTTGTTAGTTGTTTTCTTGCTGTTTTGTAGTTTCTTTGTTCCTTTCTTCTCTTGCTCTCTTCCTTATTATTTGATGGTTTTCTATTGTGGTATGCTTAGATTTATTTATCTTTTGTGTATCTACTATAGGTTTCTGGGTTTGTGGTTACCATGAGGCTTATATATAAAATTTTAAAGTTATATAACACTTTAGAGTTATAGTAGTCTATTTTAAGCTGATAACAGCTAAAATTTAAACACATAATTAAGGTCTACATTTTTACTTTCACCCCTCCCACACATTATATTTTTATGTCACAGTTTACATCTTTTTACTTTGTGTATCCTGTAAATAGCCTTGTTGTAAGAGAAAAGGCTTATCCTATGTTGCTAATAATTTGGTTTAGCTCCACAGTTTTAAAATCTATATAATGGAGATAACATTTACTATGATAAGAAACAAAAAACCTAAACTAAATTAGCTCACCCCCCAAAAAAAAAGCAAAATGAAAAAACACACATACACACAAAACAAACCCAAACAAGAAATGAACACAAAGAGCTCCTGGAGCTCTGAAATACCATGAGATTTTAGTGTAGGATCTCTGTCAAAGCTATAGCTGTCTCACACAGTGTTCTCTCTCATCCCAACCATCAGATGCTTTTTCACAAATTCACATCAAACATGTATTTTCTTACCACAGCTTCTCCATTAGATGGTGATCTCCTCTGAAGGAGACAGTGCTTTACTAATCTTTGTATTATCTGCATTTAGCATAGTGACTAGCATATAGTACCAGGACGGTAAGTGTTGACTGAATATAACCTTAACCCTTCTCCCTTTCTTCTTCAAGGCAGAATTTGAACAGCACCCATCTCAAAGGGCTTACATTTTATTCATGTTTTTGATGGTATTGATAGGTTTTATTTTAATGTACTTCATGTATCTTGAAAATTACCTTGATTTTGTATAAGCTGAGATAGGTGTAATAGGTATAATTAAAAGGGCAAAATCATGTGTGTTTTTCATGAATAAGCAGATTGATTTAAGTAAGTTTTTCAATGGATGGCAACTGTTTCATTATATTGGAATGAGAGTAATAGGTAGGGAAGGACTATAGTTTTCCTCTTCAACAGACTTTATGGCTAGGGGTTATGCTATACTTAAAATCAGTTTCTGTTGTGTGGTTTCTTGCTGATATCATTATGCCACAGCCACCACCTTGCAAGTTTGGTCAAATCCTATCAATCTGTTCTGCTGGGCACACCGAGATTCTCCTTGAACAGAAGGTTCACTTGAAGTTGATAATTTTCTAGTAACATCCAGCTAACTTTCTTGAAATCACTGCACAGTTTTAATAATGGAGTCTTGAGTTCAGTGTATGTCTTCCTTGGTCATCTGGAAAGCAGAGTAAGGCAAGGTGCTTATACTGGAGGTCCAAGACTAGGGAGTTAAGGCTGAGGAAGAAAAGAGCAAATGACATGAAGACACGAAGCAGTATGATATTACGTGCTATTAGCCACCTCTATACAATGAGCTGAAATAACACTTGTCATGTGTGTTCAGTCGGCAAAAGGAGAATGACCATACTACCTCATGGATTGTTGTATTAAAAATGTTAATCTAGGGCTTCCCTGGTGGTGCAGTGGTTAAAAATCTGCCTGCCAATAAGGGGACATGGGTTCGAGCCCTGGTCCAGGAAGATCCCACATGCCGCAGAGCAACTAAGGCCATGCACCACAACTACTGAGCCTGTGCTCTAGACCTCATGAACCACAACTACTGAGCCCATATGCCACAACTACAGAAGCCTGTGCACCTAGAGCCCATGCTCTGCAACAAGAGAAGCCACTGAAATGAGAAGCCCGTGCACCGCAACAAGGAGTAGCCCCCACTCACCGCAACTAGAGAGGGCCCACGTGTAGCAACAAAGACCCAACGCAGCCAAAAATAAATTAACATATTTTTTATATAAATTTATTTATCTATGTAATTGTGCTTAGAATACTGTACATAGTAAGAATTGTTTAAGTATTTGCTATCAGCTATTTTTTTTAGAAATGATCCTCGCTCCAGGGCTCATGATATAGTTCAGGTAAACTCATAAATTAAAACTGGCTTGGATTATATTCTATTTCTAAAATAAAGTTCTTACTGAATCAGTAAATATTAAAAAATTACTATGCTTGAGAAACAAATAATAGGATAATGTCTTAGTCTGGGGCCTCTAGAAATCAGAGCCTAAGTTAAGGATTAGGGTGCTACAACTTTAAGAGGTACAAGCCCAGTGCAGTGAGTGTGAGGGAAGAGGGGAAGAGAGTCGAAGAACGGTATGAAGCAATTCAAGTGTTACCCTGTGGCTACACAATAAGCTATTGAAGACATAGCACACACCTCAGCGGTTGTATTCACTCACCACACAGGGCTTCACCAGGAAAGAGCCACACCTCAAAAGTTCACAGGGGAGAGAAAGGAGAGGTCTTTTATCTGTCTCCTTTCTCCTGTCTTCTGTTTCCTGTTGGTCCTCAAGGGGAGCTAAATCTCCTGTATCACTAGCCCATCAATAGCTCTTCAGGGAGTCAGATCCATGTCCTGCATTATGGTACTTCATCTAAATCCAGAAGTAGAGAGGCAACTCTGCATGTGTAAGATAAGAGAGAAAATAAGGAAGCTTCTGTATCCATAGGTTGGATAGAATTACCTGCAATTTGGTATTCTTCCCTCAATGACTCCTGGATGGATTTGTATACACCTTTTATATCACTCTGGTTCAAAAACAAAAACCCACAAACAACCCAGTGTCTTGACAATGTCTGCTTGATTAAGACTGTTAACCACTTTCCCCTACCCCTAGCTCTGGTGGATCACTCAGTGAAGAATATACAATACTCGTATCTACTGTTAAATCCTAAAATCCCTGAGGATAGGAATCATGCATTATCTTCTCTGGATTTCTCAAAGCACTCAGCAACTAGATGGTCATGGATGAATAAATAAATATTGGTCATAGTGGTTAACCTTTAGATCCTGTCTGCCACATCTGCTATCATTTCCTTCTCACTTCTACCTTCAGGGACTGGTCCAGTTGTCACCTTAACTAAAAATGATAAAATTTTCCTGAGAGATCCCCCATCAAATTTGCCGTGGCATTTTACTTGAAAATCTGAATGCATCCCGTGCTGTTTTGCACTGCAATCTAGTTAAATGCATATTTTAAACATCTCGTTTTTACCTTATTCAGTAAACTTTGAAAACCTATGTCTAGGATGTAGAGTTACATAAATGAGAAGACTTGGTCATTATCTTCAAGGAACTTATGATTCAGGAGAGAGGGATTCACAAAACAATATCTCCATCACAGTCATATTGTTATGCTCAAGCTGTAATGTGAGCAGAAAGAAAAGAGAGGCTTTAAGGCAGTTCTCACAGAGGAAATCATGCTAGAGTTTAAAAATGAGAGGCGAATGAATGTGTATGTTTTAGGGAAAATGAGGCTGGAGGGTCATGGATATTGGACAGCTGGGGGGAGGGTTTCTTGCTTGTGCTGCAGGGATGCACTGGTGAGGAGACAGTTGTACTCTTGTGAGGCTGAGGCACAGGACATAGGGGAGAGAGCTGGAGAGATCAGGCTGAGTAGGAAAGTTGCGGCTAGTAGGAGAGCATGATGAACTATACACTACAGATATTATCGCAGGGGCAAAGGAGGGTCACTGGAGCACTATAAGTAGAAGGGACGATGCAAGCTTCCTGAGGGTCAGGGACTATATCTTGGACACATTTGTTTCCTTCATGGTGCCTAGCAGAGCTCATACGTACCCCACATTCAGTGAATTTTGGTTAAAAGATGAAACTGCCATAGTTATGGGACACCACATGAAAGGCACAGATCTTAACATTTACTGTCTTGCTGTGAATTCTTAGAATTTTTTGTTCCTGGAGACAAACTTCTGACTTACAACCTTGTATTTCATACAACTTTGTTCTTCAAAAATTGCTGCTGTATAATACTTTTTGTCAATTAGTTGGAATTGCATTCGGTTAATGGCATATGTAATTAGCCATCTTATCTTGCTCAGAAGGGCACCTAACAAGAGGTAAAATGAGCTATTTTCAGTGGTTGTTAAACTACTGAGCCACAGAAAGGGAGGTTGAGACCCTTTAAGGGCTCAGAGGAAATGGAGCTGAAACTAAAAAAAAAAACTATTCTGTAAAAGGGGAGAGAACTCAAGTCTGATTTTTGGGATTATGCTGCCATATATATTAAATTCCCAGAGTCGGTTAACCTCTTCTACCACACTCCCAAGCTGCATTTTTCCTTTTCCCATTTACATAAATATTGAACCAAAGGAGATAATTGCTTAGTTTCATAAATCTATTGTTTATCTTACCAAACTACAAAAAGCTGGTTACTAATTAAAATTTAACAAAAATCAGCTACATAAAATAAGAGTGTTAATAGAAAAGCTAACATTTATTTTGTGTTTACTATGGACTATGTAACGTTTGAAGTACTCTACATTTATTCTTATTTAATCCTTGTAATAACTCTGGATAACAAAATGGAGTAACTGCTTGATTACACTTTAGTAAGGAAATAATTATTCTCTACCCATGCTTGTCTCTAGAGCTGTGCTGTCCAGTGCAGTAGCCACTAGCCACATGTGGCTATTTTTTGATAAATTTAAATTAAAGTAAAAAATTTAGTTCCTCTACTACACTACCCCATTCTAACTGCTCTATAGCCGTGAGTGGCTAGTGGTTACCACATTGCATAGCACAGCTACAGAACATTTCCATCATCAGAGAAATTTCTGTCGGGCAGTGCTGTTCTAGAGAGACTTGACAAATACTGTCCCAGAGCTCAGAGCATTTAGACTTAGAAGAGAACTAAGAGGTTATCTGGTTCAATATCTTTATTTCCAGTTAAAAAACTATTTGTCAAAGCCGGTAAGGGACTTGCTTAAGATCACACAGTTTATAATTGAGAGAGCCACGACATAAACTTACACATCTTTATCCATCACATGCACTGCTAGATCCAGGTAATGCACAGCAGGAAGAGGGCAGTGAGGATGTGATAATAGCCACAGCCTTGGCCATAAGTGCTTCTGTAAACGGTAATCTCAGGGAGGGTATGACTGTGGGAGGATTCAACTCCAAAGGGCATGGGCTAGTGTTCATTATTCTCCTGTGGATACCCATATGCTAATCCAGGTGAAACAAGAACACCAAGGAGCAACAGGGTGCCCTGTACAATGGGACAGCCTGAGAGGTGGTGGATACAGAATTGAACCTCCATTCCTTCCTTCAAGGGCCAGGGAAGTCTGAAGCTTTCAACAGCCCTTGCTTTTTCTCCTATGATACCCTGTGGCATTTTTACCATGACTTTTGTTCAGCACCTCTGAGAGATGGCTTGTGCCAAAGACTATGTTTTAAAGTTTTCTTATTAGTATTTTCATGATGACTTTCTTTGATTAAAAAAAAAACTTAAAACTTGAAGTATTATAAATACCCTAATTAACATTATGTAATGTATTTCATACATTTTTTTTACAAGTACTATCTCCACGTTCTACAGCCTTAGCCTTTTTCATTTGTATCTAATATTTTAAGCATATCATAAGTAATAATTTAAAAAATAGGTGTTTAAAATATAATTTGTTGTTCCTCCTTCCCCTTTATTTTAAATTTATTGAGGTATTGCGGGTGCTCTAGTGCTTAGCCGGCTTCCTCTTGGCCCTTGCAATTCTCAAACATGCTGAAGGCTTCTTACGCAAGCAGCTGAGCCTCACTGCTGTAGGCCTTCCTCTGGATGCAGGAGCACATTTGTTTGTCCAATGTGGAGTAGGCAAGAAATGATAGGGAGTAATGACAGCTGGGGATTGGTAGATAAATCTCCCCATATTTCTGATCTGCAAGTGGGACAACTCGGTTATGTTTTTACCTCTAAGGGAACCCACAATGAATCATGACCTTGGATAATATCCTTCACTTTGCTGTAGGCAGAACCTGAGACTTGCTTCTACTCAATAAATATGGCAAATGTGATGGGCTTGTCACTCCTGTGATGATATTATGTAAGACACCATCTTAGCAGACTGGAGTGAGAGATTCTCCTGCTGGCCTGGAGAAGTCAGCCGTCATGTTGTGAGTGGGCCTAGAGAGGCCTGCATGGCAAGGAGCTGCAGGCCCTCTGCAGGAGCTGAGGGCCCAGTCCTACAGCCACATGGAGCTGAATTCTACCATCAATTATGTGAAGCTGGAGAAGACACTAAGCGCCAGAAAGAAATGCAGCCTGGCTGACGTCTTGTTTGAAGTTTTATGAAACCCTGAATAGAAAATCCAGGTAAGCTGTGCCCAGACTTAGGACCCATGGAAACTGTGAGATGATAAATGTATGTTGTCTTAAGCTGCTATCTTTGCAGTAATTTGTTACACAGCAGTAGAAAACTATACAAGGTTCTCACACAGCCTCTCAGAGGTGCCCAGTGGGATGGAACCCCAGTGGCTATCAGTGGTAAGCTGTTCATTATTGTACCCCATATTAGGCTTCCTTCTATTTTCTTTCCTACTTCCCTATTCTCCTAGTGCTACTTCTTGGAATCACCTTCTAAATAAAGTAGTTGTACTCAAATGCTTCTTTTATGACCTGCTTTTGGGAGAACCAAACCTAAAACTTCAGCATTTTGGCTCCTTTCTTTCTTTCTTTCTTTCTTTTTCTTTCTTTCTTTCTTTCTTTCTTTCTTTCTTTCTTTCTTTTCTTTCTTTCTTTCTTTTCTTTCTTTCTTTCTTTCTTTCTTTCTTTCTTTCTTTCTTTCTTTCTTTCTTTTCTTTCTTTCTCTCTTTCTTTCTCTCTTTCTCTCTCTCTTTCTCTCTCTCTTTCTCTCTTTCTTTCTCTCTTTCTTTCTCTCTTTCTTTCTCTTTCTTTCTTTCTCTTTCTTTCTTTCTCTCTTTCTTTCTTTCTCTCTTTCTTTCTTTCTCTCTTTCTTTCTCTCTTTCTTTTCTTTCCTTTCTTTCTTTTTCTTCCTTCCTTCCTTCCTTCCTTTTCTTTCTTTTCTTTCTTTTCTTCATTTTCTTCCTTTTCTTTCTTTTCTTCCTTTTCTTCCTTTTCTTTCTTCTTTTCTTTCTTTCTCTCTGTGTTGGGTCTTCGCTTCTGTGCGAGGGCTTTCTCTAGTTGCAGCAAGTGGGGGCCACTCTTCATCACGGTGCGCGGGCCTCTCATTATCGCGGTCTCTCTTGTTGCAGAGCACAGGCTCCAGACGCGCAGGCTCAGTAATTGTGGCTCACGGGCCTGGTTGCTCCGCGGCATGTGGGATCCTCCCAGACCAGGGCTCAAACCCACGTCCCCTGCATTGGCAGGCAGACTCTCAACCACTGCGCCACCAGGGAAGACCTTTTTTCTCTTTTTTTAGAAGTCTTTATTGAATTTGTTACAATATTGCTTCTGTTTTGTGTTTTGGTTTTTTGGCCACCAGGCATGTGGGATCTTAGCTCCCCCACCAGGGATCAAACCCACATCACCTGCATTGGAAGGCGAAGTCTTAAACACTGGACTGCCAGGGAAGTCCCCTGGCTCCTTCTTTCTAACAAGTTATTTTTTAAAATTGTTTTATGAAGATATAATTCATGTCATGCAATTCACCAACTTAAAGTGTACAACTTAATTAAAAAAATATACACAGTTTTGCAACCATCACTACAATCAATTTTAGAACATGTTTATCCCCTAAAAGGAAATCCTATACACACAAGCAGTCACTCCCCATTCCTTTCTACCCTACCCCCCTCCTACCTCAAGACAACCCTAATCTACTTTCTGTCTGTATAGATTTGCCTATTCTGGATATGTCATAGAAATGGAATCATAAAATATGTGATCCTCTGTGAATGCCATCTTTCACTTAGCATAATGTTTTCAAGGTTCATCAATATTGTAACATGTATCAGTATTTTATTCCTTTTTATTGCTTAGAATTCCATTATATGGATATAGTATGTTTTATTTATCTATTCACCCATTGATGGGCATTTGGGTTTTCACATTTTGGGTATTATGAATAATGCTGCTATGAACATTTATGTACAAGTATTTTTTTTCTAAATATGAGTTCTTTATTAGTTATACATGTTACTAGTTTGAGTTTGTTCACTTTCTTCAAGATGTCTTTGATGAAAAGTGCTTAATGTTTTTTAAAAAATATTTATTTATTTATTTGGTTGCACCGGCTCCTTCATTGTGGCAGGCGGGCTCCTTAGTTGTGGCAGGTGGGCTCCTTATTTGTGGCATGTGAACTCTTAGTTGTGGCATGCATGTGGGATCTAGTTCCCTGACCAGGGATCAAACCCGGGCCCCCTGCATTGGGAACGTGGAGTCTTAGCCACTGTGCTACCAGGGAAGTCCCTATGTACAAGTTTTTGTGTAGACATATGTTTTCATTTCTTTTGGCTATATACCTAGGAGTGAAATAGCTGGGTCATATGGTAACTCTATGCTAAACATTTTAAGGAACTGCCAAAATGTTTTCCAAAGTGATTGCATCATTTTACATTAGCTACCAGCAATGTGCGAGTGCTATAATTTCTTCACATACTTGCTATTATCTATCTTTTTGATTGTAGCCATCCTATTATGTATGAAGTGGTATCTCATTGTGGTTTTGATTTGCATTGTCCTAATGACTAATGATATTAAAGGTTTTCATGTGTTACTGACCATTTGTATATATACTTTAGAGAAATGTTATTCACATCCCTTGCCCATTTTAAAATTGAAGTATTGGTCATTTTATTATTGTTACAAGTCTTCTTTATATATGCTGCATATAAGTCTTATCAGATTTGTTTGCAAATACTTCCATTCTATGAGTTATTTTTTCATTTTCCTTTTTAATTTTTATTTTTTACTTTTTTTGGAGTATAGTTGATTTACAATGTTAGTTTCTGCTATAAAGCAAAGTGAATCAGTTATACATATATATATCTCCATTCTTTTTTAGATTCTTTCCTATACAGGTCATTACAGAGTATTGAGTAGAGTTTGCTGTGCTATACAGTAGGTCCTTATTAGTTGTCTATTTAATATATAGTATTGTGTATATGTCAACCCCAATCTCCCAATTTATCCCTCTCCCCACTTTCCCCCCGGTAACCATAAGTTTGTTTTTCACATCTTTGACTCTATTTCTGTTTTATAAATAAGTTCATTTGTACCATTTTTTAGATTCCACATATAAGCAATATCATATGATATTTATCTTTCTCTGTCTGACTTCACTGAGTATGACAATCTCTGTGCCCATCCATATTGCTGCAAATGGCATTATTTTGTTCTTTTTAATGGCCGAGTAATATTCCATTGTGTATATGTACCACATCTTCTTTATCCATTCCTCTGTCAATGGGCATTTAGGTTGTTTCATGTCCTGGTTATTGTAAATAGTGCTGCAATAAACATTGGGGTGCATGTATCTTTTCGAATTATGGTTTTCTCTGGATCTATGCCCAGGAGTGGGATTGCTGGAACATATAGTAGTTCTATTTTTAGTTTTTTAAGGAACCTCCGTACTGTTCTCCATATTGGCTCTACCAATTTATGTTCCCACCAATAGTGTAGGAGGGTTTCCTTTTCTCCACACCCTCTCCAGCATTTATTGTTTGTAGATTTTTTTGATAATGGCAATTCTGACTCATGTGAATTGTAGTTTTTATTTGTATTTCTCTAATAATTAGTGATGTTGAGCACCTTTTCATGTACTTTTTGGCCATCTGTATGTCTTCTTCAGAGAAATGTCTGTTTAGATCTTCCACCCATTTTTTAATTGGGTAGTTTGTTGTTTTGATATTGAGCTGCATGAGCTGTTTGCATATTTTGGAGATTAATCCCTTGTCAGTCAATTCATTTGCAAATAATTTCTCCTCACTTTCCTTTTTTAAAATTTATTTTTATTGAGATGTAATTGACATGTAACATTATATAAGTTTAAGATGTACAACATGTTGATTTGATACATGTATATATTGCAGCATCATTACCACCGTAGCATTAGCTAACACCTCTATCATGCCACATAATTAATATTTATTTTTTGTGGTGGGAACAGTTAAGATCTAGCCTCCTAGCAACTTTGAAGTTTATAATACAGTATTGTTGTCTATAATGACTAGGCTGCATCTTAGATGTCCAGGACTTATTTATCTACTGGTTGCAAGTTTGTACTCTTAAACAACATTTCCCCAATTTCCCCATTCCTTAGCCCTGGTAACCACCATTCTGCTCCCTGCTTTTTATGAGTTTGAGTTTTTTAGATTCCAAAATATGGTATCATATAGTATCTGTCTGTCTTTGACTTATCTCACTTAGCATAATGCTCTCAAGGTCCAACCATGTTGTCACAAATGGCAAGATATCTTTCTTTCTTATGGCTAAATAATATTACATTGTATGTATATATACCTCATCTTCTTCATTCATCTATGGATGGACACTTAGATTATTTCCATATCTTGGCTATTGTGAATAATGCTGCAAAATATTGGAGTGCATTTATCTCTTCAATATTCTGTTTTCATTCCCTTTGGATATATACCTAAAAGTAGAATTTCTGGGTCATATGGTAGTTGTATTTTTAATTCTGTGAGAAACCTTCATACTGTTTTCCATAGTTGCTGAACAAATTTGCATTCCCATCAACAGTGTAGAAGTGTTCCCTTTTCCCCATATCCTCACCAACACCTATCTCTTGTCTTCTTGATGATAGCCATTCTTACGGGTGTGAGATAATACATCATGGTAGTTTTGATTTGCATTTCCCTGATGTTTATTGATGTTGAGCATCTTTTCATGTGTTTGTTGACCATCTGTATGTCTTCTTTGGGAAAATGTCTATTTAGTTCCTCTGCACATTTTAAAAAATCAAATAGTTTGTTATCGACTTGTATGACTTGTGACTTATTTACATATTTTGGATATTAACCCCCTGTTGAGTATATGGTTTAATAATATTTTCTCCCATTCCACAGGTTGCCTTTTCATTTTTATTGTTTCTTTTTAGTTTGTAGTCCTGCTTGTTGATTTTGCTGCTTATACTTTTGGTGTCATGTCTAAAAAATAATTGCCAAGACTGATGTCAGGAGCTTTTCTCCTATGTTTCCTTCAAAAAGTTTTGTGATATCAGGTCTTAGGTTTAAGTCTTTGATCTACTTTGAGTTAAATTTTGTGAGTGGTGTATAATAGTGGTCTAATTTCATTCTTCTGCATGTGGTTGTTGAGTTTTACCAACACCATTTGTTGCAGAGTCTATTCTTTCCCAATTTATTGTTCTTGGCTCCCTTGTCAAATATTTGTTGCCCATAAATACACGGGTTTATTTCTGGGCTCTCTATTCTCTTCCATTTGTCTATGTGTCTCTTTTTATGCCAGTACCACACTGTTTTAATTACTATAACTTCATAGTATAGTTAGAATTCAGGAATGTGATGCCTCCAGTTCTGTTCTTCCTTATGATTGCTTTGGATATTCAAGGTTTCTGGTAGTGCCATGAAGATTTTAGGATTGTGTTTTCTATGTCTGTGTAAAAAAGCCATTGGGATTTTGATAGGGATTGCCTTAAATCAGTAGACAGCTTTAGGTAGGATGGACATTTTAACAATATTCTTCTGATCCATGAACACAGGCTACCCTTCCATTTGTTTGTCTTGTCTTCAGTTTCTTTCATCAAAGTCTTGTAGTTTTCATTGTACTGATCTTTCACTTCCTTGGTTAAACTTATTCCTAAGCGTTGTTTTTTGATGCTATTGTGAATGGGATACTTTACTTCTCTTTCAGATGTTTTGTTCTTAGTGTATAGAAATGCAACTGATGTCTATATGTTGATACTCTGCAGCTATACTGAATTTGTTGATTTGTGCAACAGTCTTTATGGTTTTCTATATATAAGATCATATCATCCACAAATAATGGCAATTTGATTTCTTCCTTTATGATTTTAATTGCTTTTCTTTTCCTTGCCCAATTGTTCTAGCTAGAACTTCTAGTACTATTTTGAACAGGAGTGGTGTGAGTGGTCATCCTTGTCCTGTTCCTGATCTAAGAGGAAAAACTTTTAACTTTTCATGGTCAACTATATGTTAGCTGTGGTTTTGTCATATATGGCCTTTTATGTTGAAATATGTTTCTTCTATACCCAGTCTGTTGAGGATTTTTATCATGAAAAAAATATTTCAAATTTTGTCAAATTTTTTTTCACATATATGAGTTTTATATTTTATTCTATTAATGTGGTGTATAACACATTAATTTGCATATGCTGAACCATCTTTGCATCTCAGATAAATCTCATTTAATCATGTATAATCCTTTTAATGTGCTGTTGAATTCTGTTTGCTAATATTTTGTTGAGAATTTTTACATCTGTATTCATTACAAACATTGGTCTATAGTTTCCTTTTCTGTAGTGCCCTGGTCTGGCTTTTGGTATCAGGGTAATGTTGGCCTTGTAAAATGACTCTGGAAGTGTTCCCTCTTCAACTTTTTGGAAGAACTTGACAAGGAATGGTGTTAATTCTTCTTTAAATGTTTGGTAGTATTCACCAGTGAAGCCGTCTAGTCCTGGGGTTTTCTTTATTAAAGGTCTTTGATTTCTGATTCAGTCTCCTTACTCATTATTCAGACTTTCTATTTTTCTCTGAATAAGTCTTGGTAGGTTGTATGTTTCTGGGGAATGTGTCTATTTCTCCTAGTTTATTCAATTTGTTGGATATAATTGTTCACAGTAGTCTCTTACTATCCTTTGTATTTCTTAATATCAATTGTAACGTCCCTCTTTAATTTCTGATATTTATTTGAGTCTTCTCTTTTTTTTTTTTTCTTCTTAGCTGGCCCTAGCTATAGGTTTGTTAATTTTGATAACTTAAAAAAAAAAAAAAACCCAGCTCTTAGTTTTGATTTTTTTTCCTCATTTTTTTCTGGTCTATATTTATTTCTGCTCTGATCTTTGTTATTTCCTTCCTTCTGCTAGCTTTGGGCTTAGCTTCTTTTTCTAGTTTATTGAAGAGTAAAGTTTGGTTGTTGTTGATCTATTGTCTTAATATATACATTTATCACTATAACTTTCCTCTCAGAATTATTTTGCAGCATCTATAGGTTTTGGTATTTTTTTCCTGTTTTCATTTGTTTTGAGAGATTTTTTGATTTTCCTTTTGATATTTTCTTTGAACCATTGGTTGTTCAGAGTATGTTGTCTAGTTTCTGTATATTTGTAGATTTTCCTCCTTTCCTATTGTTGTTGATTTCTAGTTTCATACTCTTCTATTTGAAAAGAATACTTAGCAAATTTAAGAAGGTTCAAATCTTACAATGTATGTTTTATGTCCCATCATATGGGCTGTCCTGGAGAATGCTGTGTGCACTTGAGAAGAATACGTATTGTCCTTCCGTTGGATGGAATGTTCTATAAATGTCTTTTAGGTCCATTTGGACTAATGTGTGATTCAAGACCAACATTTCCTCATTGATTTTTCTGTCTATCTTGTTGAACTATCCATTGTTGATAATGGGGCTATTGAAGTCTCATACTATATTGTTGTCTGTTTTCCCTTCAGATCTATTAGTTTTTGCTTAATATATTTAGGTGCTCCAATGTTGTGTATGTATATATTTATGATGTTATATCTTCTGTTGAATTGATCACTTAATCATTATATATTGACCTTCTTTGTGTATTGCTTCCATTTTTGACTTAAGGTCTATTTTGTCTGTTAATAGAAGGTCTGTAAGTATAGCCACAACCACTTTCTTTTTATTTCCTCTTACGGGGAATATCTTTTTTCATCCCTTCACTTTGTGCATATCCTTAAAGCTGAAGTGAGTCCATGTGTATATCTGGTAATAGCCAGACAGACCTTAGTATGGACTGTGAAACCAGCAGAGCAGAAAACCTTCCCCAACGCCTCTTATCAGTCAGGAAAAAAACTGGAGATAGCTGTCCTGGACAGATAGCACAGAAGAGAGAGAAACTGTAGAAGTCTAGCATATAGTTAGTTCTTGTTTTTCTATACAGCTACTCTGTCTTTTGATTAGTGAAATTTAATTCATTTGCACATTTATTTATTTATTTATGGCCACACCATGTGGCATGTGGGATCCTAGTTCCCTGACCAGAGATCGAACCGCTGCCCCCTGTGTTGGGAGCATGGAGTCTTAACCATTGGACCACCAGGGAAGTCCCTAGATTTATTATTGATATGTATCTACTTACTAATGTCACCTTTTAAATTGTCTTCTATTGTGTTCTAATTCCATTTTCCCCCCTTCTTTCTGCCTACATTTGCAAATTTGATTTTTTTCCCCCCATGGTGGTATGTTCTCTTTCTCCTTTCTTTATCTTTGGTATATTTATTCTAGGTTTTTGCTTTGGAATTACCAGGAGGCTTACATAAGATATCTCATACATAAAACAGTCCATTTTAAGCTGATAGCAACTTAACTTCACTTGCATACAAAAGCTTCACTCTTCTTCTCTCCCCTTTTATATTTTTGATGTCATTGTTTGCCTCTTTTTATTGTATATTCATTAACAAATTATAGTAGCTGTAATTATTTTAATACTCTTTTCCTTTGACCTTTATACTATAGTGAAGTGGTGAGTACATCATCTGATTACAGAATTAGTTTTCTAATCTGTCTGTGTACATACATTTACCAATGTGTTGTATATTTTTGTATGTTTTCATGTTCCTGATAGTGTCTTTTCATTTTAGCTTGAAGAACTCCTTTCAGAATTTCTTGCAGGGGTGGCCTAATGGTGATGAACTCTCTTAGCTTTTTTTTTTTTTTCTCCCTAGGAAAGTCTTTATTTCTCCTTCATATTAGAAGGAGAAATTTGCTGTGGATAGAGTACTCTTGGGCTGGCAATCTTTTCTTTCAATACTGTCATTTCATTCTGTCCTGGACTGTAGGGTTTTTGCTGAGAAATCCAATGATAGTCTAATGGGGGTTTCTTTGTAAGTTATCTTCCCCCCACCCCAAATGAGTGGACTTTCTGCTGAGCTCAGTCGACAGGAATCATGTTCCTAAAATTCCCTTTGATATTCTTATGTACCTTTTTCCTGATCTCCTACCTCCTCCCAGTCATGGACCTGCTGCTACAGTACTCTGGGCACAGCTAGAGAGAAACAGGTTTCTCCAGCAGCATCCTAGACAGTGGTGTGGCTGGGTACTCACTCATCACTCTCTATTTCCCCTGAAGCAGAGTTTGCTGCTGCCTGGTAGTCCAGCCCCATGCAGTGTTGCCTTGTTGGGGTGAATGGTGGTGGTAGTTGTTCTGGTTCTTCTTTCTTCTTTGTTTTTGTGCTATGTCCAATTTTTTTCCCCAGTGGTATACTGGAATCTCTCCTTGGGGAGGCTGGACTTCTACAGTTTCTCTCTCTTCTGTGCTATCTGTCCAGGACAGCTATCTCCAGTTTTTTTTCCTGACTGATGAGAGTGGTTGGGGAAGGTTTTCTGCTCTGCTGTTTCCACAGTCCATACTAAGGTCTGTCTGGCTATTACCAGATTTACACATGGACAAGACTCCTCCCAGATCCCTTGGTGTATGGTGCTAGGCCCCCATAGCTCCCACAAAGGCACTTTTGTCTCTGAATGGATGTCTAATGCTTTGTTGAAAAAGGAACAAAAAGCAGGAATGTCTTATGCTGCCATGATGCTCTTTTTCACTTTCTTAATGGTGTCTTTTGAAGCATAATATTTTTTAATTTTGGTGAAGTGCATTTTTTCTTTTCATTTGTTGGTTGTTCTTTTGGTGTTATATCTAAGAGACGATTGTCTAATCCAAGGTCACTGAGATTTATTCTTATGTTTATAGCTTTAGCTCTTATATTTAGATCTGTGATCCATTTTGACTTACATTTGTGTATGGTGTAAGGAACGTGTCCAAGAACCATGCGGCTTCTTGTGGTCTCGGTATCACTTGTTGAGAAGACTATACTTTCCCCATCAAATTGTCTTAGAACCCTTGTAGAAAATCATTTGACTATAAATATAAGGATTTAATTCTGTTCTCTCAGTTCAGTTCCATGTTTCTAAATGTCTAACCTTATGCCAGTACCACACTGTCTTGATTACTATAGTTTTGTAGTATGTTTTTAAAATTGGGACACATGAGTCCTCCAACTTTGTCCTTCTTTTTCATGATTTTCTTAGATATTTTATGTTCCATATATTTGCATATGAATTTCAGGATGAGCCTGTGAATTTCTGTTTTTTTTTTATTTTTTAAAAGGCAGCTATAATTTTGATGAAGAATGTGTTCAATCTGATGGCTGACTTAGCAGTATTCCCTATCTCAACAATATTAAGCCTTCCAATCAATGAACATGAGTGTCTTTCTAAATACTTATATTTTAAATTTCTTTCAGTGAAGTTTTATAGTTTTCAGTGTGTAAGTATTGCACTGTTTTGTTATTTTTTTTCTAGATAATTTATTCTTTTTGATGTTCTGGTAAATGGAATTGATTTCTTAATTTCATTTTTAGATTATTCAATGCTAGTGTATAGAAATACAATTGATATTTTACTTTGACTTTGTATCCTACAAACTTTCTGAACTTGTTTATTCATCGTAATAGTGCTTTGGTGGATTCCTAAGGTTTCTTAAGATACACAATCATGTCATCAGCAAATATAGATAGTTAACTTCTTCCTTTTAAATCTGAGTGTCTTTTACTTTAGTATTTTTTCCTTTTCTTATCACCCTGGCTAGAACCTCCAGTGCAAATCTGAATAAAAGTGGCCAGAGAAGATTTCCTTATCTTGTAGATCTTAGGGGGTAAGCATTCACTCTTTCATTACTAAGTATGATGTTAGCTGCGTTTTTAAAAAATATCAAGAGATGTCTTTTGTCATGGATTGAATTGTCTTCCAAAAAGATATGTTGAAGTCCTAGCCTCTGGTAATTGTGAATGTGGACCTCATTTTAAAATAGTCTTGCAGATGTAATCAAGTTAAGATAAGGTAATTAGGGTGGGACATAATCCAATATGACTGTGTTCTTATAAGGCAAAAAAAGAGACAGAGACATACTCACACACAGGGAAGATGGTCATGTATGACAGAGGTAGAGGTTGGAGCTATGTTGCCAAAAGCAAAGGAATGCCTGGAACTATCAATACAAGAAGCTGGAAGAGACAAGGAAAACTCCTCTAGAGGCTTCAGAGGGAGCATGGCTCCTGGAGCACCTTAGTTTCAGACTTCTAGTCTCATTAACTGTGAGAGAGTAAATTTTTGTTTTAAGACACACCCAGTATGTGGTATTTTGTTACAGCAGACTTAGGAAACTAACATTCTTTTTGTCAGGCTGAGAAAGTTCCTTTCTTTGCCTGTTACAGATCTATTCAGATTTTCTATTTCTTCTCAAGTCAGTTTTGATAGCCTGATTCTTTTAGATGAAATAGACAATTTCCTTAAGTAATTTGTTGGCATAGAGTTGTCCATACTATTCCCCTATAATTCTTCCTATTTCAGTAACTTTTATAGTCATCTCCCCTTTTCACTCATGATTTTATTGATTTGAGTCTTTTTTCTTTTTTCTCTTGGTAAGTCTAGCAAAATATTGTCAATTTATTGCTCTTTTCAAAGAACTAACTTTTGGTCTTTCTGATTTTTATCTGTTTTTTTCCTATTCTCTATTTCAATAATTACCTCTGTAATCTTTTTTTTTTTTCTTCCTGCTGTTTGATATACATTTAGTTTGCTCTTTTTCCAGAGCCTTAGTGTAGAAAGTTGGGCTATTGATTTGACATCTTTTTCTTTTTGGTAATATAGATGTTTGTAGCATAAATTTCCCCTCTAAGCACTGCTTTAGCTCATGCCCTTATGTTTTGGAATATTATATTTTTATTCACATTCATATTAAATTCTGACTAAATATAGAAACTTTAGTTTTATTCCTTTTTGCTATTATTGTCATATATATGGCAACTGTCTATGTTATAAGTTCAATATGGTTTACTATTTTTAAGAATCTCTCTCCATTTATTTAGATTTTATTTGATTTCTTTCCACGATATCTCAGTTTCCTGGACATAGATTTGTACATACTTTGCTAGATTTACAATTAATTATTCCATTTTTTGGGTGCTATTGTAAACAGTATTTTAAAAAATTTCAGTTCTGAACATCTGAAACTAACATAATATTGTGTGTCAACGATATTTTAATTAAAACATTCATTAGTCAGAAAACATTTTCAATTCTGATTACTCATTGCTGGTACAGAGGAAATACACTGACTTTTTTTCCTTACAGTTCTGTTAAGATAAAATTGACATATAGCACTGTAGAAGTTTATAAACAATACAGTTTTATAATTATTTTCTTATAATCTTATGTATTTTAAATAAATTGAAAGAAGGGAAGAGAAAGATTTATACAGTCTGTATATGTACCTATGCATAAACCTCTTCTTCTGCTCCTTATTTCTTTGTGTGGATTTGAATTTCTGTTTGATGCTATTTTCTTTCAAAATGAAAGACTTTCTCTTGGATTTCTTATAAGACAGAGTGTGTTGGCAACAAATTCTTACTCTTTGTTTATTTGGAAATGTATTTATTGCACCTTCATGTTTAACATTTTTAAAATTAATAGACTTTATTTAGAGCAGTTTTAGGTTTATAGAAAGATTGAACAGCAATTACAAAAAGTTCTGTACATTTCCCCTTTGTCCACCCACAGTTTCCTGCACAGCTAACATCTTGCATTGGTGTGGTACATGTTTTACAATTGATGAATCAATATTGATATATCATTATTAACTAAAGTCCATAGTTTACACTAGGTGTCATCCTTTGTAGTGTACAGTTCTATGAGTTTTGCCAAATGCATAATGTCATATATCCACCATTACAATAACATAAAAAATAATTTCAGTTCATTAAAATTCCTCCTCCCTTAACCTTCGTCCTCTTTCCCTTAACCTTCCTTGGCAGCCACTGTCTTTTTAAATACTATCTCTATAGTTTTGCCTTTTCCAGAATGTCATATAGTTGGAATCATTTAATGCATAGCTTTTTCAAACTGACTTCTTTCACTTAGAGGAACCTTAAATGCATACTGCTATCTTTTCATGGCTTGAAAGGTTCATTTCTTTCTATCATTTAATAATATTCCATTGCATGGATGGGCCCCAGTTTGTTTATTCATTGACCTATTGAAGGACATCTTGGTTGCTTCCAAGTTTTGGTACTTATGAATAAAGTTGCTATAAACATCCATGTGCAGGTTTTTGTGTGGACAAAGTTTTCAGTTTCTTTGGATAAGTACCTAGAAGCAAGATTGCTGGAATGTGTGACTATGCTTAGCATTGTAAGAAACTGCCAAACTGTTTTCCAAAGTGGCTGGACCAATTTGCACTCCCCCTGGCAATGAATGAGAGTTCTTGTTGCTCCATATCCTTACCAGCATTTGGTGGTGTTGGTGTTTTGGATTTTAGCCATTCTGATAGGTATGTAGTGGTATCTCAGTGTTATTTTAATTCACAATTCCCTAATTACATATAACGTTGAGCATTTTTCCATATGCTTGTTTGCTATCCGTACATCTTCTTTGGTGAGGTGTTTGTTAAATTCTTTTACCTACTTCTTAACTGGGTTGTTTTTCTTATTGTGGAATTTAAAGAGTTCTTCATATATATTGGATTCAACTCCTTTATCAGATAAGTGTTTTGCAAGCATTTTCTCCCAGTCTGTGGCTTGTCTTCTCATTTTATTAATGATGTCTTACACAGAGCAAAAGTTGTTAATTTTAATGATGTCCAACTTAAAAACTTTTCTTTCATGGATTGTGCTTCTGGTAGTGTATCTCAAAACTCATTGCCAAACTGAAGGACCCCTAGATTTTCCCTTAATTTATCTTCCAGAAGCTCTATAGTTTTGTTTTATATTTAGATCTACCATCCATATTGAGTTAATATTTGTCAAATGTGTAAGGTCCGTGTCTAGATTCAATTGTTTTGCATGTGGATGTCCAGTTGTTCCAGTGCTCCTTTCTCCTTTGGATTGCCTTTGCTTCTTTGTCAAAGATTAGTTTACTATATTTGTATAGGTCTATTTCTAGGACCTCTATTATGTTTTATTGGTTTTTTTGTCTATCCTTCCATTCATAGTACAGTACCCATTGAAGTTGGGTAATATTAGTCCTCTGACTTTGTTCTTTTTTATTATCATGTTCACTGTATGTAAGTTAAATTGCCATGTAAACCTTTTTTTTATAGGAGAATATTTTTATTTTTATTTTTTTAACTTTTTATTTTATATTGATGTATTGTTGATTTACAATGTTGTCACAGTCTCAGGTGTACAGCAAAGTGATTCAGTTATTCATATACATGTATCTTTTCCCGTTTAGGTTGCTACATAACATTGAGCAGAGTTCCCTGTGCTATACAGTAGGTCCTTGTTGGTTATCCATTTTACATATAGCAGTGTGTACCTGTCAATCCCAAACTCCCTAACTATCCCTTCCCCTACAGTTCCCCCCTGGTAAGCATAAGTTCATTCTCTAAGTCTGTGAGAATGTTTGTGTTTTGTAAATAAGTTCATTTGTATCATTTCTTTTTAGATTCTACATATAAGTGATATCATATGATATTCCTCTTTGTCTTACTTCACTCAGTATGACAATCACTAGGTCCATCCATGTTACTGCAAATGGCATTATTTCATTCTGTTTAATGGCTGAGTAATATTTCATTGTATACATGTACCACATCTTCTTTATCCATTCCTCTGTTGATGGACACTTAAATTGCTTCTGTGTCTTGGCTATTGTAAACAGTGCTGCAATGAACACTGGGGTACCTGTAGCCTTTCGGACCATGTTTTTCTCCAGATATATGCCAAGGAGTGGGATAACAGGATCACATGGTAGCTTTATTTTTAGGTTTTTAAGGAACCTCCATACTGTTCTCCGTAGTGGTTGTACCAATTTACATTCTCACCAACAGTGTAAGAGGGTGGCTAGGATTTCCAGAACTATGTTGAATAATAGTGGTGAGAGTGGACATCCTCGCTCGTTCCTGATCTTAGAGGAAATGCTTTCAGTTTTTCACCATTGAGAATGATGTTTGCTGTGGGTTTGTCATATACGGCCTTTATTATGTTGAGGTAGGTTCCCTCTATGCCCACTTTCTGGAGAGTTTTTATCATGAATGGGTGTTGAATTTTGTCAAAAGCTTTTTCTGCATCTATTGAGATGATCATATGGTTTTTATTCTTCAATTTGTTAAGATGGTGTATCACATCGATTGGTTTCCGTATATTGAAGAATCCTTGCATCCCTGGGATAAATCCCACTTGATCGTGGTGTATGATCCTTTTAATGTGTTGTTGGATTCTGTTTGCTAGTATTTTGTTGAGGATTTTTGCATCTATATTCATCAGTGATATTGGTCTGTAATTTTCTTTTTTTGTAGTGTCTTTGTCTGGTTTTGGTATCAGGGTGATGGTGGCCTCATAGAATGAGTTTGGGAGTGTTCCTTCCTCTGCAATTTTTTGGAAGAGTTTGAGAAGGATGGGTGTTAGCTCTTCTCTAAATGTTTGATAGAATTCACCTGTGAAGCCATCTGGTCCTGGACTTTTGTTTGTTGGAAGATTTTTAATCACAGTTTCAATTTCATTACTTGTGATTGGTCTGTTCATATTTTCTGTTTCTTCCTGGTTCAGTCTTGGAAGGTTATACCTCTCTAAGAATTTGTCCATTTCTTCCAGGTTGTCCATTTTATTGGCATAAAGTTGCTTGTAGTAGTCTCTTAGGCTGCTTTGTATTTCTGCGGTGTCTGTTGTAACTTCTCCTTTTTCATTTCTGATTTTATTGATTTGAGTCCTCTCCCTCTTTTTCTTGATGAATCTGGCTAATGGCTTATCAATTTTGTTTATCTTCTCAAAGAACCAACTTTTAGTTTTATTGATCTTTGCTATTGTTTTCTTTGTTTCTATTTCATTTATTTCTGCTCTGATCTTTATGATTTCTTTCCTTCTGCTAACTTTCGGTTTTGTTTGTTCTTCTTTCTCTAGTTTCTTTAGGTGTAAGGTTAGATTGTTTACTTGAGATTTTTCTTGTTTCTTTAGGTAGGCTTGTATAGCTATAAACTTCCCTCTTAGAACCGCTTTTGCTGCATCCCATAGGTTTTGGGTTGTCGTGTTTTCATTGTCATTTGTCTCTAGGTATTTTTTGATTTCCTCTTTGATTTCTTCAGTGATCTCTTGGTTATTTAGTAACGTATTGTTTAGCCTCCATGTGTTTGTCTTTTTCCCTGTAATTCATTTCTAATCTCATAGCGTTGTGGTCAGAAAAGATGCTTGATATGATTTCAATTTTCTTAAATTTACTGAGGCTTGATTTGTGACCCAAGATGTGATCTATCCTGGAGAATGTTCCGTGCGCACTTGAGAAGAACGTGTAATCTGCTGTTTTTGGATGGAATGACCTATATATATCAATTAAATCTATCTGGTCTATTGTGTCATTTAAAGCTTGTGTTTCCTTATTTATTTTCATTTTGGATGATCTGTCCATTGGTGTAAGTGAGGTGTTAAAGTCCCCCACTATTATTGTGTTACTGTTGATTTCCTCTTTTATGGCTGTTAGCAGTTTCCTTATGTATTGAGGTGCTCCTATGTTGGGTGCATATATATTTATAATTGTTATATCTTCTTCTTGGATTGACCCCTGGATCATTATGTAGTGTCCTTCCTTGTCTCTTGTAACATTCTTTATTTTAAAGTCTATTTTATCTGATATGAGTATAGCTACTCCAGCTTTCTTTTGATTTCCATTTGCATGGAATATCTTTTTCCATCCCCTCACTTTCAGTCTGTATGTGTCCCTAGGTCTAAAGTGGGTCTCTTGTAGACAGCATATATATGGGTCTTGTTTTTGTATCCATTCAGCCAGTCTATGTATTTTGGTTGGGGCATTTAATCCATTCACGTTTAAGGTAATTATCGATATGTATGTTCCTATGACCATTTTCTTAATTGTTTTGGGTTTGTTTTTGTAGGTCCTTTTCTTCTCTTGTGTTTCCCACTTAGAGAAGTTCCTTTAGCATTTGTTGTAGAGCTGGTTTGGTGGTGCTGAATTCTCTTAGCTTTTGCTTGTCTGTAAAGCTTTTGATTTCTCCATCAAATCTAAATGAGATCCTTGCCGGGTAGAGTAATCTTGGTTGTAGGTTCTTCCCTTTCATCACTTTAAGTATATCATGCCACTCCCTTCTGGCTTGCAGAGTTTCTGCTGAGAAATCAGCTGTTAACCTTATGGGAGTTCCCTTGTATGTTATTTGTGGTTTTTCCCTTGCTGCTTTCAATAATTTTTCTTTGTCTTTAATTTTTGCCACTTTGATTACTATGTGTCTCGGCGTGTTTCTCCTTGGGTTTATCCTGTATGGGACTCTCTGCGCTTCCTGGACTTGGGTGGCTATTTCCTTTCCCATGTTAGGGAAGTTTTCGACTATAATCTCTTCAAATATTTTCTCGGGTCCTTTCTCTCTCTCTTCTCCTTCTGGGACCCCTATAATGCGAATGTTGTTGTGTTTAATGTTGTCCCAGCGGTCTCTTAGGCTGTCTTCATTTCTTTTCATTCTTTTTTCTTTAGTCTGTTCCGCAGCAGTGAATTCCACCATTCTGTCTTCCAGGTCACTTATCCATTCTTCTGCCTCAGTTATTCTGCTATTGATTCCTTCTAGTGTAGTTTTCATTTCAGTTATTGTATTGTTCATCTCTGTTTGTTTGTTCTTTAATTCTTCTAGGTCTTTGTTAATCATTTCTTGCATCTTCTCAATCTTTGCCTCCATTCTTATTCCGAGGTCCTGGATCATCTTCACTATCATTATTCTGAATTATTTTTCTGGAAGGTTGCCTATCTCCACTTCATATAGTTGTTTTTCTGGGGTTTTATCTTGTTCCTTCATCTGGTACATAGCCCTCTGCCTTTTCATCTTTTCTATCTTTCTGTAACTGTGGTTTTTGGTCCACAGGCTGCAGGATTGTAGTTTTTCTTGCTTCTGCTGTCTGCCCTCTGGTGGTTGTGGCTATCTAAGAGGCTTGATGGGAGGCTCTGGTGGTGGGTAGAGCTGACTGTTGCTGTGGCGGTCAGAGCTCAGTAAAACCTTAATCCACTTGACTGTTGATGGGTGGGGCTGGGTTCCCTCCCTGTTGCTGTGGCGTCAGAGCTCAGTAAAACCTTAATCCACTTGACTGTTGATGGGTGGGGCTGGGTTCCCTCCCTGTTGGTTGTTTTGCCTGAGGCAACCCAACATTGGAGCCTACCCGTGCTCTTTGGTGGGGTTAATGGCAGACTCTGGGAGGGCTCACGCCAAGGAGAACTTCCCAGAACCTCTGCTGCCAGTGTCCTTATCCCCACGGTGAAACAGAGCCACCACTCGCCTCTGCAGGAGACCCCCCAACACCAGCAGGTAGGTCTGGTTCAGTCTCCCCCAGGGTCACTGCTCCTTCCCCTGGGTCCCGATGCACACATTACTTTGTGTGTGCCCTCCAAGAGTGGGGTCTCTGTTTCCCCCAGTCCTGTCAAAGTCCTGCAATCAATTCCCACTAGGCTTCAAAGTCTGATTCTCTAGGAATTCCTCCTCCCGTTGCCGGACCCCCAGGTTGGGAAGCCTGACGTGGGGCTCAGAACCTTCACTCCAGTGGGTGGACTTCTGTGGTATAAGTGTTCGCCAGTCTGTGAGTCACCCACCCAGCAGTTATGGGATTTGATTTTACTCTGATTGCGCCCCTCCTACTGTCTCACTGTGGCTTCTCCTCTGTCCTTGGACGTGGGGTATCCTCCTTGGTGAAGTTCAGGGTCTTCCTGTCAATGATTGTCCAGGAGCCAGTTGTGATTCTGGTGCTTTCGCAAGAGGGAGTGAGAGCACGTCCTTCTACTCCACCATCTTGGTTCCCTTTTCCTAGATGTATTTCTGATGTATCTGTGGGGAGGAAGGTGATCTCTGCGTCTTACTCTTCTGCCATCTTCTCCTCTCTCTTCTCCAGCATTTTTTATTTGTAGACTTTTTGATGTTGGCCATTCTGACCAGTGTGAGGTTATACCTCATTGTAGTTTTGATTTGCATTTCTCTAATAATTAGCGATGCTGAGCAATTTTTCACATGCCTGTTGGCCATCTGTATGTCTTCTTTGGAGAAATGCCTATTAGGACTTCTGCCCACTTTTTGATTGGGTTGTTTGGTTTTTTGTTATTGAGTTGTATGAGCAGTTTGTACATTTTGGATATTGCCCCTTGTTGGTTGCATCATTTTCAAATATTTTCTCCCATTCTGTAGGTTGTCTTTTTGTTTATGGTTTCCTTGGCTGTGCAAAAGTTTTTAAGTCTGATCAGGTCCCATTTTTTTTTATTATATTTCTACTGCCTTGGCAGACTGACCTAAGAAAACATTGGCATGATTTATGTCAGAGAATGCTTTGCGTAGGTTCTCTTCTGGGAGTTTTATGGTGAAATGCCTTATATTTAAGTCTTTAATCCACTTTGAGTTTATTTTTGTGTATAGTGTGAGGGTATATTCTACATTCATTGATTGACATGAAGCTGTCCAACTTTCCCAATACCACTTGCTGAAGACACTATCTTTTCTGCATTGTATATTCTTGCCTCCATTGTTGAAGATTAATTGACCATAGGTGTATGGGTTTATTTCTGGGCTCTCTATTCTGTTCCATTGATTCATATGTCTGTTTTTGTGCCAATACCTCACTGTCTTGATTACTGTAGCTTTATAGTATTACAAAGTCTGAGAGTGTTATGCGTCCTGCTTTGTTCTTTTACATCAGGATTGATTTGGCAATTCTTGGGTTTTTATTGTTCCATATAAATTTTAGGATTATTTGTTCTAGTTTTGTGAAAAATGTCATGGGTTATTTGATAGGGATCACATTAAATCTGTAGATTGTTTGGGTAGTATGGCCACTTAAACAATATTAATTCTTCCAATCCAAGAGCATGGGATGTCTTTCCATTTCTTTGAATCATCTTTAGTTTCCTTTATTAATGTTTTATAGCTCTCAGCATATAAGTCTTTCACATCCTTGGTCAGGTTTATTCCTAAGTACTTTTTTTTTTTAATGAGATTTTAAAGGGATTATTTTTCTACTTTCCCTTTCTGATATTTCACTGTTAGTGTAAAGAAATGCAACTGATTTCTGTATGTTAAACTTGTATCCTGCTATTTACCTTGCTGAATTCATTTATCACTTCTAGTAGTTTTTGTGTGTAGTCTTTAGGGTCTTCTATATATATTATCATGTCATCTGCATATATTGACAATTTTTTCTCTTCCCTTCCAATTTTGATACCTTTTATTTCTTTTTATTGTCTGATTGCTATGGCTAGGACTTCCAGTTCTATACTGAATAGAAGTGGTGAGAGTGGGCATCCTTGTCTTGTTCCAGATTTTAGTGAGAAGGCTTTCAGCTTTTCACCATTGAGTATTATGTTGACTGTGGGTTTGTCATAAATAGCTTTTATTATGTTGAGATATATTCTCTCTATACCCACTTTGGTAAGAGATTTTATCATGAATGGATGTTGAATTTTGTCAATGCTTTTTCTGCATCTATTGAGATGATCATGTGGTTTTTGTCTTTTCTTTTGTTGATGTGATGTATCACATTGATTGATTTGTGTATGTTAAACCATCCTTGTGACCCTGGGATGAAACCAGCTTGGTCGTGGTGTTTGATCTTTTTTATGTGTTGTTGGATTTGGTTTGCTAATATTTTGTTGAGAAAATTTGCATCTATATTCATCAAAGATTTTGGCCTCTAATTTTCTTTTTTGGTGGTCTCTTTGTCTGGTGTTGGTATCAGGGTGATGGTGGCTTCATAGAATGACTTTGGGAGTGTTCCCTCCTCTTCAATCTTTTGTAAGAGTTTGAGAAGGATCAGTACAAGTTCTTCTTTGCATGTTAGGTGAAATTCCCCAGTGAAGCCATCTGGTCCTGGACTTTTGTTGACACGGAATTGTTTTTTTAAAAATTACAGATTTGTTACAGTTTTTTTATTACAGAAATTTTTATTACAGATTCTAGTTATCAGTCGTTCAAATTGTCTATTTCTTCTTGATTGAGTTTTGGTGGGCTATATGTTTCTAGAAAGTTGCCCATTTCTTCTAGGTTGTCCAATTTGTTGGCATCTAATTGTTCATAGTACTCTTATAGTTTTTTGTATTTCTGTGGTATCTCTTGTTATTTTCCTCTCTCATTTCTTATTTTGTTTATTTGGGTTCTCTTTCTTTTCTTCTTGGTGAGCCTGGCCAGAGGTTTGTCAATTTTGTTTACCCTTTCAAAGAACCAACTCTTGTTTTTATTGATTTTTTTCTATTTTTAATCTCTATTTTATTTATTTCCTCTCTCATCTTTATTATTTCCTTCCTTCTGCTGACTTTAGTTTTTCTTCTTCTTTTTCTAATTCTTCCATTGGAGAGTTTTATATTCAAGTATTTTTAGACTGTAATACACCCTCAAGATGTTAATGATCAGAATATTCAGAGATAGTAAAAATGATTTTAAATGATGGAAATTTTCCAGGATTACCTTGCATCCAATTAATACCTAGGTAAAAGGACCATTGGCCATGTCAGTTATACCAAATAGAACAGTGACTTGTTTATTAGGGAGTACTGTAAGTGTTTGCCATTACATCACCCTACCTTTTTAGACCACCTTGAGACATCACATTAAATTATTTGCTTTTAACTTTCACCTAGCTCTTCTTATCAGAAGAGAATGGATGTAAGTCTGGACTAGATCAATAATGATATTCTCCAATACCATTCTCTAAAGCTACTTCTTGTCTGATTATGTTTTTCGTGGGGTCTGGTAAACCATCTCCTCTTTAAACTGTTATATAGCAATTTAATTTGTTTCTTAGTGGAACATACAGAGATAACTGAAAGACATCGATATTTACAGTCTCAAGTTAAGCTAGCATCAGTCTGACAAAGCATAATGGAAGAATAAACTACCCATCCACACAAGAGAATACTGAAGTTTTGTGCAGTAAAGGGTCTATCAACAAAGGCAATTTCTGAGGGGATCAAGTACTTAGATTGTGATTTCAATTCTGCAAAAGTGTTTTGAAATACCCTCTGTGCTATGGCTACAGGATTTATTGAGTACAGGAGATACAACTAGTAACCAGTTACAAGTCTGAGCCTATGACACTGATATGACTCAACTAGAAGTGATGTCAGATGTAATGTCTTACCACTTCCTGTGGCATTTAAGGAATAAAAATTGTTTGTTAAACCTTTAAGGAAACAATGGAAGGACCAGCAATGTTCACCATATGGTTGATTCTAAATGATCTGAGCAGGCTCAGTGCTTAACTTAGTTTCATCTTCATCTGATCTGAATTACCTGAGCGACCAGAGATCATCTCTTCTAACACCCTCATTTTAAAGAGTGGGAAAGAAGAAATGAGGTTAACTTGTTAAAGTAACCTATTTCTGCCTTTAATGAACTGAACCTTAGATCAAGGTTTCCTGATTTCTAGCCCATTTCTCTACACTGGATAAAATTGCTCCCAGCTCCACTTTTCACCACATCTCTTATTTGTTGAATTGTGTCCCCTCAAATTTTGAATTCCTAACTCCCTGTACCTATGAATGTGACCTTATTTGGGAATAGAGTCATTGAAGATGTAATTACTTAAGATGAGATCATACTAATATAGGGTGGATCCTTAACCATATGACTGGTATCCTTATAAGAAGAAGGAAAGTTGGACATAAACATAGAGGGAAGATAGCCATATGAAGACAGGGGCAGAGATTAGAGTTATGCTGCTGCAAGCCAAGTAACACCTGAGGCTCCCAGTAGCTGGACCAGGAAAGGAAGTTTTAGAAGGAGCGTGGCCCTGCCAACACCTTGATACCAGATTTCTAGCCTCCAGAATGGCAAGAGAGTTAATTTCTGTTGTTTTAAGTGTGTGGCGCTTTGTTACAGCAGCCCTAGGAAACTAATACAACATGTAAAAATTAATTTTGTGGCCTTGTATGAATGTGCCATGTTTATGCCAGACCTGGTAGCCAGATTTCAGCACTATAGACAGCAGGTAATTTGGAATTAGTGTTGGGTTTAATTGGTTGAACCAGAAGGTCTGGTGCTTTAATAAACTGTGCCTCTGAAATCTTCATGTTAGAAATTTTTAGCCTCTTAATAATATTAATACATACTTTTGAGTGCTAATATAATGAATTCTATTGGATTACAATAAAATGTGGACACAGCTTGGTGGATATACATATTGGCTCAATGTTTGAAAAGGTCTGATGACTCCAGATTGCCTAATAGTCATGCATTTAACAATTGTTCACACTCTGAGAGCTGCCAACGAGGAAGTACTCTTATCATGACTCTTGTCGGAGTTAAGTCTCCACTTCTATTTTTATATGTTTGTTTGTTTGTTTATTTATTTATTTATTTTTAAACAGTCATCAATTTTATACACATCAGTGTACACATATCAATCCCAGTCGCCCAATTCAGCACACCACCATCCCTACCCCACTGTGGTTTTCCCCCCTTGGTGTCCATACGTTTGTTCTCTACATCTGTGTCTCAACTTCTGCCCTGCAAACCGGTTCATCTGTACCATTGTTCTAGGTCCCACATACATGCGTTAATATACGATATTCGTTTTTCTCTTTCTGACTTACTTCACTATGTATGACAGTCTCTAGATCCATCCACGTCTCAATAAATGACTCAATTTTGTTGCTTCTTATGACTGAGTAATATTCCATTGTATATATGTACCACATCTTCTTTATCCATTCGTCTGTCGATGGGCATTTAGGCTGCTTTCATGACCTGGCTATTGTAAATAGTGCTGCAATGAACATTCGGGTGCATGTGTCTTTTTGAATTACGGTTTTCTCTGGGTATATGCCCAGTAGTGGGATTGCTGGATCATATGGTAATTCTATTTTTAGTTTTTTAAGGAACCTCCATATTGTTCTCCATAGTGGCTGTATCAATTTACATTCCCACCAACAGTGCAAGAGGGTTCCCTTTTCTCCACACCCTCTCCAGCATTTGTTGTTTGTAGATTTTCTGATGATGCCCATTCTAACAGGAGTGAGGTGATACCTCATTGTAGTTTTGATTTGCATTTCTCTAATAATTAGTGATGTTGAGCAGCTTTTCATGTGCTTCTTGGCCATCTGTATGTCTTCTTTGGAGAAATGTCTATTTAGGTCTTCTGCCCATTTTTGGATTGGGTTGTTTGTTTCTTTAATATTGAGCTGAATATGCTGTTTATATATTTTGGCGATTAATCCTTTGTCCGTTGATTCGTTTGCAAATATTTTCTCCCATTCTGAGGGTTGTCTTTTCGTCCTGTTTATGGTTTCCTTTGCTGTGCAAAAGCTTTGAAGTTTCATTAGGTCCCATTTGTTTATTTTTGTTTTTATTTCCATTACTCTAGGAGGTGGATCAAAAAAGATCTTACTGTGATTTATGTCAAAGAGTGTTCTTCCTATGTTTTCCTCTAAGAGTTTTATAGTGTCCGGTCTTACATTTAGGTCTTGAATCCATTTTGAGTTTATTTTTGTGTATGGTGTTAGGGAGTGTTCTAATTTCATTCTTTTACATGTAGCTGTCCAGTTTTCCCAGCACCACTTATTGAAGAGACTGTCTTTTCTCCATTGTATATCTTTGCCTCCTTTGTCATAGATTAGTTGACCATAGGTGCGTGGGTTTATCTCTGGGCTTTCTATCTTGTTCCATTGATCTATATTTCTGTTTTTGTGCCAGTACCATATTGTCTTGATTACTGTAGCTTTGTAGTATAGTCTGAAGTCAGGGAGTCTGATTCCTCCAGCTCCACTTTTTTCCCTCAAGACTGCTTTGGCTATTCGGGGTCTTTTGTGTCTCCATACAAATTTTAAGATTTTTTGTTCTAGTTCTGTAAAAAATGCCATTGGTAATTTGATAGGGAATCTACACTGAATCTGTAGATTGGTTTGGGTAATACAGTCATTTTCACAATATTTATTCTTCCAATCCAAGAACATGTTATATCTCTCCACCTGTTGGTATCATTTTTAATTTCTTTCATCAGTGTCTTATAGTTTTCTGCATACAGGTCTTTTGTCTCCCTAGGTAGGTTTATTCCAAGGTATTTTATTCTTTTTGTTGCAGTGGTAAATGGGAGTGTTTCCTTAATTTCTCTTTCAGATTTTTCATCATTAGTATATAGGAATGCAATAGATTTCTGTGCATTGATTTTGTATCCTGCAACTTTACCAAATTCATTGATTAGCTCTAGTAGTTTTCTGGTGGCATCTTTAGGATTCTCTATGTATAGTATCATGTCATCTGCAAACAGTGATAGTTTTTCTTCTTCTTTTCCAATTTATATTCCTTTCATTTCTTTTTATTCTCTGATGGCTGCAGCTAGAACTTCCAAAACTATCTTGAATAATAGAGGTAAGAGTGGACATCCTTGTCTCGTTCCTGATCTTAGAGGAAATGCTTTCAGTTTTTCACCATTGAGAATGTTGTTTGTTGTGGGTTTGTCGTATATGGGCTTTATTATGTTGAGGTAGGTTCCCTCTATGCCCACTTTCTGGAGAGTTTTTATCATAAATGGGTGTTGAATTTTGTCAAAAGCTTTTTCTGCATCTATTGAGATGATCATATGGTTTTTATTCTTCAATTTGTTAAGATGGTGTATCACATTGATTGATTTGCGTATATTGAAGAATTCTTGCATCCCTGGGATAAATCCCACTTGATCATGGTGTATGATCCTTTTAATGTGTTGTTGGATTCTGTTTGCTAGTATTTTGTTGAGGATTTTTGCATCCACATTCATCAGTGATATTGGTCTGTAATTTTCTTTTTTTGTAGTATCTTTGTCTGGTTTTGGTATCAGGGTGATGGTGGCCTCATAGAATGAGTTTGGGAGTGTTCCTTCCTCTGCAATTTTTTGGAAGAGTTTGAGAAGGATGGGTGTTAGCTCTTCTCTAAATGTTTGATAGAATTCACCTGTGAAGCCATCTGGTCCTGGACTTTTGTTTGTTGGAAGATTTTTAATCACAGTTTCAATTTCATTACTTGTGATTGGTCTGTTCATATTTTCTGTTTCTTCCTGGTTCAGTCTTGGAAGGTTATACCTCTCTAAGAATTTGTCCATTTCTTCCAGGTTGTCCATTTTATTGGCATAGAGTTGCTTGTAGTAGTCTCTTAGGCTGCTTTGTATTTCTGCGGTGTCTGTTGTAACTTCTCCTTTTTCATTTCTAATTTTATTGATTTGAGTCCTCTCCCTCTTTTTCTTGATGAGTCTGGCTAATGGCTTATCAATTTTGTTTATCTTCTCAAAGAACCAACTTTTAGTTTTATTGATCTTTGCTATTGTTTTCTTTGTTTCTATTTCATTTATTTCCACTCTGATCTTTATGATATCTTTCCTTCTGCTAACTTTGGGTTTTGTTTGTTCTTCTTTCTCTAGTTCCTTTAGGTGTAAGGTTAGATTATTTACTTGAGATTTTTCTTGTTTCTTTAGGTAGGCTTGTATAGCTATAAACTTCCCTCTTAGAACTGCTTTTGCTTCATCCCATAGGTTTTGGATCATCGTGTTTTCCTTGTCATTTATCTCTAGGTATTTTTTGATTTCCTCTTTGATTTCTTCAGTGATCTTTTGGTTATTTAGTAATGTATTGTTTAGCCTCCATGTGTTTGTGTTTTTTACGTTTTTTTCCCTGTACTTCATTTCTAATCTCATAGCGTTGTGGTCAGAAAAGATGCTTGATATGATTTCAATTTTCTTAAATTTACTGAGGCTTGATTTGTGACCCAAGATGTGATCTATCCTGGAGAATGTTCCATGCGCACTTGAGAAGAAAGTGTAATCTGATGTTTTTGGATGGAATGTCCTATAAATATCAATTAAATGTATCTGGTCTATTGTGTCATTTAAAGCTTCTCTTTCCTTATTTATTTTCATTTTCGATGATCTGTCCTTTGGTGTAAGTTAGGTGTTAAAGTCCCCCACTATTATTGTGTTACTGTCGATTTCCTCTTTTATAGCTGTTAGCAGTTGCCTGATGTATTGAGGTGCTCCTATGTTGGGTGCATATGTATTTATAACTGTTATATCTTCTCCTTGGATTGATCCCTTGATCATTATGTAGTGTCCTTCCTTGTCTCTTGTAACGTTCTTTATTTTAAAATCTATTTTATCTGATATGAGTATTGCAAGTCCAGCTTTCTTTTGATTTCCATTTGCATGGGATATCTTTTTCCATCCCCTCACTTTCAGTCTTTATGTGTCCCTAGGTCTGAATTGGGTCTCCTGTAGACAGCATATATATGGGTCTTGTTTTTGTATCCATTCAGCAAGCCTGTGTCTTTTGGTTGGAGCATTTAAACCATTCACGTTTAAGGTAATTATCGTTATGTATGTTCCTATGACCATTTTCTTAATTGTTTTGGGTTTGTTTTTGTAGGTCCTTTTCTTCTCTTGTGTTTCCCATTTAGAGAAGTTCCTTTAGCATTTGTTGTAGAGTTGGTTTGGTGGTGCTGAATTCTCTTAGCTTTTGTTTGTCTGTAAAGCTTTTGATTTCTCCATCAAATCTAAATGAGATCCTTGCTGGGTAGAGTAATCTTGGTTGTAGGTTCTTCCCTTTCATCACTTTAAGTATATCATGCCACTCCCTTCTGGCTTGTGTAGTTTCTGCTGAGAAATCAGCTGTTAACCTTATGGGAGTTCCCTTGTATGTTATTTGTGGTTTTTCCCTTGCTGCTTTCAATAATTTTTCTTTGTCTTTAATTTTTGCCAATTTGATTACTATGTGTCTTGTTGTGTTTCTCCTTGGGTTTATCCTGTATGGGACTCTCTGTGCTTCCTGGACTTGGGTGGCTATTTCCTTTCCCATATTAGGGAAGTTTTTGACTATAATCTCTTCAAATATTTTCTCGGGTCCTTTCTCTCTCTCTTCTCCTTCTGGGACCCCTATAATGCGAATGTTGTTGCGTTTACTGTTGTCCCATAGGTCTCTGTGGTTTTTGTTCCACAGGCTGCAGGATTGTACTTTTTCTTGCTTCTGCTGTCTGCCCTCTGGTGGATGAGGCTATCTAAGAGGCTTGATGGGAGGCTCTGGTGGTGGGTAGAGCTGACTGTTGCTGTGGTTGTCAGAGCTCAGTAAAACTTGACTGTTGATTGGTGGGCCTGGGTTCCCTCCCTGTTGGTTGTTTTCCCTGATGTAACCCAACACTGGAGCCTACCTGGGCTCTTTGGTGGAGCTAATGACAGACTCTGGGGGGGCTCATGCCAAGGGGTACTTCCCAGAACCTCTGCTGCCAGTGTCCTTGTCCCCACGGTGAAACAGAGCCACCCTCCGCCTCTGCAGGAGACCTTCCAACACTAGCAGGTAGGTCTGGTTCAGTCTTCCCTGGGGTCACTGCTCCTTCCCCTGGGTCCCAATGTGCACACTATTTTGTGTGTGCCCTCCAAGAGTGGGGTCTCTGTTTCCCCTAGTCCTGTCGAAGTCCTGCAATCAATTCCCACTAGGTTTCAGAGTCTGATTCTCTATGAATTCCTCCTCTTGCTGCCGGACCCCCAGGTTGGGAAGCCTGACATGGGGCTCAGAACCTTCACTCCAGTGGGTGGACTTCTGTGGTATAAGTGTTCGCCAGTCTGTGAGTCACCCACCCAGCAGTTATGGGATTTGATTTTACTCTGATCACGCCCCTCCTACCGTCTCATTGTGGCTTCTCCTTTGTCTTTGGATGTGGGGTATGTTTTTTGGTGAGTTCCAGTGTCTTCTTGTCCATGATTGTCCAGCAGCTAGTTGTGATTCTGGTGTTTTCGCAAGAGGGAGTGAGAGCACATCCTTCTACTCTGCCATCTTGGTTCCTCTCTCCACTTCTATTTTAATAGCAATATAACAATATGATTATAAAAGGTGTACCTTTGTATGATTGGCCAGGTGGACTCCAATGTAGTGAAGCCAACTGCAGTTTAACCCAGTTTATCTAATGAGTGCCTCCCGTGCTTCTGTGTTCACAGTAGAGTGGGGAGTAGCACAGACATTGCCTTCCCTGTAAGTATATGACTTAACCTGGGAAGTAGGTTCATCATTAGAATAATTTCTGTTTAATTACAGTGGTGACGAACGCTATGAGGATAAGCACAAGTTGGGGTGGGGTTTACATATAACCTGAGTTGGTTGGGGGAGAAAGACAGTCAGAAAGGCATCTGAGGAACTGACACAAACTCTGTTTCTGAAGAATGAGTAGGAGGCTCACAGACCTCATCCCATCCATCAGTAAATCCTGCGAGCTCTCCTTCAAACAATAGCTTTAATCCAGTTATTTCATTGCCTGTATTGCTAATACTGTGATGGCCGTTCCAATACCACCACCTCAGCACCTGGACTATTTTAATGTGCTCCTAACTGTCTCTTGCTTCCATCCTCGTCCTCTTACACTCTGACTCTGGCTGTTTGTTGTGGTAAGAATATTCTTTAAAACTATGATTCAGATCATGTCAGTCATCTCTCCAACAACTCCTATGATTTCCCAGCTGGAGTAAAATCCAGAACGCTTTATGGTGGCTGATGGTTGATAAGCCACCTTTCTGACCCTGTCGCCTACTGCCCTCTGCCCCCCCCCCACTCTGCTTCAGCCACACTGGTCTCCTTGCTGTAGCTCAATAGCCACTGAGAGGTTTGATTTTGTTGGGCTGTTTTTTTTTTTTTTGCCTGGAACGCTTTTACCAAGACAGCTGATTGGCTCACTCATGCATTTCATGTGTCTGTCATTTGTGACCTTTTTAGAAGGTCTTCTCTGGTCATTCAGTAAAAAATGACAACTTCCTCCTTTCCCTCAGTCATTCCCTTCCCCTCTTACCTTGTCTTATTTTCTTCTATAGAATTTAGCACCATCTGATAAACTTTCACTTTGTTGCATAACGAAAGGGGGTGGTAGGATAGGGGTGACTGGGATGAAACTGTCCAGACAGTCGTACAATGTGGAAAGGAACTTCACTTGTTTAAGGAGTTGAAAGGCCACTGTGAAGGGAGAGCACTGAGCCAAGGGCAAATGGCAAAGGAAAAGGAGGGGGCAGGCAGGACCACATCAGGTGGGCTACAGAGGGCAGATTAGGATGAGGGCCCAAAGCCTAAGAGAAACGGGTAGCCACTGAAAATTTTAAATAGGAGACTGATGATACATGTACATACTACAAAGACCATTGTTGATGGTATGTAGAGAGTGTTTGGGAAATGACAAGTTTGGAGCAGCCCATTACAGTGACCTGGATGGAAGGTGATGTGTCTTAGACCATAATGTGGGCATGGGGGTGTAGAGGCAGAGGGATGGTGGACAAGGTAGGAGACATTTGGGGAAACTATCAAGACTTCCTCTAAGGGAACAAGGGTGGTAGGCTGGCTCTTGCTGAGCCTGGGATCTTGAGACAGAGTAGGTTTATGGGCATTGACACTAGGGGCTGGAAGAGCAGACCGTGAATTCTATTTTATTGATAGATACATTGTCTTGATACCAGAACTCTTCTCACAGCCAGACCCATTTATCTAATCACTTCATTAACATTTCTACTCACATATTTATAGGCAGCTCAAAGCTTAGCATGTAGCCTGGACATGGTGTTTGAACTTGTGGAAAAGATCTTCTAAGGAGAAGTGTGAGAAGTAAACACATGAGAGCCTGGGACTGACCCCTGACACATTCTAACTTGTAACAGAAATCAGGTGGAAAAGAAAAATCCCCAGAAGATGACTCTTCTCTCCTTGGAGATTCACTCTGGTCAGGTTTTGACAGATGAAGAAACAGATGCCAAGAGCAGAGAGGCAACTTGCCTGATCTCATAGGTAGTTGGACAGTGAGATTAAGCAGTCTTTCTGGATTGGGGTAGGGTAGAAAGTAAATAAGTCAAAATAAGAGGTTTTTGAACTTTTAGCAGAGTGCTTAGATCTTATTACCACTATCTCCTTGGACAAAGGGTCTTGGATATGTCCCTAGCTTCTTCCATGTGAAATCTATGTCCACCCCCATTTAGAAGTATCTAGAAAAGGTACTTCCATTTATCTCTTTTTCAGAAACCTCCCCTCTCTATCCTTGTGACATTAAAAAATTACTATGAGTTATTAGGCTCTTTTAATTTTTAAATTCATCCTCCGTCCCTCCCTCCCTCTGTCTCTGTCTCCCTGATTTCTCCTTTTCTTAGATAGGGATGTATATTTGTGTGTCTGCAACTCTTAACACTGTCAATATACAATAAATTGTTGATATACATGTATTTAAATAGAATATGCAGAATGTGACAAAAGTGCATTTTTTTTTCTTTTTTTAAAAGTATTTATTATTTTTGGCTGTGTTTGGTCTTCGTTTCTGTGCGAGGGCTCTCTCTAGTTGCGGCGAGCAGGGGCCACTCTTCATCGCGGTGCACGGACCTCTCACAGTCACGGCCTCTCGTTACGGGGCACAGGCTCCAGACGCGCAGGCTCAGCAGTTGTGGCTCACGGGCCCAGTTGCTCCGTGGCATGTGGGATCTTCCCAGACCAGGGCTCGAACCCGTGTCCCCTGCATTGACAGGCAGATTCTCAACCACTGTGCCACCAGGGAAGCCCAAAAGTGCATTTTTAAAAGTTTAGTCCTACAGACTTTTCAGTATGTTCTAAGGTGACCTGTAATTCTCACTGTTCTGGATAAAGAATAGATTCAGATCATTAACATTCTTCTCCTCACAATAGGAGAAAGTTTTGCAATAAGTTATGCTCATCAGAGCTCCCATAGACCCTTAAGAATAAGGCTCGCTGAGCCACTGAAAGCTGCTTCTACCAACTTTATAAGGGACATAGGAACTAGTTAAGACAAACTGCTAACCATGAATGTAGATCCTATAAGGGACCCAGCATATCAATGTTAGTAGAGTCCCTAAATCTCCTCAAAAGAACCTTGTTATCGCTCTTCTTTAGAGTTACCACAGAATTATAAGTTAGTACTTCAGTGCCCTTTACAAAGAGTTTACGTCCCTTGATCTTCCCCACAAAAAACATTTTAGTCAAAATGTACTTGAGCTCCAATCACTTGGTGAAAAATAGGTCACTGCTAGTCATGTTTAGCATTCTTCTTTCTTCCCCTTTGGGATAGAATCTGCCTGCAGACTATTTTTCACACAGAATAAGGATTAGTGCTCCTTTATCAATGTTGTCCATATTCCCACTCAGTATACTTTATTATCTCTACTAGAAGGTGCTCCTCAAAGACTGAGGTATAGAGCTGTGTAAAAAAAAAAAAAAAAAAAATCAAGTTCCCCAAAGCCAGGGAAAATTGAAATGTCACTCTTTACAAGGAGTTTTAGGAGGGAGACTAAGCATTTACTTCAATACAGACCATCCATTCTAGGACCTAGTTGAGAAACTTTCAAAATCAATTTGAAATCTTTTCTTTATAGCTTTCACATCCCCTCAATATCATCCTTTTTTTTTTCTTTTTCTTTTTTATGAAATTGCCTTGGCCAGGCAACTCAGGCCGGGGCGGGGTGGGCCTGGAGAGGGTTGGAGCGAGGCTGGTGGTTGATTTGTTGTCCCTCCTGCTCCTGCAGCCCCGCACACCAGCCCAGTTGCCAGCCTCGACGCCTGCCCCAGATGCATTGAGCCTGCCTGCTGTTTGGCAGACATTTCCCTTTATTTGTGTGCCTTGTGCTGCTCTAATAACCCTCCTCAAGGCCAAATCAGATTTATATGGAAGGGGAAGTCAGCTAGAGGCTTCAGAATGACTATGCTAATTAGGAACCAAAATATAAACAACAACTCCACATGGATGTATTAAATAGGCCAGCATTCTCCACAACAAATCAAATTAAGAGAAATCCCATTATCTGCTCAGGGCTTCTGCATTTTTTTCTGACTGCCTGCTTTCATGTTTGAACAGAACAAGCGTATGAATATATTTCATTCGAGGTCTGGTTCTAAACTAAGACCTCTTTCACCCTTATCCCAAATTACAATGCTACCAAGTCATTATTAACAATTAAACTAAACTCATTTTTTTTTTTTATCCACTGTAAGTTTATGTATCACCCTCTAAAGATTTTAGGTTTCAATGCAGCCTCAAATATTTATTTTCACCAGCTTGGCTCCAGTGTAAATTGCATATCTAATATCTGCTACAGGAAATGAATGTACGATCCCTTAATCTCTAACCTTGTGCAGTCAGGCTCATTCTGCAAGGGAATGTAAAACAAAAGTAGCCTGTCTCCTTCTTTAAAATGAACCAGTACTAGTCCTCAGGAAGCTCTTAGGAGCTTAGTATTACAGGTGGCAAAGCAGGTGGGAAGAGTAGTCACTTTTGCAGCTAAAAGCTGCTGAGCTAGTGATGAGGGAGGCACGGGGAATGAGAAGTTTTCTCAGAGGCTAGGGAAAGAGAAGGCAGGTCTCTGTTAGTCATCTTAAGCACTTTTTATGCACAAGGCAACCCTAAAAGGCAGGTACACCAAAGCTGCATGGAGTGGAGAATCATGGCTCCTTTCTTTCAACTTTTTATGTAAATAAGTTTTTCACTACTCATAGCTTTTGTTAGCACTATGTGATAATTGCGCTAATGATACCATAGTGAGCATGCTACAAGTCCTTGAGGGAGACGTAGGATGCTTCAGGAAGACAAGGCCCCAAGAAAACCGGCAGGACTAAGAGATTGGAATGTCAAGGCAGCCAGAAGAGCTGTAGTGCTCATTTGGTTGAGTTCTTGGAGAGGAATCATGAAAGTACATTTTCCACCTGACTCCTGGGCCAGGTTCATCATGGTCTTGTCAACTCCTTTCCTGCTCACTGTGAGAACCCTCAATTCCTTTTTCTTTCTTTTGAAAATAAGTCATACCCCAAATTTGCAAGTCAGAGGCAAACTAATCTATTGTAACCAGAAAAGAATCAAAGAATTGTGGTAAAGAAAGTAGTGGGGAGGGCAAGCACCCTGGCAGCAGACAGGAATTCTGGTCCTCAGGATTAAATAATGATGGACATCCCTTCACAACAGAACGTATATACCACCCTTTTAGGTTTTTCTTGATTACCCTTTTCTCAGGACTGTTGCTTCTTAAGTAAATGTTAAGCCTACTGCTGCTTCTGGGGAGGGCTAAGAAGAGTGACTAGAGAAAAGGAATTTCAGATTACAACACGATTCACATTATTTAGGGAAAATAAGGGTCTCTGAGAACTACTCATTCACCTGTCATCTACTGTTCCAGTGAAGGTCTTAGCATTAATCTTCTTTTGTGGTTTCTTATGACAAAGACTCTCCCCTTGATCAAAATTTAAGTCAGGTTCCTCTGAGCCATCTTTTTGATTAGCTCTTGGCCTTCCCAGCCTGATTGTAGCAAGAATCCCACTAAGTCAGTTTAGAGAGAATCCTGTCACCCTCGATATCTGGTCACCCTCATACCTGATCAAATTCCTCATTCCCTACCATCCCCCAGGTGATATCTGATCACCTGTCCTGCCTTCAGCAAGAATCCTGTTAAGTCAGTTTAGCAAGAATCCCCTACCCTTGCTTTCTCCTCTTGGTAATTTTCCATCCATTGTACCCTACACCCCAGCCCCCATGGCCATAAATCCCCAGTTATCTTTACAGTATTCTGAATTGTGTCCCATCTCTCTCTCCCATGGCAACAGTCTTGACACCTGTTGCAAGAGTCCTGAATAAAGTCTTCCTTACCATCTTAAGTATCAGAATAATTTTTGACTTTAATGCTTGACAGGAATAAAGAGGTACCCTTTTCTAATAAAAAGCAGTTGAATAAATGAAACATCTGTTCCACATCTTGCTTAAACCAAATTCTCTCTCTGTGGTGTGTGTGTGTGTGTAATATATGTATATATACCTATATATATCACACACACACATATGTATATTAGAAGATTTCTAAAAGAATGTCAAAAGAAATAATGTTAAATACTCTTTATTATCTATTACTGCCTTCAAGGTAAAAATTCTGATTTGTTAGCAAAGGTAGAAAATCTTCTTGTTTAGGCCTTTTCCTCCAAGCCCCTTACTTTCCACCCAGCTGTTCCTCTATCTATTTCAACTTTCATCTAAAGATCCAAGGCATGCAAACAGGCTGTATTTAAAAAGTCTCTAGATATGTGCCACCCAACATGGGATCCACTAGTCAAAAATGGCTATTTACATTTAAATTAATTAAAATTAAATAAAGTAAAAACTGGCTCAGTCACAGTAGCCACATTTCCAGTGTTCAGTATCCACCTGTGGCTAGTGGCTCCCATATTTGACAGCACAGATAGAGAGGATTTCCATTATCCATCATTATTAGAAAATTCTATAGAATAGCACTGATCTATATAATTCAGACTTGCCAGAACAAAAATTATAGACAGTTCTCACAGCCAGGCTTACAGTAGCATACAGTGTGGAGACTTTTTCAATATTTCACCAACTTTTACTCATTTATTCATTTTTAAGGCTTGTTGTATGGCACACTCTGTGAATCTTTTCTTGGTTCTCCCAGCACAAGTTAATCAACGTCTGTTTCTGTTGCTTATACAGTTCAGTTTTTTTTTTTTTGGTTTTCTGTCTGTAAATCTGAAACCTAAGAAGCAGAGTCCATTTCTAAATCTACAGGAATAAGCAGATGGAGTGAAGGCTCTTGTCTCCATAGCATGAGTGCAAAGTGTCGTGTGAGTTTGGGAAAGCTGAACCTTTAGATAAGGCACAAATCCTTGGCTATTTCACTTATTATCTGATGTGATAGATATTGGCAAAATTACATATTTCCATTTTACAGATACTGAAACTGAGGCTTAGGAGTTAAAAATACCTGCCTTAGGGTCCTTAGGGTTGCTGTGAGCATTGGTTTAATAAATCACTTAGCACTGTGCTTGGCACATAAGTACGTAGTGTTGGGTATCATTTAATCTAAGTTTTGCATCCTTAATTGTAAAAAAGGTGTTATTGGGATATTGGGAAGGAGATCAAATTAATATTTTATACAAAATACTTTTAAAAACATTATTTTGATGTTCAAAACAAGATAAGTATTTATTAGTAATGGTAAAAGGGAGGGATATTTCTAGCTTGAACTTAAATCAGGCTTTGTTTTAAGACTTGTATCCAAGTTGGATACAAAGGATGATACTTTATGGTCAGAAGGATTTGTGTTTAAAAAAAAAATCAAGAGGAATATATCAAAATTATCCTTTAAGCTTTAGAAAGGAGGCAATGGTAATATCCTTAACATATTAGACACAGAGTCATTGAATAAAGTCTCAGTGATGCAATAGATGTTCCTTCTTTCAATTTTATCAGTTTGCAAAATTCGTGAGGTTAATAAGTATTAAAAATCTCATTACTGTATCAGATAGGGATGTGGCTCGAGGGTGTAATAAACTAGTTCTGTTGTTGAAACTCCATCAAAAAGCAAGACTGAACTTACCCAGCACTATAAAAATCTCTATATCTCTCTGCATGCAACTCTATCTAATGGAAAATATTACATATTGGGTTTCTGAAAGCTCACAATTCAAATCCTGAAGCTCATTGACTTCACATATAAAGTTACAGCAGGTGGCTATTAGAGTTTGAAAGAGATTCACTGTCAGCAAATGCTATTTGTCTAGATCTTGATATACTGGGCAGTTATATCAATAGCCATATTTTGCTTTTTTTTTAAAAAATCTTGTATAACTTTGCTGAAGCAATATTAGTTCCAAGTACTTTGCACAGTAGGTGTAACTGTTACCCCTCCTTCCTGTAGAGGTTATAAGCCAATATTGATAGGGTTTAATAGCCGCCTACTCCTTTTCAGGATGAAGTGAAGAAGTTTCACTAGCATTCACCTATATTGACTCTACTTACTTCCTGTACTACTAACAACCCTCCCAGCTCAGCCTGGGAGCCTACAGCACCCACAGTGAGCTGTCATCTACACTACTGCCCTTCTCAAATGTCACTCTGTTTTAATAGATAACTTAATATAAGTTACCTAGAGATCGACGTGGGAGCCCTACTTGTAAGGCGACTGAATGGGGGAAAATCCTACATAGAAATTTAAGCTAAATACTTTGATAATATATGAGCTATTTGTTCCTCTCTCAAGTTATTCCAAGTACATCAGGCAGAGAAGGTGGGTTTGCAAGATATATTGCTTTCCTACCCATGTCTTTTTGCCTCCTAAAGAACTCCTAATTTTCAGGGAGCAGCTAGGGTTCCATCTATGATCTCATGGAGGTTAGGCTCTTATCCCCACTGATAAATCACGATTTGTCTAAACCACTCATGGATATCTATTTTCTCAGATTGATATAAGTATGAGGAAGGGCAGGGAACATGACTCAGTTTTGGCAAATGAACCGTAGGGGAACATTTTCATTTTTATTCAGAAAGGCTCAACAAAGCCTTGGGAGGGACAGGCTTTTGCTCCTTCCTCATCATTTCTGCCTAGAAGTCAAATGAGATGCATGGAGGTCATCTTGCTATCACACATTGAAAAGCTTGTGGACAAAAATCCAACATTTTAAAGATGGAGGAATAAAGAGTCTGGGCCCATGACATCAATATTGAGTTTACAATTCTTACTATGTGAGAAAAATAAACCTACGTTTTAAAAGTACCTCTAAGCTGGGTTTTCTTGTAGCAGGAAACATTCCTAGGTAGTACAGTAGCTGATAGGCATTTGCATTCTCAGGCCACATCTTATTCTCCGTGGCCAGAACAGTATTTTTTAGAACTAGTGTTTTCCACCATGGCTGGGTATCATTAGACAGCAGTCAAACTTTGTCTAAATCATCATATTAGTCAGCTCAGGCTGCCGTTGTAAATTATCATAGACTGTGTTACTTAAACAACAGAGATTTATTTTCTCACGTTTCTGAAGGCTGGAAGTCTGAGATCAGTGTGTTAGTGTGGTTGGGTGCTCTTCCTGGCTTACAGATGGCCACCTTCTTGCTCCTCATATGTCACAGAGAGAGCTTTGGTACCACTTCCTTTCTTTTTTAAGGGCACTAATCCCTCCATGAGGACCCCACTGCTATGACATCATCTAAACATAATTATCTCCCAAAGGTCTCATCTCCAAATACCATCACATTGGAGGTTAGGGCTTCAACACCTGTGTTTGGAGGGGGGCACACTTCAATCCACAGCAATAAGCATCTACACTATTTTTACTACTCAGCTCTCAAAGGACCTTGTATTCATGAGGTATATGGGAAGACTTATATATACATCATTTAAATGGTGAGGCTATTCCCTGTGCTGGCTTCACAGGCTTGTTGGGGCTTATATGATAAGAGGGAACCTGGTCATGTTTATCAGGTTTGTTCTCATTCAGTGCCTCATCATACTATGTTGCTTCCCTATGAAGGTCAGTCACCCATCTTTTCTTCCTGGCCTCCTACATTGTCCACTGGGTTCCTTCCTGTTTAGACAGGATTTATTGTCTCTGCTGGGAAAGATGAAGAACTTACTAAATTTACCCAACCTCTTATCTCTTCTACCAAATCTGTTAGTTATAATTTATTTTTAAATCAAGCTTTGACATTTACAATCTTTTATGTAACTATAATTAAGTCTTCCATGCCCTGGTTTATAGATTCCACCCATAGATAATGAATGGCATTTACCATATTATGTAAATGTTCTTTTAAAACAAATTATTATGAATGGGTTCTTTCTGAAGTAGACAGTCCTAGATTATTGAAACATTGCTGTTTTTAGGAGACGTTTCCATGTGTTAAGGTCTAATAGATCCATTAATTTCCTTTTATCTAACTTTTCTGGGTGCTTATAACTATTCTCTCCCTCAGACCTAGTGTTGGAATGTCTCCTTCTGTTGCTAGACCCAGGAAATATTGCATATCCTTTTTTTTTCTCTTTGGTCTCTCTCTACCCTGTCCATACTCTGAGGAACTCTTAATAGAGGGACTATCAATAGAATACCTGACTGGGTGGGTCAGCTTGTTCTTATTAGGATCCTTTTAAGTCTATTCACAGTCAATCTATTACTCATGTGTAAAGGTGTAAATCCAAAATTTTCACTCAGAACTTTGATGCAAAACAACAAAACAAAACAACAATACATTGTTGTCACTAAAATATCTGTAGAACTGTTACTTACAAAGGCATTTCTTTCTGAAAGCTGGTATAATTTAGAAATTCCAAGGATGATGAAGTTCTCAGTGTGTGTTTAGGTATGAGTCATATTTTGTTCATCCTATTCAGTACGTGGGGGATCCTTTCAATCAGAATGTCTTAAATTAATTTATAAAGCATTATTTGAAGTAATGTATTTATGGAGTTAAAAAAAGTCAGATAGTGCTAAAAGACTTAAAAACAATGATCCCTTGCTCTACCCCATACCTCCTATTCCACTAGTGTTCTCTAGAGGGAACCACTGTTAACTCTTAGCTGTTTTATCTGGAATTTACCTATGCATTGATGATTTCCTTCTATTTCTTTATCAGTTGGGATACTGTATCTTATTATGGATGTTGGTTATTTAGTCCAACCTCCTACCCCTGGCCTTAGTCTGCCCATTCCCATGATTTTCTCAACAAAATTAGCAGTCAGATCAAGACAGCATTTACAATATAACTATAAAAATATTGTTCTCTGCTGAGCCAGGTAGTGTACCATACTCTCCTCCCATAAAATGTTTAGTTTTCTATGTATCTGTTTTTTAAAAAGTTCAAGTGGGCTGTCAAATACCAACAGAGTTTTTTAAATGCCAAAATACAAATCCATCAGTTCCCTTTATTTCCTAGACAACTTCCTCTTGCAGCCTCTGTGCTCTGGCACAAATTGGGATTGATTATTCTCTGAGCATGACTTATGACTCATCTGCGACTTTCCTTTTCTGCTCTCCAGTGTTTGAGCTCCCATTTCCTACATCATATATCTTACTGTTTTTGTTGTTGTTGCCATCATTGATTATAACCTTGATTGATGGAATCCATCCTCCAGTAGCATCTGAGAAAAGGTACAGGAAAGGTATATTTTAGTTTTAGACCTGAAAATGTCTTTTTCAACCTGTATTTCTCTGCCTATACAAACCACCCATCAAGTGTGAGGGTAGAACAATAATTGTTTTTTTTTCCTCAGAATTTTAAGGGCATTGTTCTATTGCCTTCAGGCATCTAGTGTTGCTCTTGAAAGTTCTGAAGACACTATGATTCTCATTCCTGTTTTGTAACTTATTCTCCCCTCTGGAAAATTTTAGGATCTTACTCTCTGTGGTGTTTAGTGATGTAACTTTGTGTAGATCTTCTGTATTTTGTGTGCTTTTAAGTGATTTTAAAGGGTAGCTGACTATGTTCATTTTATTCTCTTGCTGATATTAGAACTAACGTCTTCAAGGATGGCATATCAATTTTGATGTATAAAAACTAAAGAATAAATCTGTGTATACAGTCAATACCACACTCATATTTCAACAAGCATGTACAAACTTGTGAGGTTCAAAAGCATTGAGTTTATAATGTACCCCATACCTAAGAATTAAAGTAAATTTATTATTAGTTAATTTTCCCTAACAATGAAAAATAATGGTCCATTATGCTCAAATTCCAAAGATTCAACTTGGCAAGTGAAAAATCTTCAATGTGGTTAATGATAGAACAACTTTTAAGCCCAAATCACATTACATTAATATTCTTAATTAGCATGTTATTATTTAGTAGGTTTTAAAATCAATTTGTAAATCTGCTTTGGTTTTACAATTACATAAGAAGTCTTGATTCCAATATTTGCTAAATTTCTATAATGTGTAGGACACTGCTTTGTGTGCCACTAAATACCAAATATATAGCACAGAAATCTCCTTAAGCATATATTCACTATATTGTAAGTGCTATAGACAGAATGTGTCCTCCCAAGATTCATATATTGAAGCCCAATCCCCAAATGAGAGAGCATTTGGAGGTGGGGACTTTGGGAGGTGATTAGGTCATAAATGGAATTAGTGCCCCCAATAAAAAGACCCCACAGAAGTGTCTGACTCCTTCTGCATGTGAGGACATAGCAAGAAGACAGCCATTTATACCAGGACGTGAGTACTTACCAGACACTGAATCTGCCACTTCCTTGATCTTGGACTTTCCAGCCTCCAAAACGGTGAGAAACAAATAACTGTTTGTTAGTAAGTAAGCTGGTCAGTCTATGGTGTTCTCTTATAGCAGCCTGAACTAAGACAGTAAGTTTTATTAGGAAGGAATTTGTTCTTAGATAAATTCTTAGGACGTTATATATATGATGCATACATTTAGCATATAAAATGTGTATATGTACATATTTCAAAACATAAATTTAAGTTAACTCTGGGTGACTACAAGAATGTTTCCCATTAATGGAGTCCTCTGAAGTTTGAGAAGCATGTTTATTACTTATATTTCCACAAGTACTTTCTTCAAACTTCTCATGTTTTCCCTACTGACTCAGAGTAGAGAAGAACCTTAAAGATTCACTAACATCCTTGTCTTACTCTAATTCTTTTTCTAGGCAAAATTTCCTCATTGATAAAATGAGAGGATACAGATTCATATCAGAAGGGATAGGGCCAAGGGTATGAGAGAAACATGTTCTCAGAGGTTATTTGCATTGGTTATTTAAAAAAGGACAGAAATATCCTGAGTGCAATGTCCATTGCAGCTCCCATGGATGACTTGACAGTGCATATTGTTTTCTGGACTTGGAGAACACCAGGACGTAGAGGAAATATGCCTGCTTTTTTCTCCTACTTCAGCAAGAACAAAGTTATGGGTAAGAACTTGGCTCCTATAGAAAAAAAGTCAGTACAAAAAGTCCTTCTCTTCTACAGATTTATTTGACCAAATTTCTTATGGATTTTCTTATTTGTAGATTCAAGAATTGAGGCAAAAACTTACTTGGTTGCCAGAGAGAACTCTCAGGGCATAATCAGCTCTCAACATATTGCTTTTGTCAGAGAAATAGAGGCACAAAAAGTGACAAATGCAGATACAAGTGCAGTCTGGATGAAACATAGCATGCTTTTCTTAAAATGGAAAGGACATCTGCTAGTTGCCTATTTGTATGTGCTTCCCTTTACTTCAGTGTTTAGAGTACAAAACAGATTGGGGACCTTTGGGAAATGGGGTTCAGGCTATAAGAACCCTTACTGGCTGTCCTATATACAGTTAATGGCTATGTGGATGGAGGCCAGCCTCCATTTCATCTTTCCATTGTCTGCCAGAGTAGTATGTAATCTATTCCAGGCATCTGCAACTGAAAGCAAAACATGCCAATTATTTTTTATTGATCTAAAGCCTTCATAGGTGGGACACTTTGCCAGGGCAGCATATGGAAATTTAGATAAGGAAATGATTGCAGAGACATGGAAAGGGCTTTGCTCTTTGGAAAAGAATGTGTAAGCCTTAAAAAAAATGAACAAGCACTTGGTATTCCAGAGCTTAACAGCGCTGAAGATGAATTATGCAGTCGCTGCAATAGAAATTGATTACTAAGCCTTCGATGAGTCACATGCCTTAGGAATTAAGTACTCCAATCTATTATTGTCAGTATCCTGATGGGTCAACCAGGCTGTGAATGGGAATTTGCATTAAATTGATTTGAGTGTTTTTTCTTGAACTAACATCACTCAATCAAGGGACACATTCAGACAGAGATAGATAAGTCTGACTGAATTTGGTTTGGAAAAGCAGACTAGCAAGGGATGAGCAGGCAGAATCTAAAAGCGCCATAAATCTGGCACTACAGCCTGGGCTGGAAGAAGCAGGTGAATAGTTTTTGTGCCACAAATAGTGTATAGAGTCAAAGCAAATTTGTTTTGCAGGTCTGTAGCATGTTGATACAGTCATGGATTACAAAAATCATCATCAGGTAATACAGAGGACTACTTCTTGGAGGAGTTCAGATGATCTGATTCAGAAATGACAAAGTACTTGCCACCTGTATCAGGACTGAGTCTATGTTTTTAGTATATGTTTGCAATGCAATGATCTTTTGACCTAAGGGAAGTCATTCACTTTATGTGTAAATAAGCTTTTATGCAAAGAGGGTAAGTAGATTAGATGAACTCAGGTCCACTGAAGTTTAACATTACATGATTCTGTGAGTAGAAAGATATCATCAAGTGCCAAATTTCGCTCAAACATTTGATGCTTTTTGTTGGCTAGATGCTAGGATTCACAAGGAGCCTCAGCTGTAGCAGCCACTCTGTCCTGGCAATTTAACTGATAGTTTAGGGGAGGCATGAGTCCCCAGGGGCTATGGTGGGTTGGGAAGTTTTGAGATGAATTGTGATAGGTACTGAGAGTTTACAACATTTGAATGTTGACTGGATAAATACCTACAGCTCAGGAAGGAGCATCTGCTGATGCTCAGAATGATTCTGACTCATTAACTCATTATGAATATAATAAATGAGTTCTCTTTTTCTGCTATTAACCACTTACACAGATACAATAATAAGGCTCCAGCTTTGAATGGTGGGGAAAGGGCATTAAAAACTTGTCAGGTAGTTCTTTACAGTAAGAGAAAAACGTGAATTCTCAGTGAACCTACAGTATCTGTGCAGCTTAACCTGTTCTAACTAAATAACACCACGTTGAAATTTTATTCCTTCATTCTCAAAAACATCTAACTTTGAACTGTTGTAGTATTGCTCTTAGCTGGTTGAAGGCTACTTAGAAGGATCATAACTAATATTCACCCGTACTAGCCAGTAAGCTGAAAATTTGGTAAAGATGTGAGGTTACTGGTTTACTGATCAAGCAGGAATTGTAGGAGTAATAGCTGACCTCTTATCAGTGTTGAATCTCTTCCATTTCCATCTTGTCCCTGGGTTGCCATGGTAACACTGTCAGGGTGTCCTTACTGCTTGCCACATGTCCCTTCTATGGCTCTTTCTGTCACAGCAAGGTACAGAAATCAGTAACAATGAATGAGTCTTTAATCACGCTGGTATTCAAAGGATATGCATCTTTGATGTTTTAGACTATATCTTTACTTGCTTTGATTAGGATACAGGAAGTTCTTCTTAAAGATCAGTATCTTGGAAATTACTTTGTCCCTTGAAGTTTTCTCTTAAGCAGAAGTTGGTGAAGTTTTGAAGATAGGTCATTTGCACAAGAAGTGCTCATTGTTTGAATACGTTATCATTTGAAGATACAGTAATCAATATTTGTGCAGTATTGTGCATTAGGGTTGTTCAATCAAACTCCATTCAACATGAACCATGGGTTGTGAATTCTTGCTTGAAATAGAAAGCTATTAAAGTCAAAAGCAGTACATCAAAGATAAAACTACTGTATTATAATTCTCTAGTCAATGTATGGGATGTACTGAGCCCACAAAGATGAAAATTAGATAGAAGCCAAGGAAAAGAAGGTGAAAATCCATTTTCAAGGACATGAAAGTTTGGTCAGGAGATGACTTCGAAGTAGCAGTAAATGTGTATATCAACTATTAAACCTATAGAAAGGGCCTGGGAAAATAACACGAGAGAGAGCACTACTTGTGTATTTCTGGTAAGGAGGGGAGATGACCCTAGTCTGTAAATAATCAGTGGGTCTGAAATGGAAGTTTCAAGATGCCCCAAGAGTGTGCAGAAGATTTGTACTGCAAGGGTAGGAAGTGGAATGAAAGCAAATGGTGAGAGGATCCATGAAATGAAATATGAAGTGGAGACAGCTGCATCTCCACCAAACTTCTATTAAAATTTGGAGAAATTGGGCTGCAGAAGAACTTGGCAAGGGCTTCCCTGGTGGTGCAGTGGTTGAGAATCCATCTGCCATTGCAGGGTAAGCGGGTTCAAGCCCTGGTCCGGGAAGATCCCATGTGCTGTGGAGCAACTAAGCTGGTGTGCCACAACTACAGAGCCTGAACCATTTGTCAAATAAGCTAATTCCAATCAAAACTTTCTGGAAATGGAGAAATGACCAGCACTCTTTAAAAAACAACAAAAAACTACACGGCTATAAGCTCCATATAAGGAATTATAAGAAATATGCAAATCCAGCCACAAAAAGGTATCAGCTCACACCAGTCAGAATGACCATCAGGAAAACAATACAAACAATAAATCCTGAAGGGGTTGTGAAGAAATGCATACCCTCGACCGTAAGTGGCTCGTAAACTGGTAAGTGCCACGAAGGAAAACAGAAGGGAGCTGCCTTTAAAAGGTAAACATTGAGATACCATATGATCCCGCAGGCCCACTCTTTGGCCTATAACCTAGGAAGACAGAAATGGAAAGGCACAGGCAGGCAAACCTGCACTGCAGCAGTAGTACAATAGCCAAGACATGGAAAAAACCAAAAAGTCCATTAAAAGATGAATGGAAAAAGAAGAACTGATACGTGTACAGAAGGAATATTAGCCACGAAAAAAAAAAGAAACACAGTTTGCAGAACGTAGATGACTCTGGAGGTCATCACACAACTTGAAGTAAGTCAGAAAGCAAAAGACACAAATCCTAGGATATCAATTATAGGTGTTACCTAAAAATTGATACCAATGAAGATTTTTCACAGAGAAAGGCAATCAAAGATTAGATCAACAAACGTATGGTTAGCCAAATGGAAAGGTGTGAGGATGGAATAAATTAGGATACTGCGGTAAACAGGGATATACCAACACATGTGAAATATATAAGCACCAAAGACCTACGGAATACCAAGAGAAGACGGCTCAACAGTGTGTCATAACCCACATGGGAAATGGATCCGAAGATGAACAGATATATGTATATGTGTAAAAGAACCCCATCTTACACACTTAGAACAAGCAAAACATTGTAATCGAATTTGCTGTGATAGCAAATAAAAATTAAATTAAGAAAACCAACAAGAAGGAATGAGACATAAACTTATGGGGGTTTTCCCTGGTACATTCCATTCTAATTTACAAGTTGGAACATTACACCCAGGAAGGCTCTTTGGCCCTAGTTAACCAGATCTGGGGATGGAGAAATGCCGCAGCCTTGTGACCGTCTCCTGCAAAAGCAGCTTTAAACACCGTGCTAAGGGTCACTTGATATTCACAAGAACTGCAGCTCAGTAAATGACACCTGCCCTCAAAAAAATATCCTGGATTCGAATATCGACGAAAAAATTCTAAAGAGGGCAACCTTTCAAGAAGACAATTTCAAGAGGCATATTTAACTCACATTTTTTCTTTTCTTTCTTTTTTATTTTTGTTTAACCAAAAAGGCCCTGGAAAAAGCTCAACATCAGGAATTAATAAAGACATGCAAGTGCAATCTACAAAAACTTTTACCTGACAACAGTCAGAATGATCATCAGCAAAAAATCTCTAAACAATAAATGGTCAAGGGGTTTTAGAGACCTGTGTACCCTCTAGCTGCTGGTGGGATGTCAAAAGGTAACAGCCAGTAATGAGAACAGAAAGGAGGTGCGTTTAAAGGTAAAAATTGGGCTACCATATGATCTGGTAGGCCCACTACTGGGCCTATCACCCGAGAAGACCAGAATCAAAAAGACACAGGCTGACAATCCTACACTGCAGCACTATGTACCCTAGCCAAGACTTGGAACAAGCAAAATGTCCATCAACGGATGAATGCACAAAGAAGAAGTGGTCCACGTACACAATGGAATATTACTCCGATAGAAAATATAAACTAAATACAAAAAACAGACATAAGTAAGGAGACATAAGCTTTGGGGGTTTATCCGGGCACATTCCACTCGAATGTACAACCAAGGAACACTACTTCCAGGAAGGTACGGTTTCCCTAGTAACCAGAGTGGGGAATGTAGAAATGCTGCGGCCCTGTGGCCGTTTGCCGCAACAGCAGTTAGAAAACCTGTGCTAAAGGACACTTCATATTCACAAGGACTGCAGGGCTATAAATGACACCTGCCAACAAAATGTGCTGAGGGAGGTAATGGCCAAAAAAATTCAAAATATGGCACATACTTCAAGAAACCATTTGAATAGGTAAGCTGTACTCACTCTTTAAAAAGCAAAAAAAAAAAAGTACATGGCTAAAAGCCCCATGTAAGGAATTACAAGACATATGCAAATCCAGCCACAAAAAGGTATCAGCTCACACCGGTCAGAATGACCATCAGCAAAAAAATACAAACAATAAATGCTGAAGAGGTTGTGAAGAAATGCATACCCTCGACTGTAAGTGTCTCGTAAACTGGTAAGTGCCACGAAGGAAAACAGAAGGGAGCTGCCTTTCAAAGGTAAACATTGAGATACCATATGATCCCGCAGGCCCACTCCTTGGCCTATAACCTAGGAAGACAGAAATGGAAAGGCACAGGCAGGCAAAACTGCACTGCAGCAGTAGTACAATAGCCAAGGCACGGAAACAACCAAAAAGTCCATCAAGAGACGAATGGACAAAGAAGAACCGGTACGTGTACAGATGGAATATTAGCCACGGAAAAAAAATGAAACAATGCACTTTGCAGAACCATAGATGACTCTGGAGGTCATCACACAACTTGAAGTAAGTCAGAAAGCCAAAGACACATATCCTAGGATATCAATTATAGGTGTTACCTCAAAATTGATACCAATGAAGATATTTCCACAGAGGAAGGTAATCACAGATTTATTCAACAAACTTATGGTTAACCCACTGGAAATTTGTGAAGATTGGATACATTAGGATATCGGGGTTAACAGAGATATACAAACACACGTGAAATATATAATCACCAAAGACCTCCGGAATTCCAAAAGAAGACTACGCAACACTGTGTCATAACCTACATGGCAAATGGATCCCAAGATGAATACATATATGTATAGGTGTAAAGCAAACACATCTTGCACACCTAGAACAAACAAAACATTATAATCAAATTTGCTGTGACAAAACATAAAAATTAAATTAAAAAAAAACGAACAAGAAGTAATGAGGCATACAGTTATAGGGGTTCTTCCTGGCTCATTCCATTCTAACTTACAACCTTGGAACACAGCTTCCAGGAAGGCTCTGTTCACCTAGTAACCTGATTTGAGAATGGAGAAATCCTGCAGCATTTTGTCCTTCCTGCAACAGCAGTTTTAAAGCAAGTGCTAATGGTCAGTTAAAAGTCACCTTCATTGCAGGCCTGTAAATGACACCTGCCCTCAAAAAAATTCTGGGGTCGAAAATCGACCAAAAAATTCAAAAGAGGGCAAGCTTTCAAGAAGAGAATTTCAAGAGGCATACTTTACACACATTTTGTCTTCTCTTTCTTTTCTTTTTTTTTCCTTTAACCAAAAATGGTCATGGAAAAATGCTGAACATCAGAAATTAATAAAGACATGCAAATCCAATCTATCAAAACGTTCACCTCACAACAGTCAGAATGATCATCAGCAAAACAGTCCACAAACAATAAATGCTGAAGGGGTTTTGGAGGATTGTGGACCCTCTAGCTGCTGGTGGGATGTAAACTGGTAACAGCCAGTAGTTAGAACAGAATGAACGTGCGTTTCAAGGTAAAAATTGAGCTACCATATGAACTGGTAAGCCCACTACTGGGCCTAGCACCTGAGAAGACCAGAATCCAAAAGACACCGGCTGGCAATCCTACACTGCAGTGATATTAACCACAGCCAACACTTGGAAGCAACCAAAATAGCCATCAATAGATGAACGCACCAGAAGTACTGCTCCATGTACACAATGGAATAGTAGACATGGAAAAGCCTGAAACAGTGCTGTTTGTACCACCATAGTAGGACCGAGATATAATCACACCACTGGAAGTAAGAAAGAAACCGAAAGAAAGCTATCCTATGATACCACTTACAGGTGTGACCTAAAAAATGATAGCCATGAACTTATTTCCAAGAAAAGGACACTCATGGATTAAGAAATCAAAATTATGTTTAACCAAATGGAAAGGTGGGAGGAATGGATACATTAGGGTATGGGGGTGACAGACCTAAACTAATATATATGAAACATATAATCACCAAAGGCCTATGGAATACCAGGAGAGGTCCACTCAACACTCTGTAATAACGTCCATGGGAAAGGATCCAAAGATGAATACATAGATCGATAGACATAATGAACCAGATTCTGTACAGCCAGAACATACACAACATTATTATCAAATTGGCTCGGATAAAAAATAAACGTAAAATTTAAAACACAAACAAGAAGTAAGGAGATATAAGCGGTTGGGGGTTTGCCTTGGCACATTCCCCTCTAATTTACAGCCTACTAAAACGATTTCCAGGAAGGCTCTGTTGCCCAACTACCCTCAGATTTTTTTTTTAAACATCTTTATTGAAGTATAATTGCTTCACAATGGTATGTTAGTTTCTGCTTTATAACAAAGTGAATCAGCTACAGATATACACACGTTCCCATATTTCCTCCCTCCCGCATCTCCCTCCCTCCCACCCTCCCCATCCCACCCCCCCAGGCGGTCACAAAGCACCGTGCTGATCTCCCTGTGCTATGCGGCTGCTTCCCACTAGCTATCTATTTTACATTTGGTAGTGTATATATGTCCATGACACTCCCTCATCCTGTCATGCAGACATTTTGCCGCCTTGTGGCCCTTTCCCACAAGAGCGGCTTTAAACCACAGCTAACGGTCACTTAATATTCACAAGGACTCAGGGCTGTAAAGGATCCCTGCCCTCAAAAAAATGTTCCGAGGTAGGGAATGGCCAAAAAAACTCAAAAGAGAGCAAAGTTTTCAAGGAGATCGTATGAGAGGTAAGTTTTACACTCTCTTTTTTTTTGAAAAAGGAAAATGAATAAAAGGTCAACATCAGGAATTATTACACTCATGCAAATCTAATCTACGAAAAGGTTTCGACACCCACCAGTCGAATGACCATCAGCAAAATGTCTACAAACAATAAATGCTGAAGAGGTTTTAGAGAACTGTGTACCCTCTAGCTGCTGGTGGGATGTAAAATGGTAAGAGCCAATAATGAGAACAGAAAGGAACTGCGTTTCAAAGTAAAGACTGAGGTACCATTCAATCCAGAAGGCCCACCGCTGGGCCTTTCACCTGAAAAGACCAGAGTCGAGAAGACACAGGCTGGCAAAGGTGCACTGATGCAGTACTCACAAAAGCCAAGACGTGGAAGCAACCAAAATGTCCATGAACAGAGGAACGGACAAAGAAGAAGTGGTCCATGTACACAGTGGAATATTAGCCGTGGAAAACAATGACACACTGCTCTTTGCAGCACCATAGATGATCCTGGAGATAATCATGGAACGTGAGGTCAGTCGGAACGCAAAAGACAAATATCTTATGATATCATTTGTAGGTGTTATCCAACAACTGACACAAATGAACTTATTTCCACAGAGAAAGACACTCACAGACTTAGAAGACAAGTATGGTTATCTAAAAGGAAAGGTGGGAGCAATGGACAAATGAAGATTAGGGTTGCCATACGTATACCAATACATATTAAATACATATATCAAAAAGACCGACCATATACCAAGGGAGGCCTACTGAACACTGTGTATTAATTTACATGGGAAGCCGATCTGTACATGAATAGAGATAGATGATGTACAAATGAACCAGTTTGTGTACATCTAGAACAAATAATATTCTAATCATTAACCTGATTAAGAAAAATTAAATTATGACAATGAAGACGATGTACTGAGACATAAACTTGGGGTTTTTTTCCCTGGCACATTCCATTCTAATTGACAAGCTAGGAACACGACTTCCAGGAAAGCTCTGCTGCCCCAGTGACCAGATTTAGGAATGGAGAGACGCTGCCGCCGTATGGCCGATTCCCACAACAGCAGCTTTCAACCCAGCGCTAATGGTCACTAAATATGAACAACACTTGCAAGCCTGAAAGTGACACACGCCCTCAAAAAAAAATCCTGGGGTCGAAAATCGACCGAAAAATACAAAAGAGGGCAAGGTTTCCAGAAGACAATTTCAAGAGGTATATTTTACAAGCACTTTATTTTTCTTTTTAACAACAACAACAGCAAAAAGGCGTGGAAAAATGCTCATCATTAGCTCATCGTAAAAGACATTCAAATCCACCCTACAAAATGTATCAGCTCACAGCGGTCAGAATGACCATCAGCCAACTTCTGCAAACAGTAAATGCTAAAGGGGCTGTGGAGAAATGCGTACCCTCATCTCTAAGTGAGACTAAACTGGTAAGAGACACTAATGAAAACGGAATGGAGGTGCCTTTAACAGATCCACATTGAGGTACCATAGGATTCAGCAGGCACACTCCTGGGCCTAGGACCTAAGAAGACAAAATTAGACAGACACAGGCAGGCAAAACTGCAGTGCAGCAGTATTACAATAGCCAAGACATGGAAGCTACCAAAAAGTCCATCAAAAGATGAATGGAAAAGAAGAACTGGTACACGTACAGATGGAATATTAGCCAAGGAAAAAAATGAAACAATGCCGTTTGCAGCACCATAGATGAGTCTAGAGGTAATCACAACTTGCAGTAAGTCAGAAAGCGAAGGACACATATCCTATGATATCACTTAATGGGGTTACCTAAAAATGGATACCAATGAAGATTTTTCACAGAGAAAGGCAATCAAAGATTCGATCAACAAACGTATGGTTAACCAAATGGAAAGGTGTGAGGATGGAATAAATTAGGATACTGCGGTAAACAGGGGTATACCAACACATGTGAAATATATAAGCACCAAAGACCTACGGAATACCAAGAGAAGACGGCTCAACAGTGTGTCATAACCCACATGGGAAATGGATCCGAAGATGAACAGATATATGTATATGTGTAAAAGAACCCCATCTTACACACTTAGAACAAGCAAAACATTGTAATCGAATTTGCTGTGATAACAAATAAAAATTAAATTAAGAAAACCAACAAGAAGGAATGAGACATAAACTTCTGGGGGTTTTTCCTGGCACATTCCATTCTAATTTACAAGTTGGAACATTACACCCAGGAAGGCTCTTTGGCCCTAGTTAACCAGATCTGGGGATGGAGAAATGCCGCAGCCTTGTGACCGTCTCCTGCAAAAGCAGCTTTAAACACCGTGCTAAGGGTCACTTGATATTCACAAGAACTGCAGCTCAGTAAATGACACCTGCCCTCAAAAAAATATCCTGGATTCGAATATCGACGAAAAAATTCTAAAGAGGGCAACCTTTCAAGAAGACAATTTCAAGAGGCATATTTAACTCACATTTTGTCTTTTCTTTCTTTTTTATTTTTGTTTAACCAAAAAGGCCCTGGAAAAAGCTCAACATCAGGAATTAATAAAGACATGCAAGTGCAATCTACAAAAACTTTTACCTGACAACATTCAGAATGATCATCAGCAAAAAATCTCTAAACAATAAATGGTCAAGGGGTTTTAGAGACCTGTGTACCCTCTAGCTGCTAGTGGGATGTCAAAAGGTAACAGCCAGTAATGAGAACAGAAAGGAGGTGCGTTTAAAGGTAAAAATTGGGCTACCATATGATCTGGTAGGCCCACAACTGGGCCTATCACCCGAGAAGACCAGAATCAAAAAGACACAGGCTGACAATCCTCCACTGCAGCACTATGTACCCTAGCCAAGACTTGGAACAAGCAAAATGTCCATCAACGGATGAATGCACAAAGAAGAAGTGGTCCACGTACACAATGGAATATTACTCCGATAGAAAATATAAACTAAATACAAAAAACAGACATAAGTAAGGAGACATAAGCTTTGGGGGTTTATCCGGGCACATTCCACTCGAATGTACAACCAAGGAACACTACTTCCAGGAAGGTACGGTTTCCCTAGTAACCAGAGTGGGGAATGTAGAAATGCTGCGGCCCTGTGGCCGTTTGCCGCAATAGCAGTTTGAAAACCTGTGCTAAAGGACACTTCATATTCACAAGGACTGCAGGGCTATAAATGACACCTGCCAACAAAATGTGCTGAGGGAGGTAATGGCCAAAAAAATTCAAAATATGGCACATACTTCAAGAAACCATTTGAATAGGTAAGCTGTACTCACTCTTTAAAAAGCAGAAAAAAAAAAAAGTACATGGCTAAAAGCTCCATATAAGGATTTACAAGACATATGCAAATCCAGCCACAAAAAGGTATCAGCTCACACCGGTCAGAATGACCATCAGCAAAAAAATACAAACAATAAATGCTGAAGAGGTTGTGAAGAAATGCATACCCTCGACTGTAAGTGTCTCGTAAACTGGTAAGTGCCACGAAGGAAAACAGAAGGGAGCTGCCTTTAAAAGGTAAACATTGAGATACCATATGATCCCGCAGGCCCACTCCTTGGCCTATAACCTAGGAAGACAGAAATGGAAAGGCACAGGCAGGCAAAACTGCACTGCAGCAGTAGTACAATAGCCAAGGCACGGAAACAACCAAAAAGTCCATCAAGAGACGAATGGACAAAGAAGAACCGGTACGTGTACAGATGGAATATTAGCCACGGAAAAAAAATGAAACAATGCACTTTGCAGAACCATAGATGACTCTGGAGGTCATCACACAACTTGAAGTAAGTCAGAAAGCCAAAGACACATATCCTAGGATATCAATTATAGGTGTTACCTCAAAATTGATACCAATGAAGATATTTCCACAGAGAAAGGCAATCACAGATTTATTCAACAAACTTATGGTTAACCCATTGGAAATTTGTGAAGATTGGATACATTAGGATATCGGGGTTAACAGAGATATACAAACACACGTGAAATATATAATCACCAAAGACCTCCGGAATTCCAAAAGAAGACTACGCAACACTGTGTCATAACCTACATGGCAAATGGATCCCAAGATGAATACATATATGTATAGGTGTAAAGCAAACACATCTTGCACACCTAGAACAAACAAAACATTATAATCAAATTTGCTGTGACAAAACATAAAAATTAAATTAAAAAAAAACGAACAAGAAGTAATGAGGCATACAGTTATAGGGGTTCTTCCTGGCTCATTCCATTCTAACTTACAACCTTGGAACACAGCTTCCAGGAAGGCTCTGTTCACCTAGTAACCTGATTTGAGAATGGAGAAATCCTGCAGCATTTTGTCCTTCCTGCAACAGCAGTTTTAAAGCAAGTGCTAATGGTCAGTTAAAAGTCACCTTCATTGCAGGCCTGTAAATGACACCTGCCCTCAAAAAAATTCTGGGGTCGAAAATCGACCAAAAAATTCAAAAGAGGGCAAGCTTTCAAGAAGAGAATTTCAAGAGGCATACTTTACACACATTTTGTCTTCTCTTTCTTTTCTTTTTTTTTCCTTTAACCAAAAATGGTCATGGAAAAATGCTGAACATCAGAAATTAATAAAGACATGCAAATCCAATCTATCAAAACGTTCACCTCACAACAGTCAGAATGATCATCAGCAAAACAGTCCACAAACAATAAATGCTGAAGGGGTTTTGGAGGACTGTGGACCCTCTAGCTGCTGGTGGGATGTAAACTGGTAACAGCCAGTAGTTAGAACAGAATGAACGTGCGTTTCAAGGTAAAAATTGAGCTACCATATGAACTGGTAAGCCCACTACTGGGCCTAGCACCGGAGAAGACCAGAATCCAAAAGACACCGGCTGGCAATCCTACACTGCAGTAATATTAACCACAGCCAACACTTGGAAGCAACCAAAATAGCCATCAATAGATGAACGCACCAGAAGTACTGCTCCGTGTACACAATGGAATAGTAGACATGGAAAAGCCTGAAACAGTGCTGTTTGTACCACCATAGTAGGACCGAGATATAATCACACCACTGGAAGTAAGAAAGAAACCGAAAGAAAGCTATCCTATGATACCACTTACAGGTGTGACCTAAAAAATGATAGCCATGAACTTATTTCCAAGAAAAGGACACTCATGGATTAAGAAATCAAAATTATGTTTAACCAAATGGAAAGGTGGGAGGAATGGATACATTAGGGTATGGGGGTGACAGACCTAAACTAATATATATGAAACATATAATCACCAAAGGCCTATGGAATACCAGGAGAGGTCCACTCAACACTCTGTAATAACGTCCATGGGAAAGGATCCAAAGATGAATACATAGATCGATAGACATAATGAACCAGATTCTGTACAGCCAGAACATACACAACATTATTATCAAATTGGCTCGGATAAAAAATAAACGTAAAATTTAAAACACAAACAAGAAGTAAGGAGATATAAGCGGTTGGGGGTTTGCCTTGGCACATTCCCCTCTAATTTACAGCCTACTAAAACGATTTCCAGGAAGGCTCTGTTGCCCAACTACCCTCAGATTTTTTTTTTAAACATCTTTATTGAAGTATAATTGCTTCACAATGGTATGTTAGTTTCTGCTTTATAACAAAGTGAATCAGCTACAGATATATACACGTTCCCATATTTCCTCCCTCCCGCATCTCCCTCCCTCCCACCCTCCCCATCCCACCCCCCCAGGCGGTCACAAAGCACCGTGCTGATCTCCCTGTGCTATGCGGCTGCTTCCCACTAGCTATCTATTTTACATTTGGTAGTGTATATATGTCCATGACACTCCCTCATCCTGTCATGCAGACATTTTGCCGCCTTGTGGCCCTTTCCCACAAGAGTGGCTTTAAACCACAGCTAACGGTCACTTAATATTCACAAGGACTCAGGGCTGTAAAGGATCCCTGCCCTCAAAAAAATGTTCCGAGGTAGGGAATGGCCAAAAAAACTCAAAAGAGAGCAAAGTTTTCAAGGAGATCGTATGAGAGGTAAGTTTTACACTCTCTTTTTTTTTGAAAAAGGAAAATGAATAAAAGGTCAACATCAGGAATTATTACACTCATGCAAATCTAATCTACGAAAAGGTTTCGACACCCACCAGTCGAATGACCATCAGCAAAATGTCTACAAACAATAAATGCTGAAGAGGTTTTAGAGAACTGTGTACCCTCTAGCTGCTGGTGGGATGTAAAATGGTAAGAGCCAATAATGACAACAGAAAGGAACTGCGTTTCAAAGTAAAGACTGAGGTACCATTCAATCCAGAAGGCCCACCGCTGGGCCTTTCACCTGAAAAGACCAGAGTCGAGAAGACACAGGCTGGCAAAGGTGCACTGATGCAGTACTCACAAAAGCCAAGACGTGGAAGCAACCAAAATGTCCATGAACAGAGGAACGGACAAAGAAGAAGTGGTCCATGTACACAGTGGAATATTAGCCGTGGAAAACAATGACACACTGCTCTTTGCAGCACCATAGATGATCCTGGAGATAATCATGGAACATGAGGTCAGTCGGAACGCAAAAGACAAATATCTTATGATATCATTTGTAGGTGTTATCCAACAACTGACACAAATGAACTTATTTCCACAGAGAAAGACACTCACAGACTTAGAAGACAAGTATGGTTATCTAAAAGGAAAGGTGGGAGCAATGGACAAATGAAGATTAGGGTTGCCATACGTATACCAATACATATTAAATACATATATCAAAAAGACCGACCATATACCAAGGGAGGCCTACTGAACACTGTGTATTAATTTACATGGGAAGCCGATCTGTACATGAATAGAGATAGATGATGTACAAATGAACCAGTTTGTGTACATCTAGAACAAATAATATTCTAATCATTAACCTGATTAAGAAAAATTAAATTATGACAATGAAGACGATGTACTGAGACATAAACTTGGGGGTTTTTTCCCTGGCACATTCCATTCTAATTGACAAGCTAGGAACACGACTTCCAGGAAAGCTCTGCTGCCCCAGTGACCAGATTTAGGAATGGAGAGACGCTGCCGCCGTATGGCCGATTCCCACAACAGCAGCTTTCAACCCAGCGCTAATGGTCACTAAATATGAACAACACTTGCAAGCCTGAAAGTGACACACGCCCTCAAAAAAAAATCCTGGGGTCGAAAATCGACCGAAAAATACAAAAGAGGGCAAGGTTTCCAGAAGACAATTTCAAGAGGTATATTTTACAAGCACTTTATTTTTCTTTTTAACAACAACAACAGCAAAAAGGCGTGGAAAAATGCTCATCATTAGCTCATCGTAAAAGACATTCAAATCCACCCTACAAAACGTATCAGCTCACAGCGGTCAGAATGACCATCAGCCAACTTCTGCAAACAGTAAATGCTAAAGGGGCTGTGGAGAAATGCGTACCCTCATCTCTAAGTGAGACTAAACTGGTAAGAGACACTAATGAAAACGGAATGGAGGTGCCTTTAACAGATCCACATTGAGGTACCATAGGATTCAGCAGGCACACTCCTGGGCCTAGGACCTAAGAAGACAAAATTAGACAGACACAGGCAGGCAAAACTGCAGTGCAGCAGTATTACAATAGCCAAGACATGGAAGCTACCAAAAAGTCCATCAAAAGATGAATGGAAAGGAAGAACTGGTACACGTACAGATGGAATATTAGCCAAGGAAAAAAATGAAACAATGCCGTTTGCAGCACCATAGATGAGTCTAGAGGTAATCACAACTTGCAGTAAGTCAGAAAGCGAAGGACACATATCCTATGATATCACTTAATGGGGTTACCTAAAAATGGATACCAATGAAGATTTTTCACAGAGAAAGGCAATCAAAGATTCGATCAACAAACGTATGGTTAACCAAATGGAAAGGTGTGAGGATGGAATAAATTAGGATACTGCGGTAAACAGGGGTATACCAACACATGTGAAATATATAAGCACCAAAGACCTACGGAATACCAAGAGAAGACGGCTCAACAGTGTGTCATAACCCACATGGGAAATGGATCCGAAGATGAACAGATATATGTATATGTGTAAAAGAACCCCATCTTACACACTTAGAACAAGCAAAACATTGTAATCGAATTTGCTGTGATAACAAATAAAAATTAAATTAAGAAAACCAACAAGAAGGAATGAGACATAAACTTCTGGGGGTTTTTCCTGGCACATTCCATTCTAATTTACAAGTTGGAACATTACACCCAGGAAGGCTCTTTGGCCCTAGTTAACCAGATCTGGGGATGGAGAAATGCCGCAGCCTTGTGACCGTCTCCTGCAAAAGCAGCTTTAAACACCGTGCTAAGGGTCACTTGATATTCACAAGAACTGCAGCTCAGTAAATGACACCTGCCCTCAAAAAAATATCCTGGATTCGAATATCGACGAAAAAATTCTAAAGAGGGCAACCTTTCAAGAAGACAATTTCAAGAGGCATATTTAACTCACATTTTGTCTTTTCTTTCTTTTTTATTTTTGTTTAACCAAAAAGGCCCTGGAAAAAGCTCAACATCAGGAATTAATAAAGACATGCAAGTGCAATCTACAAAAACTTTTACCTGACAACAGTCAGAATGATCATCAGCAAAAAATCTCTAAACAATAAATGGTCAAGGGGTTTTAGAGACCTGTGTACCCTCTAGCTGCTAGTGGGATGTCAAAAGGTAACAGCCAGTAATGAGAACAGAAAGGAGGTGCGTTTAAAGGTAAAAATTGGGCTACCATATGATCTGGTAGGCCCACTACTGGGCCTATCACCCGAGAAGACCAGAATCAAAAAGACACAGGCTGACAATCCTACACTGCAGCACTATGTACCCTAGCCAAGACTTGGAACAAGCAAAATGTCCGTCAACGGATGAATGCACAAAGAAGAAGTGGTCCACGTACACAATGGAATATTACTCCGATAGAAAATATAAACTAAATACAAAAAACAGACATAAGTAAGGAGACATAAGCTTTGGGGGTTTATCCGGGCACATTCCACTCGAATGTACAACCAAGGAACACTACTTCCAGGAAGGTACGGTTTCCCTAGTAACCAGAGTGGGGAATGTAGAAATGCTGCGGCCCTGTGGCCGTTTGCCGCCACAGCAGTTTGAAAACCTGTGCTAAAGGACACTTCATATTCACAAGGACTGCAGGGCTATAAATGACACCTGCCAACAAAATGTGCTGAGGGAGGTAATGGCCAAAAAAATTCAAAATATGGCACATACTTCAAGAAACCATTTGAATAGGTAAGCTGTACTCACTCTTTAAAAAGCAAAAAAAAAAAGTACATGGCTAAAAGCTCCATATAAGGAATTACAAGACATATGCAAATCCAGCCACAAAAAGGTATCAGCTCACACCGGTCAGAATGACCATCAGCAAAAAAATACAAACAATAAATGCTGAAGAGGTTGTGAAGAAATGCATACCCTCGACTGTAAGTGGCTCGTAAACTGGTAAGTGCCACGAAGGAAAACAGAAGGGAGCTGCCTTTAAAAGGTAAACATTGAGATACCATATGATCCTGCAGGCCCATTCCTTGGCCTATAACCTAGGAAGACAGAAATGGAAAGGCACAGGCAGGCAAAACTGCACTGCAGCAGTAGTACAATAGCCAAGGCACGGAAACATCCAAAAAGTCCATCAAGAGACGAATGAACAAAGAAGAATCGGTACGTGTACAGATGGAATATTAGCCACGGAAAAAAAAATGAAACAATGCACTTTGCAGAACCATAGATGACTCTGGAGGTCATCACACAACTTGAAGTAAGTCAGAAAGCCAAAGACACATATCCTAGGATATCAATTATAGGTGTTACCTCAAAATTGATACCAATGAAGATATTTCCACAGAGAAAGGCAATCACAGATTTATTCAACAAACTTATGGTTAACCCATTGGAAATTTGTGAAGATTGGATACATTAGGATATCGGGATTAACAGAGATATACAAACACACGTGAAATATATAATCACCAAAGACCTACGGAATTCCAAAAGAAGACTACGCAACACTGTGTCATAACCTACATGGCAAATGGATCCCAAGATGAATACATATATGTATAGGTGTAAAGCAAACACATCTTGCACACCTAGAACAAACAAAACATTATAATCAAATTTGCTGTGACAAAACATAAAAATTAAATTTAAAAAAAACGAACAAGAAGTAATGAGGCATACAGTTATAGGGGTTCTTCCTGGCTCACTCCATTCTAACTTACAACCTTGGAACACAGCTTCCAGGAAGGCTCTGTTCACCTAGTAACCTGATTTGAGAATGGAGAAATCCTGCAGCATTTTGTCCTTCCTGCAACAGCAGTTTTAAAGCAAGTGCTAATGGTCAGTTAAAAGTCACCTTCATTGCAGGCCTGTAAATGACACCTGCCCTCAAAAAAATTCTGGGGTCGAAAATCGACCAAAAAATTCAAAAGAGGGCAAGCTTTCAAGAAGAGAATTTCAAGAGGCATACTTTACACACATTTTGTCTTCTCTTTCTTTTCTTTTTTTTTCCTTTAACCAAAAATGGTCATGGAAAAATGCTGAACATCAGAAATTAATAAACACATGCAAATCCAATCTATCAAAACGTTCACCTCACAACAGTCAGAATGATCATCAGCAAAACAGTCCACAAACAATAAATGCTGAAGGGGTTTTGGAGGACTGTGGACCCTCTAGCTGCTGGTGGGATGTAAACTGGTAACAGCCAGTAGTTAGAACAGAATGAACGTGAGTTTCAAGGTAAAAATTGAGCTACCGTATGAACTGGTAAGCCCACTACTGGGCCTAGCACCTGAGAAGACCAGAATCCAAAAGACACCGGCTGGCAATCCTACACTGCAGTAATATTTACCACAGCCAACACTTGGAAGCAACCAAAATAGCCATCAATAGATGAACGCACCAGAAGTACTGCTCCATGTACACAATGGAATAGTAGACATGGAAAAGCCTGAAACAGTGCTGTTTGTACCACCATAGTAGGACCGAGATATAATCACACCACTGGAAGTAAGAAAGAAACCGAAAGAAAGCTATCCTATGATACCACTTACAGGTGTGACCTAAAAAATGATAGCCATGAACTTATTTCCAAGAAAAGGACACTCATGGATTAAGAAATCAAAATTATGTTTAACCAAATGGAAAGGTGGGAGGAATGGATACATTAGGGTATGGGGGTGACAGACCTAAACTAATATATATGAAACATATAATCACCAAAGGCCTATGGAATACCAGGAGAGGTCCACTCAACACTCTGTAATAACGTCCATGGGAAAGGATCCAAAGATGAATACATAGATCGATAGACATAATGAACCAGATTCTGTACAGCCAGAACATACACAACATTATTATCAAATTGGCTCGGATAAAAAATAAACGTAAAATTTAAAACACAAACAAGAAGTAAGGAGATATAAGCGGTTGGGGGTTTGCCTTGGCACATTCCCCTCTAATTTACAGCCTACTAAAACGATTTCCAGGAAGGCTCTGTTGCCCAACTACCCTCAGATTTTTTTTTTAAACATCTTTATTGAAGTATAATTGCTTCACAATGGTATGTTAGTTTCTGCTTTATAACAAAGTGAATCAGCTACAGATATACACACGTTCCCATATTTCCTCCCTCCCGCATCTCCCTCCCTCCCACCCTCCCCATCCCACCCCCCCAGGCGGTCACAAAGCACCGTGCTGATCTCCCTGTGCTATGCGGCTGCTTCCCACTAGCTATCTATTTTACATTTGGTAGTGTATATATGTCCATGACACTCCCTCATCCTGTCATGCAGACATTTTGCCGCCTTGTGGCCCTTTCCCACAAGAGCGGCTTTAAACCACAGCTAACGGTCACTTAATATTCACAAGGACTCAGGGCTGTAAAGGATCCCTGCCCTCAAAAAAATGTTCCGAGGTAGGGAATGGCCAAAAAAACTCAAAAGAGAGCAAAGTTTTCAAGGAGATCGTATGAGAGGTAAGTTTTACACTCTCTTTTTTTTTGAAAAAGGAAAATGAATAAAAGGTCAACATCAGGAATTATTACACTCATGCAAATCTAATCTACGAAAAGGTTTCGACACCCACCAGTCGAATGACCATCAGCAAAATGTCTACAAACAATAAATGCTGAAGAGGTTTTAGAGAACTGTGTACCCTCTAGCTGCTGGTGGGATGTAAAATGGTAAGAGCCAATAATGACAACAGAAAGGAACTGCGTTTCAAAGTAAAGACTGAGGTACCATTCAATCCAGAAGGCCCACCGCTGGGCCTTTCACCTGAAAAGACCAGAGTCGAGAAGACACAGGCTGGCAAAGGTGCACTGATGCAGTACTCACAAAAGCCAAGACGTGGAAGCAACCAAAATGTCCATGAACAGAGGAACGGACAAAGAAGAAGTGGTCCATGTACACAGTGGAATATTAGCCGTGGAAAACAATGACACACTGCTCTTTGCAGCACCATAGATGATCCTGGAGATAATCATGGAACATGAGGTCAGTCGGAACGCAAAAGACAAATATCTTATGATATCATTTGTAGGTGTTATCCAACAACTGACACAAATGAACTTATTTCCACAGAGAAAGACACTCACAGACTTAGAAGACAAGTATGGTTATCTAAAAGGAAAGGTGGGAGCAATGGACAAATGAAGATTAGGGTTGCCATACGTATACCAATACATATTAAATACATATATCAAAAAGACCGACCATATACCAAGGGAGGCCTACTGAACACTGTGTATTAATTTACATGGGAAGCCGATCTGTACATGAATAGAGATAGATGATGTACAAATGAACCAGTTTGTGTACATCTAGAACAAATAATATTCTAATCATTAACCTGATTAAGAAAAATTAAATTATGACAATGAAGACGATGTACTGAGACATAAACTTGGGGGTTTTTTCCCTGGCACATTCCATTCTAATTGACAAGCTAGGAACACGACTTCCAGGAAAGCTCTGCTGCCCCAGTGACCAGATTTAGGAATGGAGAGACGCTGCCGCCGTATGGCCGATTCCCACAACAGCAGCTTTCAACCCAGCGCTAATGGTCACTAAATATGAACAACACTTGCAAGCCTGAAAGTGACACACGCCCTCAAAAAAAAATCCTGGGGTCGAAAATCGACCGAAAAATACAAAAGAGGGCAAGGTTTCCAGAAGACAATTTCAAGAGGTATATTTTACAAGCACTTTATTTTTCTTTTTAACAACAACAACAGCAAAAAGGCGTGGAAAAATGCTCATCATTAGCTCATCGTAAAAGACATTCAAATCCACCCTACAAAACGTATCAGCTCACAGCGGTCAGAATGACCATCAGCCAACTTCTGCAAACAGTAAATGCTAAAGGGGCTGTGGAGAAATGCGTACCCTCATCTCTAAGTGAGACTAAACTGGTAAGAGACACTAATGAAAACGGAATGGAGGTGCCTTTAACAGATCCACATTGAGGTACCATAGGATTCAGCAGGCACACTCCTGGGCCTAGGACCTAAGAAGACAAAATTAGACAGACACAGGCAGGCAAAACTGCAGTGCAGCAGTATTACAATAGCCAAGACATGGAAGCTACCAAAAAGTCCATCAAAAGATGAATGGAAAGGAAGAACTGGTACACGTACAGATGGAATATTAGCCAAGGAAAAAAATGAAACAATGCCGTTTGCAGCACCATAGATGAGTCTAGAGGTAATCACAACTTGCAGTAAGTCAGAAAGCGAAGGACACATATCCTATGATATCACTTAATGGGGTTACCTAAAAATGGATACCAATGAAGATTTTTCACAGAGAAAGGCAATCAAAGATTCGATCAACAAACGTATGGTTAACCAAATGGAAAGGTGTGAGGATGGAATAAATTAGGATACTGCGGTAAACAGGGGTATACCAACACATGTGAAATATATAAGCACCAAAGACCTACGGAATACCAAGAGAAGACGGCTCAACAGTGTGTCATAACCCACATGGGAAATGGATCCGAAGATGAACAGATATATGTATATGTGTAAAAGAACCCCATCTTACACACTTAGAACAAGCAAAACATTGTAATCGAATTTGCTGTGATAACAAATAAAAATTAAATTAAGAAAACCAACAAGAAGGAATGAGACATAAACTTCTGGGGGTTTTTCCTGGCACATTCCATTCTAATTTACAAGTTGGAACATTACACCCAGGAAGGCTCTTTGGCCCTAGTTAACCAGATCTGGGGATGGAGAAATGCCGCAGCCTTGTGACCGTCTCCTGCAAAAGCAGCTTTAAACACCGTGCTAAGGGTCACTTGATATTCACAAGAACTGCAGCTCAGTAAATGACACCTGCCCTCAAAAAAATATCCTGGATTCGAATATCGACGAAAAAATTCTAAAGAGGGCAACCTTTCAAGAAGACAATTTCAAGAGGCATATTTAACTCACATTTTGTCTTTTCTTTCTTTTTTATTTTTGTTTAACCAAAAAGGCCCTGGAAAAAGCTCAACATCAGGAATTAATAAAGACATGCAAGTGCAATCTACAAAAACTTTTACCTGACAACAGTCAGAATGATCATCAGCAAAAAATCTCTAAACAATAAATGGTCAAGGGGTTTTAGAGACCTGTGTACCCTCTAGCTGCTAGTGGGATGTCAAAAGGTAACAGCCAGTAATGAGAACAGAAAGGAGGTGCGTTTAAAGGTAAAAATTGGGCTACCATATGATCTGGTAGGCCCACTACTGGGCCTATCACCCGAGAAGACCAGAATCAAAAAGACACAGGCTGACAATCCTACACTGCAGCACTATGTACCCTAGCCAAGACTTGGAACAAGCAAAATGTCCGTCAACGGATGAATGCACAAAGAAGAAGTGGTCCACGTACACAATGGAATATTACTCCGATAGAAAATATAAACTAAATACAAAAAACAGACATAAGTAAGGAGACATAAGCTTTGGGGGTTTATCCGGGCACATTCCACTCGAATGTACAACCAAGGAACACTACTTCCAGGAAGGTACGGTTTCCCTAGTAACCAGAGTGGGGAATGTAGAAATGCTGCGGCCCTGTGGCCGTTTGCCGCCACAGCAGTTTGAAAACCTGTGCTAAAGGACACTTCATATTCACAAGGACTGCAGGGCTATAAATGACACCTGCCAACAAAATGTGCTGAGGGAGGTAATGGCCAAAAAAATTCAAAATATGGCACATACTTCAAGAAACCATTTGAATAGGTAAGCTGTACTCACTCTTTAAAAAGCAAAAAAAAAAAGTACATGGCTAAAAGCTCCATATAAGGAATTACAAGACATATGCAAATCCAGCCACAAAAAGGTATCAGCTCACACCGGTCAGAATGACCATCAGCAAAAAAATACAAACAATAAATGCTGAAGAGGTTGTGAAGAAATGCATACCCTCGACTGTAAGTGGCTCGTAAACTGGTAAGTGCCACGAAGGAAAACAGAAGGGAGCTGCCTTTAAAAGGTAAACATTGAGATACCATATGATCCTGCAGGCCCATTCCTTGGCCTATAACCTAGGAAGACAGAAATGGAAAGGCACAGGCAGGCAAAACTGCACTGCAGCAGTAGTACAATAGCCAAGGCACGGAAACATCCAAAAAGTCCATCAAGAGACGAATGAACAAAGAAGAATCGGTACGTGTACAGATGGAATATTAGCCACGGAAAAAAAAATGAAACAATGCACTTTGCAGAACCATAGATGACTCTGGAGGTCATCACACAACTTGAAGTAAGTCAGAAAGCCAAAGACACATATCCTAGGATATCAATTATAGGTGTTACCTCAAAATTGATACCAATGAAGATATTTCCACAGAGAAAGGCAATCACAGATTTATTCAACAAACTTATGGTTAACCCATTGGAAATTTGTGAAGATTGGATACATTAGGATATCGGGATTAACAGAGATATACAAACACACGTGAAATATATAATCACCAAAGACCTACGGAATTCCAAAAGAAGACTACGCAACACTGTGTCATAACCTACATGGCAAATGGATCCCAAGATGAATACATATATGTATAGGTGTAAAGCAAACACATCTTGCACACCTAGAACAAACAAAACATTATAATCAAATTTGCTGTGACAAAACATAAAAATTAAATTTAAAAAAAACGAACAAGAAGTAATGAGGCATACAGTTATAGGGGTTCTTCCTGGCTCACTCCATTCTAACTTACAACCTTGGAACACAGCTTCCAGGAAGGCTCTGTTCACCTAGTAACCTGATTTGAGAATGGAGAAATCCTGCAGCATTTTGTCCTTCCTGCAACAGCAGTTTTAAAGCAAGTGCTAATGGTCAGTTAAAAGTCACCTTCATTGCAGGCCTGTAAATGACACCTGCCCTCAAAAAAATTCTGGGGTCGAAAATCGACCAAAAAATTCAAAAGAGGGCAAGCTTTCAAGAAGAGAATTTCAAGAGGCATACTTTACACACATTTTGTCTTCTCTTTCTTTTCTTTTTTTTTCCTTTAACCAAAAATGGTCATGGAAAAATGCTGAACATCAGAAATTAATAAACACATGCAAATCCAATCTATCAAAACGTTCACCTCACAACAGTCAGAATGATCATCAGCAAAACAGTCCACAAACAATAAATGCTGAAGGGGTTTTGGAGGACTGTGGACCCTCTAGCTGCTGGTGGGATGTAAACTGGTAACAGCCAGTAGTTAGAACAGAATGAACGTGAGTTTCAAGGTAAAAATTGAGCTACCGTATGAACTGGTAAGCCCACTACTGGGCCTAGCACCTGAGAAGACCAGAATCCAAAAGACACCGGCTGGCAATCCTACACTGCAGTAATATTTACCACAGCCAACACTTGGAAGCAACCAAAATAGCCATCAATAGATGAACGCACCAGAAGTACTGCTCCATGTACACAATGGAATAGTAGACATGGAAAAGCCTGAAACAGTGCTGTTTGTACCACCATAGTAGGACCGAGATATAATCACACCACTGGAAGTAAGAAAGAAACCGAAAGAAAGCTATCCTATGATACCACTTACAGGTGTGACCTAAAAAATGATAGCCATGAACTTATTTCCAAGAAAAGGACACTCATGGATTAAGAAATCAAAATTATGTTTAACCAAATGGAAAGGTGGGAGGAATGGATACATTAGGGTATGGGGGTGACAGACCTAAACTAATATATATGAAACATATAATCACCAAAGGCCTATGGAATACCAGGAGAGGTCCACTCAACACTCTGTAATAACGTCCATGGGAAAGGATCCAAAGATGAATACATAGATCGATAGACATAATGAACCAGATTCTGTACAGCCAGAACATACACAACATTATTATCAAATTGGCTCGGATAAAAAATAAACGTAAAATTTAAAACACAAACAAGAAGTAAGGAGATATAAGCGGTTGGGGGTTTGCCTTGGCACATTCCCCTCTAATTTACAGCCTACTAAAACGATTTCCAGGAAGGCTCTGTTGCCCAACTACCCTCAGATTTTTTTTTTAAACATCTTTATTGAAGTATAATTGCTTCACAATGGTATGTTAGTTTCTGCTTTATAACAAAGTGAATCAGCTACAGATATACACACGTTCCCATATTTCCTCCCTCCCGCATCTCCCTCCCTCCCACCCTCCCCATCCCACCCCCCCAGGCGGTCACAAAGCACCGTGCTGATCTCCCTGTGCTATGCGGCTGCTTCCCACTAGCTATCTATTTTACATTTGGTAGTGTATATATGTCCATGACACTCCCTCATCCTGTCATGCAGACATTTTGCCGCCTTGTGGCCCTTTCCCACAAGAGCGGCTTTAAACCACAGCTAACGGTCACTTAATATTCACAAGGACTCAGGGCTGTAAAGGATCCCTGCCCTCAAAAAAATGTTCCGAGGTAGGGAATGGCCAAAAAAACTCAAAAGAGAGCAAAGTTTTCAAGGAGATCGTATGAGAGGTAAGTTTTACACTCTCTTTTTTTTTGAAAAAGGAAAATGAATAAAAGGTCAACATCAGGAATTATTACACTCATGCAAATCTAATCTACGAAAAGGTTTCGACACCCACCAGTCGAATGACCATCAGCAAAATGTCTACAAACAATAAATGCTGAAGAGGTTTTAGAGAACTGTGTACCCTCTAGCTGCTGGTGGGATGTAAAATGGTAAGAGCCAATAATGAGAACAGAAAGGAACTGCGTTTCAAAGTAAAGACTGAGGTACCATTCAATCCAGAAGGCCCACCGCTGGGCCTTTCACCTGAAAAGACCAGAGTCGAGAAGACACAGGCTGGCAAAGGTGCACTGATGCAGTACTCACAAAAGCCAAGACGTGGAAGCAACCAAAATGTCCATGAACAGAGGAACGGACAAAGAAGAAGTGGTCCATGTACACAGTGGAATATTAGCCGTGGAAAACAATGACACACTGCTCTTTGCAGCACCATAGATGATCCTGGAGATAATCATGGAACATGAGGTCAGTCGGAACGCAAAAGACAAATATCTTATGATATCATTTGTAGGTGTTATCCAACAACTGACACAAATGAACTTATTTCCACAGAGAAAGACACTCACAGACTTAGAAGACAAGTATGGTTATCTAAAAGGAAAGGTGGGAGCAATGGACAAATGAAGATTAGGGTTGCCATACGTATACCAATACATATTAAATACATATATCAAAAAGACCGACCATATACCAAGGGAGGCCTACTGAACACTGTGTATTAATTTACATGGGAAGCCGATCTGTACATGAATAGAGATAGATGATGTACAAATGAACCAGTTTGTGTACATCTAGAACAAATAATATTCTAATCATTAACCTGATTAAGAAAATTAAATTATGACAATGAAGACGATGTACTGAGACATAAACTTGGGGGTTTTTTCCCTGGCACATTCCATTCTAATTGACAAGCTAGGAACACGACTTCCAGGAAAGCTCTGCTGCCCCAGTGACCAGATTTAGGAATGGAGAGACGCTGCCGCCGTATGGCCGATTCCCACAACAGCAGCTTTCAACCCAGCGCTAATGGTCACTAAATATGAACAACACTTGCAAGCCTGAAAGTGACACACGCCCTCAAAAAAAAATCCTGGGGTCGAAAATCGACCGAAAAATACAAAAGAGGGCAAGGTTTCCAGAAGACAATTTCAAGAGGTATATTTTACAAGCACTTTATTTTTCTTTTTAACAACAACAACAGCAAAAAGGCGTGGAAAAATGCTCATCATTAGCTCATCGTAAAAGACATTCAAATCCACCCTACAAAATGTATCAGCTCACAGCGGTCAGAATGACCATCAGCCAACTTCTGCAAACAGTAAATGCTAAAGGGGCTGTGGAGAAATGCGTACCCTCATCTCTAAGTGAGACTAAACTGGTAAGAGACACTAATGAAAACGGAATGGAGGTGCCTTTAACAGATCCACATTGAGGTACCATAGGATTCAGCAGGCACACTCCTGGGCCTAGGACCTAAGAAGACAAAATTAGACAGACACAGGCAGGCAAAACTGCAGTGCAGCAGTATTACAATAGCCAAGACATGGAAGCTACCAAAAAGTCCATCAAAAGATGAATGGAAAGGAAGAACTGGTACACGTACAGATGGAATATTAGCCAAGGAAAAAAATGAAACAATGCCGTTTGCAGCACCATAGATGAGTCTAGAGGTAATCACAACTTGCAGTAAGTCAGAAAGCGAAGGACACATATCCTATGATATCACTTAATGGGGTTACCTAAAAATGGATACCAATGAAGATTTTTCACAGAGAAAGGCAATCAAAGATTCGATCAACAAACGTATGGTTAACCAAATGGAAAGGTGTGAGGATGGAATAAATTAGGATACTGCGGTAAACAGGGGTATACCAACACATGTGAAATATATAAGCACCAAAGACCTACGGAATACCAAGAGAAGACGGCTCAACAGTGTGTCATAACCCACATGGGAAATGGATCCGAAGATGAACAGATATATGTATATGTGTAAAAGAACCCCATCTTACACACTTAGAACAAGCAAAACATTGTAATCGAATTTGCTGTGATAGCAAATAAAAATTAAATTAAGAAAACCAACAAGAAGGAATGAGACATAAACTTCTGGGGGTTTTTCCTGGCACATTCCATTCTAATTTACAAGTTGGAACATTACACCCAGGAAGGCTCTTTGGCCCTAGTTAACCAGATCTGGGGATGGAGAAATGCCGCAGCCTTGTGACCGTCTCCTGCAAAAGCAGCTTTAAACACCGTGCTAAGGGTCACTTGATATTCACAAGAACTGCAGCTCAGTAAATGACACCTGCCCTCAAAAAAATATCCTGGATTCGAATATCGACGAAAAAATTCTAAAGAGGGCAACCTTTCAAGAAGACAATTTCAAGAGGCATATTTAACTCACATTTTGTCTTTTCTTTCTTTTTTATTTTTGTTTAACCAAAAAGGCCCTGGAAAAAGCTCAACATCAGGAATTAATAAAGACATGCAAGTGCAATCTACAAAAACTTTTACCTGACAACAGTCAGAATGATCATCAGCAAAAAATCTCTAAACAATAAATGGTCAAGGGGTTTTAGAGACCTGTGTACCCTCTAGCTGCTAGTGGGATGTCAAAAGGTAACAGCCAGTAATGAGAACAGAAAGGAGGTGCGTTTAAAGGTAAAAATTGGGCTACCATATGATCTGGTAGGCCCACTACTGGGCCTATCACCCGAGAAGACCAGAATCAAAAAGACACAGGCTGACAATCCTACACTGCAGCACTATGTACCCTAGCCAAGACTTGGAACAAGCAAAATGTCCATCAACGGATGAATGCACAAAGAAGAAGTGGTCCACGTACACAATGGAATATTACTCCGATAGAAAATATAAACTAAATACAAAAAACAGACATAAGTAAGGAGACATAAGCTTTGGGGGTTTATCCGGGCACATTCCACTCGAATGTACAACCAAGGAACACTACTTCCAGGAAGGTACGGTTTCCCTAGTAACCAGAGTGGGGAATGTAGAAATGCTGCGGCCCTGTGGCCGTTTGCCGCAACAGCAGTTTGAAAACCTGTGCTAAAGGACACTTCATATTCACAAGGACTGCAGGGCTATAAATGACACCTGCCAACAAAATGTGCTGAGGGAGGTAATGGCCAAAAAAATTCAAAATATGGCACATACTTCAAGAAACCATTTGAATAGGTAAGCTGTACTCACTCTTTAAAAAGCAGAAAAAAAAAAAAGTACATGGCTAAAAGCTCCATATAAGGATTTACAAGACATATGCAAATCCAGCCACAAAAAGGTATCAGCTCACACCGGTCAGAATGACCATCAGCAAAAAAATACAAACAATAAATGCTGAAGAGGTTGTGAAGAAATGCATACCCTCGACTGTAAGTGGCTCGTAAACTGGTAAGTGCCACGAAGGAAAACAGAAGGGAGCTGCCTTTAAAAGGTAAACATTGAGATACCATATGATCCCGCAGGCCCACTCCTTGGCCTATAACCTAGGAAGACAGAAATGGAAAGGCACAGGCAGGCAAAACTGCACTGCAGCAGTAGTACAATAGCCAAGGCACGGAAACAACCAAAAAGTCCATCAAGAGACGAATGGACAAAGAAGAACCGGTACGTGTACAGATGGAATATTAGCCACGGAAAAAAAATGAAACAATGCACTTTGCAGAACCATAGATGACTCTGGAGGTCATCACACAACTTGAAGTAAGTCAGAAAGCCAAAGACACATATCCTAGGATATCAATTATAGGTGTTACCTCAAAATTGATACCAATGAAGATATTTCCACAGAGAAAGGCAATCACAGATTTATTCAACAAACTTATGGTTAACCCATTGGAAATTTGTGAAGATTGGATACATTAGGATATCGGGGTTAACAGAGATATACAAACACACGTGAAATATATAATCACCAAAGACCTCCGGAATTCCAAAAGAAGACTACGCAACACTGTGTCATAACCTACATGGCAAATGGATCCCAAGATGAATACATATATGTATAGGTGTAAAGCAAACACATCTTGCACACCTAGAACAAACAAAACATTATAATCAAATTTGCTGTGACAAAACATAAAAATTAAATTAAAAAAAAACGAACAAGAAGTAATGAGGCATACAGTTATAGGGGTTCTTCCTGGCTCATTCCATTCTAACTTACAACCTTGGAACACAGCTTCCAGGAAGGCTCTGTTCACCTAGTAACCTGATTTGAGAATGGAGAAATCCTGCAGCATTTTGTCCTTCCTGCAACAGCAGTTTTAAAGCAAGTGCTAATGGTCAGTTAAAAGTCACCTTCATTGCAGGCCTGTAAATGACACCTGCCCTCAAAAAAATTCTGGGGTCGAAAATCGACCAAAAAATTCAAAAGAGGGCAAGCTTTCAAGAAGAGAATTTCAAGAGGCATACTTTACACACATTTTGTCTTCTCTTTCTTTTCTTTTTTTTTTCCTTTAACCAAAAATGGTCATGGAAAAATGCTGAACATCAGAAATTAATAAAGACATGCAAATCCAATCTATCAAAACGTTCACCTCACAACAGTCAGAATGATCATCAGCAAAACAGTCCACAAACAATAAATGCTGAAGGGGTTTTGGAGGACTGTGGACCCTCTAGCTGCTGGTGGGATGTAAACTGGTAACAGCCAGTAGTTAGAACAGAATGAACGTGCGTTTCAAGGTAAAAATTGAGCTACCATATGAACTGGTAAGCCCACTACTGGGCCTAGCACCGGAGAAGACCAGAATCCAAAAGACACCGGCTGGCAATCCTACACTGCAGTAATATTTACCACAGCCAACACTTGGAAGCAACCAAAATAGCCATCAATAGATGAACGCACCAGAAGTACTGCTCCATGTACACAATGGAATAGTAGACATGGAAAAGCCTGAAACAGTGCTGTTTGTACCACCATAGTAGGACCGAGATATAATCACACCACTGGAAGTAAGAAAGAAACCGAAAGAAAGCTATCCTATGATACCACTTACAGGTGTGACCTAAAAAATGATAGCCATGAACTTATTTCCAAGAAAAGGACACTCATGGATTAAGAAATCAAAATTATGTTTAACCAAATGGAAAGGTGGGAGGAATGGATACATTAGGGTATGGGGGTGACAGACCTAAACTAATATATATGAAACATATAATCACCAAAGGCCTATGGAATACCAGGAGAGGTCCACTCAACACTCTGTAATAACGACCATGGGAAAGGATCCAAAGATGAATACATAGATCGATAGACATAATGAACCAGATTCTGTACAGCCAGAACATACACAACATTATTATCAAATTGGCTCGGATAAAAAATAAACGTAAAATTTAAAACACAAACAAGAAGTAAGGAGATATAAGCGGTTGGGGGTTTGCCTTGGCACATTCCCCTCTAATTTACAGCCTACTAAAACGATTTCCAGGAAGGCTCTGTTGCCCAACTACCCTCAGATTTTTTTTTTAAACATCTTTATTGAAGTATAATTGCTTCACAATGGTATGTTAGTTTCTGCTTTATAACAAAGTGAATCAGCTACAGATATACACACGTTCCCATATTTCCTCCCTCCCGCATCTCCCTCCCTCCCACCCTCCCCATCCCACCCCCCCAGGCGGTCACAAAGCACCGTGCTGATCTCCCTGTGCTATGCGGCTGCTTCCCACTAGCTATCTATTTTACATTTGGTAGTGTATATATGTCCATGACACTCCCTCATCCTGTCATGCAGACATTTTGCCGCCTTGTGGCCCTTTCCCACAAGAGCGGCTTTAAACCACAGCTAACGGTCACTTAATATTCACAAGGACTCAGGGCTGTAAAGGATCCCTGCCCTCAAAAAAATGTTCCGAGGTAGGGAATGGCCAAAAAAACTCAAAAGAGAGCAAAGTTTTCAAGGAGATCGTATGAGAGGTAAGTTTTACACTCTCTTTTTTTTTGAAAAAGGAAAATGAATAAAAGGTCAACATCAGGAATTATTACACTCATGCAAATCTAATCTACGAAAAGGTTTCGACACCCACCAGTCGAATGACCATCAGCAAAATGTCTACAAACAATAAATGCTGAAGAGGTTTTAGAGAACTGTGTACCCTCTAGCTGCTGGTGGGATGTAAAATGGTAAGAGCCAATAATGACAACAGAAAGGAACTGCGTTTCAAAGTAAAGACTGAGGTACCATTCAATCCAGAAGGCCCACCGCTGGGCCTTTCACCTGAAAAGACCAGAGTCGAGAAGACACAGGCTGGCAAAGGTGCACTGATGCAGTACTCACAAAAGCCAAGACGTGGAAGCAACCAAAATGTCCATGAACAGAGGAACGGACAAAGAAGAAGTGGTCCATGTACACAGTGGAATATTAGCCGTGGAAAACAATGACACACTGCTCTTTGCAGCACCATAGATGATCCTGGAGATAATCATGGAACATGAGGTCAGTCGGAACGCAAAAGACAAATATCTTATGATATCATTTGTAGGTGTTATCCAACAACTGACACAAATGAACTTATTTCCACAGAGAAAGACACTCACAGACTTAGAAGACAAGTATGGTTATCTAAAAGGAAAGGTGGGAGCAATGGACAAATGAAGATTAGGGTTGCCATACGTATACCAATACATATTAAATACATATATCAAAAAGACCGACCATATACCAAGGGAGGCCTACTGAACACTGTGTATTAATTTACATGGGAAGCCGATCTGTACATGAATAGAGATAGATGATGTACAAATGAACCAGTTTGTGTACATCTAGAACAAATAATATTCTAATCATTAACCTGATTAAGAAAATTAAATTATGACAATGAAGACGATGTACTGAGACATAAACTTGGGGGTTTTTTCCCTGGCACATTCCATTCTAATTGACAAGCTAGGAACACGACTTCCAGGAAAGCTCTGCTGCCCCAGTGACCAGATTTAGGAATGGAGAGACGCTGCCGCCGTATGGCCGATTCCCACAACAGCAGCTTTCAACCCAGCGCTAATGGTCACTAAATATGAACAACACTTGCAAGCCTGAAAGTGACACACGCCCTCAAAAAAAAATCCTGGGGTCGAAAATCGACCGAAAAATACAAAAGAGGGCAAGGTTTCCAGAAGACAATTTCAAGAGGTATATTTTACAAGCACTTTATTTTTCTTTTTAACAACAACAACAGCAAAAAGGCGTGGAAAAATGCTCATCATTAGCTCATCGTAAAAGACATTCAAATCCACCCTACAAAATGTATCAGCTCACAGCGGTCAGAATGACCATCAGCCAACTTCTGCAAACAGTAAATGCTAAAGGGGCTGTGGAGAAATGCGTACCCTCATCTCTAAGTGAGACTAAACTGGTAAGAGACACTAATGAAAACGGAATGGAGGTGCCTTTAACAGATCCACATTGAGGTACCATAGGATTCAGCAGGCACACTCCTGGGCCTAGGACCTAAGAAGACAAAATTAGACAGACACAGGCAGGCAAAACTGCAGTGCAGCAGTATTACAATAGCCAAGACATGGAAGCTACCAAAAAGTCCATCAAAAGATGAATGGAAAGGAAGAACTGGTACACGTACAGATGGAATATTAGCCAAGGAAAAAAATGAAACAATGCCGTTTGCAGCACCATAGATGAGTCTAGAGGTAATCACAACTTGCAGTAAGTCAGAAAGCGAAGGACACATATCCTATGATATCACTTAATGGGGTTACCTAAAAATGGATACCAATGAAGATTTTTCACAGAGAAAGGCAATCAAAGATTCGATCAACAAACGTATGGTTAACCAAATGGAAAGGTGTGAGGATGGAATAAATTAGGATACTGCGGTAAACAGGGGTATACCAACACATGTGAAATATATAAGCACCAAAGACCTACGGAATACCAAGAGAAGACGGCTCAACAGTGTGTCATAACCCACATGGGAAATGGATCCGAAGATGAACAGATATATGTATATGTGTAAAAGAACCCCATCTTACACACTTAGAACAAGCAAAACATTGTAATCGAATTTGCTGTGATAGCAAATAAAAATTAAATTAAGAAAACCAACAAGAAGGAATGAGACATAAACTTCTGGGGGTTTTTCCTGGCACATTCCATTCTAATTTACAAGTTGGAACATTACACCCAGGAAGGCTCTTTGGCCCTAGTTAACCAGATCTGGGGATGGAGAAATGCCGCAGCCTTGTGACCGTCTCCTGCAAAAGCAGCTTTAAACACCGTGCTAAGGGTCACTTGATATTCACAAGAACTGCAGCTCAGTAAATGACACCTGCCCTCAAAAAAATATCCTGGATTCGAATATCGACGAAAAAATTCTAAAGAGGGCAACCTTTCAAGAAGACAATTTCAAGAGGCATATTTAACTCACATTTTGTCTTTTCTTTCTTTTTTATTTTTGTTTAACCAAAAAGGCCCTGGAAAAAGCTCAACATCAGGAATTAATAAAGACATGCAAGTGCAATCTACAAAAACTTTTACCTGACAACAGTCAGAATGATCATCAGCAAAAAATCTCTAAACAATAAATGGTCAAGGGGTTTTAGAGACCTGTGTACCCTCTAGCTGCTAGTGGGATGTCAAAAGGTAACAGCCAGTAATGAGAACAGAAAGGAGGTGCGTTTAAAGGTAAAAATTGGGCTACCATATGATCTGGTAGGCCCACTACTGGGCCTATCACCCGAGAAGACCAGAATCAAAAAGACACAGGCTGACAATCCTACACTGCAGCACTATGTACCCTAGCCAAGACTTGGAACAAGCAAAATGTCCATCAACGGATGAATGCACAAAGAAGAAGTGGTCCACGTACACAATGGAATATTACTCCGATAGAAAATATAAACTAAATACAAAAAACAGACATAAGTAAGGAGACATAAGCTTTGGGGGTTTATCCGGGCACATTCCACTCGAATGTACAACCAAGGAACACTACTTCCAGGAAGGTACGGTTTCCCTAGTAACCAGAGTGGGGAATGTAGAAATGCTGCGGCCCTGTGGCCGTTTGCCGCAACAGCAGTTTGAAAACCTGTGCTAAAGGACACTTCATATTCACAAGGACTGCAGGGCTATAAATGACACCTGCCAACAAAATGTGCTGAGGGAGGTAATGGCCAAAAAAATTCAAAATATGGCACATACTTCAAGAAACCATTTGAATAGGTAAGCTGTACTCACTCTTTAAAAAGCAGAAAAAAAAAAAAGTACATGGCTAAAAGCTCCATATAAGGATTTACAAGACATATGCAAATCCAGCCACAAAAAGGTATCAGCTCACACCGGTCAGAATGACCATCAGCAAAAAAATACAAACAATAAATGCTGAAGAGGTTGTGAAGAAATGCATACCCTCGACTGTAAGTGGCTCGTAAACTGGTAAGTGCCACGAAGGAAAACAGAAGGGAGCTGCCTTTCAAAGGTAAACATTGAGATACCATATGATCCCGCAGGCCCACTCCTTGGCCTATAACCTAGGAAGACAGAAATGGAAAGGCACAGGCAGGCAAAACTGCACTGCAGCAGTAGTACAATAGCCAAGGCACGGAAACAACCAAAAAGTCCATCAAGAGACGAATGGACAAAGAAGAACCGGTACGTGTACAGATGGAATATTAGCCACGGAAAAAAAATGAAACAATGCACTTTGCAGAACCATAGATGACTCTGGAGGTCATCACACAACTTGAAGTAAGTCAGAAAGCCAAAGACACATATCCTAGGATATCAATTATAGGTGTTACCTCAAAATTGATACCAATGAAGATATTTCCACAGAGAAAGGCAATCACAGATTTATTCAACAAACTTATGGTTAACCCATTGGAAATTTGTGAAGATTGGATACATTAGGATATCGGGGTTAACAGAGATATACAAACACACGTGAAATATATAATCACCAAAGACCTCCGGAATTCCAAAAGAAGACTACGCAACACTGTGTCATAACCTACATGGCAAATGGATCCCAAGATGAATACATATATGTATAGGTGTAAAGCAAACACATCTTGCACACCTAGAACAAACAAAACATTATAATCAAATTTGCTGTGACAAAACATAAAAATTAAATTAAAAAAAAACGAACAAGAAGTAATGAGGCATACAGTTATAGGGGTTCTTCCTGGCTCATTCCATTCTAACTTACAACCTTGGAACACAGCTTCCAGGAAGGCTCTGTTCACCTAGTAACCTGATTTGAGAATGGAGAAATCCTGCAGCATTTTGTCCTTCCTGCAACAGCAGTTTTAAAGCAAGTGCTAATGGTCAGTTAAAAGTCACCTTCATTGCAGGCCTGTAAATGACACCTGCCCTCAAAAAAATTCTGGGGTCGAAAATCGACCAAAAAATTCAAAAGAGGGCAAGCTTTCAAGAAGAGAATTTCAAGAGGCATACTTTACACACATTTTGTCTTCTCTTTCTTTTCTTTTTTTTTTCCTTTAACCAAAAATGGTCATGGAAAAATGCTGAACATCAGAAATTAATAAAGACATGCAAATCCAATCTATCAAAACGTTCACCTCACAACAGTCAGAATGATCATCAGCAAAACAGTCCACAAACAATAAATGCTGAAGGGGTTTTGGAGGACTGTGGACCCTCTAGCTGCTGGTGGGATGTAAACTGGTAACAGCCAGTAGTTAGAACAGAATGAACGTGCGTTTCAAGGTAAAAATTGAGCTACCATATGAACTGGTAAGCCCACTACTGGGCCTAGCACCGGAGAAGACCAGAATCCAAAAGACACCGGCTGGCAATCCTACACTGCAGTAATATTTACCACAGCCAACACTTGGAAGCAACCAAAATAGCCATCAATAGATGAACGCACCAGAAGTACTGCTCCATGTACACAATGGAATAGTAGACATGGAAAAGCCTGAAACAGTGCTGTTTGTACCACCATAGTAGGACCGAGATATAATCACACCACTGGAAGTAAGAAAGAAACCGAAAGAAAGCTATCCTATGATACCACTTACAGGTGTGACCTAAAAAATGATAGCCATGAACTTATTTCCAAGAAAAGGACACTCATGGATTAAGAAATCAAAATTATGTTTAACCAAATGGAAAGGTGGGAGGAATGGATACATTAGGGTATGGGGGTGACAGACCTAAACTAATATATATGAAACATATAATCACCAAAGGCCTATGGAATACCAGGAGAGGTCCACTCAACACTCTGTAATAACGACCATGGGAAAGGATCCAAAGATGAATACATAGATCGATAGACATAATGAACCAGATTCTGTACAGCCAGAACATACACAACATTATTATCAAATTGGCTCGGATAAAAAATAAACGTAAAATTTAAAACACAAACAAGAAGTAAGGAGATATAAGCGGTTGGGGGTTTGCCTTGGCACATTCCCCTCTAATTTACAGCCTACTAAAACGATTTCCAGGAAGGCTCTGTTGCCCAACTACCCTCAGATTTTTTTTTTAAACATCTTTATTGAAGTATAATTGCTTCACAATGGTATGTTAGTTTCTGCTTTATAACAAAGTGAATCAGCTACAGATATACACACGTTCCCATATTTCCTCCCTCCCGCATCTCCCTCCCTCCCACCCTCCCCATCCCACCCCCCCAGGCGGTCACAAAGCACCGTGCTGATCTCCCTGTGCTATGCGGCTGCTTCCCACTAGCTATCTATTTTACATTTGGTAGTGTATATATGTCCATGACACTCCCTCATCCTGTCATGCAGACATTTTGCCGCCTTGTGGCCCTTTCCCACAAGAGCGGCTTTAAACCACAGCTAACGGTCACTTAATATTCACAAGGACTCAGGGCTGTAAAGGATCCCTGCCCTCAAAAAAATGTTCCGAGGTAGGGAATGGCCAAAAAAACTCAAAAGAGAGCAAAGTTTTCAAGGAGATCGTATGAGAGGTAAGTTTTACACTCTCTTTTTTTTTGAAAAAGGAAAATGAATAAAAGGTCAACATCAGGAATTATTACACTCATGCAAATCTAATCTACGAAAAGGTTTCGACACCCACCAGTCGAATGACCATCAGCAAAATGTCTACAAACAATAAATGCTGAAGAGGTTTTAGAGAACTGTGTACCCTCTAGCTGCTGGTGGGATGTAAAATGGTAAGAGCCAATAATGACAACAGAAAGGAACTGCGTTTCAAAGTAAAGACTGAGGTACCATTCAATCCAGAAGGCCCACCGCTGGGCCTTTCACCTGAAAAGACCAGAGTCGAGAAGACACAGGCTGGCAAAGGTGCACTGATGCAGTACTCACAAAAGCCAAGACGTGGAAGCAACCAAAATGTCCATGAACAGAGGAACGGACAAAGAAGAAGTGGTCCATGTACACAGTGGAATATTAGCCGTGGAAAACAATGACACACTGCTCTTTGCAGCACCATAGATGATCCTGGAGATAATCATGGAACATGAGGTCAGTCGGAACGCAAAAGACAAATATCTTATGATATCATTTGTAGGTGTTATCCAACAACTGACACAAATGAACTTATTTCCACAGAGAAAGACACTCACAGACTTAGAAGACAAGTATGGTTATCTAAAAGGAAAGGTGGGAGCAATGGACAAATGAAGATTAGGGTTGCCATACGTATACCAATACATATTAAATACATATATCAAAAAGACCGACCATATACCAAGGGAGGCCTACTGAACACTGTGTATTAATTTACATGGGAAGCCGATCTGTACATGAATAGAGATAGATGATGTACAAATGAACCAGTTTGTGTACATCTAGAACAAATAATATTCTAATCATTAACCTGATTAAGAAAAATTAAATTATGACAATGAAGACGATGTACTGAGACATAAACTTGGGGGTTTTTTCCCTGGCACATTCCATTCTAATTGACAAGCTAGGAACACGACTTCCAGGAAAGCTCTGCTGCCCCAGTGACCAGATTTAGGAATGGAGAGACGCTGCCGCCGTATGGCCGATTCCCACAACAGCAGCTTTCAACCCAGCGCTAATGGTCACTAAATATGAACAACACTTGCAAGCCTGAAAGTGACACACGCCCTCAAAAAAAAATCCTGGGGTCGAAAATCGACCGAAAAATACAAAAGAGGGCAAGGTTTCCAGAAGACAATTTCAAGAGGTATATTTTACAAGCACTTTATTTTTCTTTTTAACAACAACAACAGCAAAAAGGCGTGGAAAAATGCTCATCATTAGCTCATCGTAAAAGACATTCAAATCCACCCTACAAAACGTATCAGCTCACAGCGGTCAGAATGACCATCAGCCAACTTCTGCAAACAGTAAATGCTAAAGGGGCTGTGGAGAAATGCGTACCCTCATCTCTAAGTGAGACTAAACTGGTAAGAGACACTAATGAAAACGGAATGGAGGTGCCTTTAACAGATCCACATTGAGGTACCATAGGATTCAGCAGGCACACTCCTGGGCCTAGGACCTAAGAAGACAAAATTAGACAGACACAGGCAGGCAAAACTGCAGTGCAGCAGTATTACAATAGCCAAGACATGGAAGCTACCAAAAAGTCCATCAAAAGATGAATGGAAAAGAAGAACTGGTACACGTACACATGGAATATTAGCCAAGGAAAAAAATGAAACAATGCCGTTTGCAGCACCATAGATGAGTCTAGAGGTAATCACAACTTGAAGTAAGTCAGAAAGCGAAGGACACATATCCTATGATATCACTTAATGGGGTTACCTAAAAATGGATACCAATGAAGATTTTTCACAGAGAAAGGCAATCAAAGATTCGATCAACAAACGTATGGTTAACCAAATGGAAAGGTGTGAGGATGGAATAAATTAGGATACTGCGGTAAACAGGGGTATACCAACACATGTGAAATATATAAGCACCAAAGACCTACGGAATACCAAGAGAAGACGGCTCAACAGTGTGTCATAACCCACATGGGAAATGGATCCGAAGATGAACAGATATATGTATATGTGTAAAAGAACCCCATCTTACACACTTAGAACAAGCAAAACATTGTAATCGAATTTGCTGTGATAACAAATAAAAATTAAATTAAGAAAACCAACAAGAAGGAATGAGACATAAACTTCTGGGGGTTTTTCCTGGCACATTCCATTCTAATTTACAAGTTGGAACATTACACCCAGGAAGGCTCTTTGGCCCTAGTTAACCAGATCTGGGGATGGAGAAATGCCGCAGCCTTGTGACCGTCTCCTGCAAAAGCAGCTTTAAACACCGTGCTAAGGGTCACTTGATATTCACAAGAACTGCAGCTCAGTAAATGACACCTGCCCTCAAAAAAATATCCTGGATTCGAATATCGACGAAAAAATTCTAAAGAGGGCAACCTTTCAAGAAGACAATTTCAAGAGGCATATTTAACTCACATTTTGTCTTTTCTTTCTTTTTTATTTTTGTTTAACCAAAAAGGCCCTGGAAAAAGCTCAACATCAGGAATTAATAAAGACATGCAAGTGCAATCTACAAAAACTTTTACCTGACAACAGTCAGAATGATCATCAGCAAAAAATCTCTAAACAATAAATGGTCAAGGGGTTTTAGAGACCTGTGTACCCTCTAGCTGCTAGTGGGATGTCAAAAGGTAACAGCCAGTAATGAGAACAGAAAGGAGGTGCGTTTAAAGGTAAAAATTGGGCTACCATATGATCTGGTAGGCCCACTACTGGGCCTATCACCCGAGAAGACCAGAATCAAAAAGACACAGGCTGACAATCCTACACTGCAGCACTATGTACCCTAGCCAAGACTTGGAACAAGCAAAATGTCCGTCAACGGATGAATGCACAAAGAAGAAGTGGTCCACGTACACAATGGAATATTACTCCGATAGAAAATATAAACTAAATACAAAAAACAGACATAAGTAAGGAGACATAAGCTTTGGGGGTTTATCCGGGCACATTCCACTCGAATGTACAACCAAGGAACACTACTTCCAGGAAGGTACGGTTTCCCTAGTAACCAGAGTGGGGAATGTAGAAATGCTGCGGCCCTGTGGCCGTTTGCCGCAACAGCAGTTTGAAAACCTGTGCTAAAGGACACTTCATATTCACAAGGACTGCAGGGCTATAAATGACACCTGCCAACAAAATGTGCTGAGGGAGGTAATGGCCAAAAAAATTCAAAATATGGCACATACTTCAAGAAACCATTTGAATAGGTAAGCTGTACTCACTCTTTAAAAAGCAGAAAAAAAAAAAAGTACATGGCTAAAAGCTCCATATAAGGATTTACAAGACATATGCAAATCCAGCCACAAAAAGGTATCAGCTCACACCGGTCAGAATGACCATCAGCAAAAAAATACAAACAATAAATGCTGAAGAGGTTGTGAAGAAATGCATACCCTCGACTGTAAGTGGCTCGTAAACTGGTAAGTGCCACGAAGGAAAACAGAAGGGAGCTGCCTTTAAAAGGTAAACATTGAGATACCATATGATCCCGCAGGCCCACTCCTTGGCCTATAACCTAGGAAGACAGAAATGGAAAGGCACAGGCAGGCAAAACTGCACTGCAGCAGTAGTACAATAGCCAAGGCACGGAAACAACCAAAAAGTCCATCAAGAGACGAATGGACAAAGAAGAACCGGTACGTGTACAGATGGAATATTAGCCACGGAAAAAAAATGAAACAATGCACTTTGCAGAACCATAGATGACTCTGGAGGTCATCACACAACTTGAAGTAAGTCAGAAAGCCAAAGACACATATCCTAGGATATCAATTATAGGTGTTACCTCAAAATTGATACCAATGAAGATATTTCCACAGAGAAAGGCAATCACAGATTTATTCAACAAACTTATGGTTAACCCATTGGAAATTTGTGAAGATTGGATACATTAGGATATCGGGGTTAACAGAGATATACAAACACACGTGAAATATATAATCACCAAAGACCTCTGGAATTCCAAAAGAAGACTACGCAACACTGTGTCATAACCTACATGGCAAATGGATCCCAAGATGAATACATATATGTATAGGTGTAAAGCAAACACATCTTGCACACCTAGAACAAACAAAACATTATAATCAAATTTGCTGTGACAAAACATAAAAATTAAATTAAAAAAAAACGAACAAGAAGTAATGAGGCATACAGTTATAGGGGTTCTTCCTGGCTCATTCCATTCTAACTTACAACCTTGGAACACAGCTTCCAGGAAGGCTCTGTTCACCTAGTAACCTGATTTGAGAATGGAGAAATCCTGCAGCATTTTGTCCTTCCTGCAACAGCAGTTTTAAAGCAAGTGCTAATGGTCAGTTAAAAGTCACCTTCATTGCAGGCCTGTAAATGACACCTGCCCTCAAAAAAATTCTGGGGTCGAAAATCGACCAAAAAATTCAAAAGAGGGCAAGCTTTCAAGAAGAGAATTTCAAGAGGCATACTTTACACACATTTTGTCTTCTCTTTCTTTTCTTTTTTTTTCCTTTAACCAAAAATGGTCATGGAAAAATGCTGAACATCAGAAATTAATAAAGACATGCAAATCCAATCTATCAAAACGTTCACCTCACAACAGTCAGAATGATCATCAGCAAAACAGTCCACAAACAATAAATGCTGAAGGGGTTTTGGAGGACTGTGGACCCTCTAGCTGCTGGTGGGATGTAAACTGGTAACAGCCAGTAGTTAGAACAGAATGAACGTGCGTTTCAAGGTAAAAATTGAGCTACCATATGAACTGGTAAGCCCACTACTGGGCCTAGCACCGGAGAAGACCAGAATCCAAAAGACACCGGCTGGCAATCCTACACTGCAGTAATATTAACCACAGCCAACACTTGGAAGCAACCAAAATAGCCATCAATAGATGAACGCACCAGAAGTACTGCTCCGTGTACACAATGGAATAGTAGACATGGAAAAGCCTGAAACAGTGCTGTTTGTACCACCATAGTAGGACCGAGATATAATCACACCACTGGAAGTAAGAAAGAAACCGAAAGAAAGCTATCCTATGATACCACTTACAGGTGTGACCTAAAAAATGATAGCCATGAACTTATTTCCAAGAAAAGGACACTCATGGATTAAGAAATCAAAATTATGTTTAACCAAATGGAAAGGTGGGAGGAATGGATACATTAGGGTATGGGGGTGACAGACCTAAACTAATATATATGAAACATATAATCACCAAAGGCCTATGGAATACCAGGAGAGGTCCACTCAACACTCTGTAATAACGTCCATGGGAAAGGATCCAAAGATGAATACATAGATCGATAGACATAATGAACCAGATTCTGTACAGCCAGAACATACACAACATTATTATCAAATTGGCTCGGATAAAAAATAAACGTAAAATTTAAAACACAAACAAGAAGTAAGGAGATATAAGCGGTTGGGGGTTTGCCTTGGCACATTCCCCTCTAATTTACAGCCTACTAAAACGATTTCCAGGAAGGCTCTGTTGCCCAACTACCCTCAGATTTTTTTTTTAAACATCTTTATTGAAGTATAATTGCTTCACAATGGTATGTTAGTTTCTGCTTTATAACAAAGTGAATCAGCTACAGATATATACACGTTCCCATATTTCCTCCCTCCCGCATCTCCCTCCCTCCCACCCTCCCCATCCCACCCCCCCAGGCGGTCACAAAGCACCGTGCTGATCTCCCTGTGCTATGCGGCTGCTTCCCACTAGCTATCTATTTTACATTTGGTAGTGTATATATGTCCATGACACTCCCTCATCCTGTCATGCAGACATTTTGCCGCCTTGTGGCCCTTTCCCACAAGAGTGGCTTTAAACCACAGCTAACGGTCACTTAATATTCACAAGGACTCAGGGCTGTAAAGGATCCCTGCCCTCAAAAAAATGTTCCGAGGTAGGGAATGGCCAAAAAAACTCAAAAGAGAGCAAAGTTTTCAAGGAGATCGTATGAGAGGTAAGTTTTACACTCTCTTTTTTTTTGAAAAAGGAAAATGAATAAAAGGTCAACATCAGGAATTATTACACTCATGCAAATCTAATCTACGAAAAGGTTTCGACACCCACCAGTCGAATGACCATCAGCAAAATGTCTACAAACAATAAATGCTGAAGAGGTTTTAGAGAACTGTGTACCCTCTAGCTGCTGGTGGGATGTAAAATGGTAAGAGCCAATAATGACAACAGAAAGGAACTGCGTTTCAAAGTAAAGACTGAGGTACCATTCAATCCAGAAGGCCCACCGCTGGGCCTTTCACCTGAAAAGACCAGAGTCGAGAAGACACAGGCTGGCAAAGGTGCACTGATGCAGTACTCACAAAAGCCAAGACGTGGAAGCAACCAAAATGTCCATGAACAGAGGAACGGACAAAGAAGAAGTGGTCCATGTACACAGTGGAATATTAGCCGTGGAAAACAATGACACACTGCTCTTTGCAGCACCATAGATGATCCTGGAGATAATCATGGAACATGAGGTCAGTCGGAACGCAAAAGACAAATATCTTATGATATCATTTGTAGGTGTTATCCAACAACTGACACAAATGAACTTATTTCCACAGAGAAAGACACTCACAGACTTAGAAGACAAGTATGGTTATCTAAAAGGAAAGGTGGGAGCAATGGACAAATGAAGATTAGGGTTGCCATACGTATACCAATACATATTAAATACATATATCAAAAAGACCGACCATATACCAAGGGAGGCCTACTGAACACTGTGTATTAATTTACATGGGAAGCCGATCTGTACATGAATAGAGATAGATGATGTACAAATGAACCAGTTTGTGTACATCTAGAACAAATAATATTCTAATCATTAACCTGATTAAGAAAAATTAAATTATGACAATGAAGACGATGTACTGAGACATAAACTTGGGGGTTTTTTCCCTGGCACATTCCATTCTAATTGACAAGCTAGGAACACGACTTCCAGGAAAGCTCTGCTGCCCCAGTGACCAGATTTAGGAATGGAGAGACGCTGCCGCCGTATGGCCGATTCCCACAACAGCAGCTTTCAACCCAGCGCTAATGGTCACTAAATATGAACAACACTTGCAAGCCTGAAAGTGACACACGCCCTCAAAAAAAAATCCTGGGGTCGAAAATCGACCGAAAAATACAAAAGAGGGCAAGGTTTCCAGAAGACAATTTCAAGAGGTATATTTTACAAGCACTTTATTTTTCTTTTTAACAACAACAACAGCAAAAAGGCGTGGAAAAATGCTCATCATTAGCTCATCGTAAAAGACATTCAAATCCACCCTACAAAACGTATCAGCTCACAGCGGTCAGAATGACCATCAGCCAACTTCTGCAAACAGTAAATGCTAAAGGGGCTGTGGAGAAATGCGTACCCTCATCTCTAAGTGAGACTAAACTGGTAAGAGACACTAATGAAAACGGAATGGAGGTGCCTTTAACAGATCCACATTGAGGTACCATAGGATTCAGCAGGCACACTCCTGGGCCTAGGACCTAAGAAGACAAAATTAGACAGACACAGGCAGGCAAAACTGCAGTGCAGCAGTATTACAATAGCCAAGACATGGAAGCTACCAAAAAGTCCATCAAAAGATGAATGGAAAGGAAGAACTGGTACACGTACAGATGGAATATTAGCCAAGGAAAAAAATGAAACAATGCCGTTTGCAGCACCATAGATGAGTCTAGAGGTAATCACAACTTGCAGTAAGTCAGAAAGCGAAGGACACATATCCTATGATATCACTTAATGGGGTTACCTAAAAATGGATACCAATGAAGATTTTTCACAGAGAAAGGCAATCAAAGATTCGATCAACAAACGTATGGTTAACCAAATGGAAAGGTGTGAGGATGGAATAAATTAGGATACTGCGGTAAACAGGGGTATACCAACACATGTGAAATATATAAGCACCAAAGACCTACGGAATACCAAGAGAAGACGGCTCAACAGTGTGTCATAACCCACATGGGAAATGGATCCGAAGATGAACAGATATATGTATATGTGTAAAAGAACCCCATCTTACACACTTAGAACAAGCAAAACATTGTAATCGAATTTGCTGTGATAACAAATAAAAATTAAATTAAGAAAACCAACAAGAAGGAATGAGACATAAACTTCTGGGGGTTTTTCCTGGCACATTCCATTCTAATTTACAAGTTGGAACATTACACCCAGGAAGGCTCTTTGGCCCTAGTTAACCAGATCTGGGGATGGAGAAATGCCGCAGCCTTGTGACCGTCTCCTGCAAAAGCAGCTTTAAACACCGTGCTAAGGGTCACTTGATATTCACAAGAACTGCAGCTCAGTAAATGACACCTGCCCTCAAAAAAATATCCTGGATTCGAATATCGACGAAAAAATTCTAAAGAGGGCAACCTTTCAAGAAGACAATTTCAAGAGGCATATTTAACTCACATTTTGTCTTTTCTTTCTTTTTTATTTTTGTTTAACCAAAAAGGCCCTGGAAAAAGCTCAACATCAGGAATTAATAAAGACATGCAAGTGCAATCTACAAAAACTTTTACCTGACAACAGTCAGAATGATCATCAGCAAAAAATCTCTAAACAATAAATGGTCAAGGGGTTTTAGAGACCTGTGTACCCTCTAGCTGCTAGTGGGATGTCAAAAGGTAACAGCCAGTAATGAGAACAGAAAGGAGGTGCGTTTAAAGGTAAAAATTGGGCTACCATATGATCTGGTAGGCCCACTACTGGGCCTATCACCCGAGAAGACCAGAATCAAAAAGACACAGGCTGACAATCCTACACTGCAGCACTATGTACCCTAGCCAAGACTTGGAACAAGCAAAATGTCCGTCAACGGATGAATGCACAAAGAAGAAGTGGTCCACGTACACAATGGAATATTACTCCGATAGAAAATATAAACTAAATACAAAAAACAGACATAAGTAAGGAGACATAAGCTTTGGGGGTTTATCCGGGCACATTCCACTCGAATGTACAACCAAGGAACACTACTTCCAGGAAGGTACGGTTTCCCTAGTAACCAGAGTGGGGAATGTAGAAATGCTGCGGCCCTGTGGCCGTTTGCCGCAACAGCAGTTTGAAAACCTGTGCTAAAGGACACTTCATATTCACAAGGACTGCAGGGCTATAAATGACACCTGCCAACAAAATGTGCTGAGGGAGGTAATGGCCAAAAAAATTCAAAATATGGCACATACTTCAAGAAACCATTTGAATAGGTAAGCTGTACTCACTCTTTAAAAAGCAGAAAAAAAAAAAAGTACATGGCTAAAAGCTCCATATAAGGATTTACAAGACATATGCAAATCCAGCCACAAAAAGGTATCAGCTCACACCGGTCAGAATGACCATCAGCAAAAAAATACAAACAATAAATGCTGAAGAGGTTGTGAAGAAATGCATACCCTCGACTGTAAGTGGCTCGTAAACTGGTAAGTGCCACGAAGGAAAACAGAAGGGAGCTGCCTTTAAAAGGTAAACATTGAGATACCATATGATCCCGCAGGCCCACTCCTTGGCCTATAACCTAGGAAGACAGAAATGGAAAGGCACAGGCAGGCAAAACTGCACTGCAGCAGTAGTACAATAGCCAAGGCACGGAAACAACCAAAAAGTCCATCAAGAGACGAATGGACAAAGAAGAACCGGTACGTGTACAGATGGAATATTAGCCACGGAAAAAAAATGAAACAATGCACTTTGCAGAACCATAGATGACTCTGGAGGTCATCACACAACTTGAAGTAAGTCAGAAAGCCAAAGACACATATCCTAGGATATCAATTATAGGTGTTACCTCAAAATTGATACCAATGAAGATATTTCCACAGAGAAAGGCAATCACAGATTTATTCAACAAACTTATGGTTAACCCATTGGAAATTTGTGAAGATTGGATACATTAGGATATCGGGGTTAACAGAGATATACAAACACACGTGAAATATATAATCACCAAAGACCTCTGGAATTCCAAAAGAAGACTACGCAACACTGTGTCATAACCTACATGGCAAATGGATCCCAAGATGAATACATATATGTATAGGTGTAAAGCAAACACATCTTGCACACCTAGAACAAACAAAACATTATAATCAAATTTGCTGTGACAAAACATAAAAATTAAATTAAAAAAAAACGAACAAGAAGTAATGAGGCATACAGTTATAGGGGTTCTTCCTGGCTCATTCCATTCTAACTTACAACCTTGGAACACAGCTTCCAGGAAGGCTCTGTTCACCTAGTAACCTGATTTGAGAATGGAGAAATCCTGCAGCATTTTGTCCTTCCTGCAACAGCAGTTTTAAAGCAAGTGCTAATGGTCAGTTAAAAGTCACCTTCATTGCAGGCCTGTAAATGACACCTGCCCTCAAAAAAATTCTGGGGTCGAAAATCGACCAAAAAATTCAAAAGAGGGCAAGCTTTCAAGAAGAGAATTTCAAGAGGCATACTTTACACACATTTTGTCTTCTCTTTCTTTTCTTTTTTTTTCCTTTAACCAAAAATGGTCATGGAAAAATGCTGAACATCAGAAATTAATAAAGACATGCAAATCCAATCTATCAAAACGTTCACCTCACAACAGTCAGAATGATCATCAGCAAAACAGTCCACAAACAATAAATGCTGAAGGGGTTTTGGAGGACTGTGGACCCTCTAGCTGCTGGTGGGATGTAAACTGGTAACAGCCAGTAGTTAGAACAGAATGAACGTGCGTTTCAAGGTAAAAATTGAGCTACCATATGAACTGGTAAGCCCACTACTGGGCCTAGCACCGGAGAAGACCAGAATCCAAAAGACACCGGCTGGCAATCCTACACTGCAGTAATATTAACCACAGCCAACACTTGGAAGCAACCAAAATAGCCATCAATAGATGAACGCACCAGAAGTACTGCTCCGTGTACACAATGGAATAGTAGACATGGAAAAGCCTGAAACAGTGCTGTTTGTACCACCATAGTAGGACCGAGATATAATCACACCACTGGAAGTAAGAAAGAAACCGAAAGAAAGCTATCCTATGATACCACTTACAGGTGTGACCTAAAAAATGATAGCCATGAACTTATTTCCAAGAAAAGGACACTCATGGATTAAGAAATCAAAATTATGTTTAACCAAATGGAAAGGTGGGAGGAATGGATACATTAGGGTATGGGGGTGACAGACCTAAACTAATATATATGAAACATATAATCACCAAAGGCCTATGGAATACCAGGAGAGGTCCACTCAACACTCTGTAATAACGTCCATGGGAAAGGATCCAAAGATGAATACATAGATCGATAGACATAATGAACCAGATTCTGTACAGCCAGAACATACACAACATTATTATCAAATTGGCTCGGATAAAAAATAAACGTAAAATTTAAAACACAAACAAGAAGTAAGGAGATATAAGCGGTTGGGGGTTTGCCTTGGCACATTCCCCTCTAATTTACAGCCTACTAAAACGATTTCCAGGAAGGCTCTGTTGCCCAACTACCCTCAGATTTTTTTTTTAAACATCTTTATTGAAGTATAATTGCTTCACAATGGTATGTTAGTTTCTGCTTTATAACAAAGTGAATCAGCTACAGATATATACACGTTCCCATATTTCCTCCCTCCCGCATCTCCCTCCCTCCCACCCTCCCCATCCCACCCCCCCAGGCGGTCACAAAGCACCGTGCTGATCTCCCTGTGCTATGCGGCTGCTTCCCACTAGCTATCTATTTTACATTTGGTAGTGTATATATGTCCATGACACTCCCTCATCCTGTCATGCAGACATTTTGCCGCCTTGTGGCCCTTTCCCACAAGAGTGGCTTTAAACCACAGCTAACGGTCACTTAATATTCACAAGGACTCAGGGCTGTAAAGGATCCCTGCCCTCAAAAAAATGTTCCGAGGTAGGGAATGGCCAAAAAAACTCAAAAGAGAGCAAAGTTTTCAAGGAGATCGTATGAGAGGTAAGTTTTACACTCTCTTTTTTTTTGAAAAAGGAAAATGAATAAAAGGTCAACATCAGGAATTATTACACTCATGCAAATCTAATCTACGAAAAGGTTTCGACACCCACCAGTCGAATGACCATCAGCAAAATGTCTACAAACAATAAATGCTGAAGAGGTTTTAGAGAACTGTGTACCCTCTAGCTGCTGGTGGGATGTAAAATGGTAAGAGCCAATAATGACAACAGAAAGGAACTGCGTTTCAAAGTAAAGACTGAGGTACCATTCAATCCAGAAGGCCCACCGCTGGGCCTTTCACCTGAAAAGACCAGAGTCGAGAAGACACAGGCTGGCAAAGGTGCACTGATGCAGTACTCACAAAAGCCAAGACGTGGAAGCAACCAAAATGTCCATGAACAGAGGAACGGACAAAGAAGAAGTGGTCCATGTACACAGTGGAATATTAGCCGTGGAAAACAATGACACACTGCTCTTTGCAGCACCATAGATGATCCTGGAGATAATCATGGAACATGAGGTCAGTCGGAACGCAAAAGACAAATATCTTATGATATCATTTGTAGGTGTTATCCAACAACTGACACAAATGAACTTATTTCCACAGAGAAAGACACTCACAGACTTAGAAGACAAGTATGGTTATCTAAAAGGAAAGGTGGGAGCAATGGACAAATGAAGATTAGGGTTGCCATACGTATACCAATACATATTAAATACATATATCAAAAAGACCGACCATATACCAAGGGAGGCCTACTGAACACTGTGTATTAATTTACATGGGAAGCCGATCTGTACATGAATAGAGATAGATGATGTACAAATGAACCAGTTTGTGTACATCTAGAACAAATAATATTCTAATCATTAACCTGATTAAGAAAAATTAAATTATGACAATGAAGACGATGTACTGAGACATAAACTTGGGGGTTTTTTCCCTGGCACATTCCATTCTAATTGACAAGCTAGGAACACGACTTCCAGGAAAGCTCTGCTGCCCCAGTGACCAGATTTAGGAATGGAGAGACGCTGCCGCCGTATGGCCGATTCCCACAACAGCAGCTTTCAACCCAGCGCTAATGGTCACTAAATATGAACAACACTTGCAAGCCTGAAAGTGACACACGCCCTCAAAAAAAAATCCTGGGGTCGAAAATCGACCGAAAAATACAAAAGAGGGCAAGGTTTCCAGAAGACAATTTCAAGAGGTATATTTTACAAGCACTTTATTTTTCTTTTTAACAACAACAACAGCAAAAAGGCGTGGAAAAATGCTCATCATTAGCTCATCGTAAAAGACATTCAAATCCACCCTACAAAACGTATCAGCTCACAGCGGTCAGAATGACCATCAGCCAACTTCTGCAAACAGTAAATGCTAAAGGGGCTGTGGAGAAATGCGTACCCTCATCTCTAAGTGAGACTAAACTGGTAAGAGACACTAATGAAAACGGAATGGAGGTGCCTTTAACAGATCCACATTGAGGTACCATAGGATTCAGCAGGCACACTCCTGGGCCTAGGACCTAAGAAGACAAAATTAGACAGACACAGGCAGGCAAAACTGCAGTGCAGCAGTATTACAATAGCCAAGACATGGAAGCTACCAAAAAGTCCATCAAAAGATGAATGGAAAGGAAGAACTGGTACACGTACAGATGGAATATTAGCCAAGGAAAAAAATGAAACAATGCCGTTTGCAGCACCATAGATGAGTCTAGAGGTAATCACAACTTGCAGTAAGTCAGAAAGCGAAGGACACATATCCTATGATATCACTTAATGGGGTTACCTAAAAATGGATACCAATGAAGATTTTTCACAGAGAAAGGCAATCAAAGATTCGATCAACAAACGTATGGTTAACCAAATGGAAAGGTGTGAGGATGGAATAAATTAGGATACTGCGGTAAACAGGGGTATACCAACACATGTGAAATATATAAGCACCAAAGACCTACGGAATACCAAGAGAAGACGGCTCAACAGTGTGTCATAACCCACATGGGAAATGGATCCGAAGATGAACAGATATATGTATATGTGTAAAAGAACCCCATCTTACACACTTAGAACAAGCAAAACATTGTAATCGAATTTGCTGTGATAGCAAATAAAAATTAAATTAAGAAAACCAACAAGAAGGAATGAGACATAAACTTCTGGGGGTTTTTCCTGGCACATTCCATTCTAATTTACAAGTTGGAACATTACACCCAGGAAGGCTCTTTGGCCCTAGTTAACCAGATCTGGGGATGGAGAAATGCCGCAGCCTTGTGACCGTCTCCTGCAAAAGCAGCTTTAAACACCGTGCTAAGGGTCACTTGATATTCACAAGAACTGCAGCTCAGTAAATGACACCTGCCCTCAAAAAAATATCCTGGATTCGAATATCGACGAAAAAATTCTAAAGAGGGCAACCTTTCAAGAAGACAATTTCAAGAGGCATATTTAACTCACATTTTGTCTTTTCTTTCTTTTTTATTTTTGTTTAACCAAAAAGGCCCTGGAAAAAGCTCAACATCAGGAATTAATAAAGACATGCAAGTGCAATCTACAAAAACTTTTACCTGACAACAGTCAGAATGATCATCAGCAAAAAATCTCTAAACAATAAATGGTCAAGGGGTTTTAGAGACCTGTGTACCCTCTAGCTGCTAGTGGGATGTCAAAAGGTAACAGCCAGTAATGAGAACAGAAAGGAGGTGCGTTTAAAGGTAAAAATTGGGCTACCATATGATCTGGTAGGCCCACTACTGGGCCTATCACCCGAGAAGACCAGAATCAAAAAGACACAGGCTGACAATCCTACACTGCAGCACTATGTACCCTAGCCAAGACTTGGAACAAGCAAAATGTCCGTCAACGGATGAATGCACAAAGAAGAAGTGGTCCACGTACACAATGGAATATTACTCCGATAGAAAATATAAACTAAATACAAAAAACAGACATAAGTAAGGAGACATAAGCTTTGGGGGTTTATCCGGGCACATTCCACTCGAATGTACAACCAAGGAACACTACTTCCAGGAAGGTACGGTTTCCCTAGTAACCAGAGTGGGGAATGTAGAAATGCTGCGGCCCTGTGGCCGTTTGCCGCCACAGCAGTTTGAAAACCTGTGCTAAAGGACACTTCATATTCACAAGGACTGCAGGGCTATAAATGACACCTGCCAACAAAATGTGCTGAGGGAGGTAATGGCCAAAAAAATTCAAAATATGGCACATACTTCAAGAAACCATTTGAATAGGTAAGCTGTACTCACTCTTTAAAAAGCAGAAAAAAAAAAAGTACATGGCTAAAAGCTCCATATAAGGATTTACAAGACATATGCAAATCCAGCCACAAAAAGGTATCAGCTCACACCGGTCAGAATGACCATCAGCAAAAAAATACAAACAATAAATGCTGAAGAGGTTGTGAAGAAATGCATACCCTCGACTGTAAGTGGCTCGTAAACTGGTAAGTGCCACGAAGGAAAACAGAAGGGAGCTGCCTTTAAAAGGTAAACATTGAGATACCATATGATCCCGCAGGCCCACTCCTTGGCCTATAACCTAGGAAGACAGAAATGGAAAGGCACAGGCAGGCAAAACTGCACTGCAGCAGTAGTACAATAGCCAAGGCACGGAAACAACCAAAAAGTCCATCAAGAGACGAATGGACAAAGAAGAACCGGTACGTGTACAGATGGAATATTAGCCACGGAAAAAAAATGAAACAATGCACTTTGCAGAACCATAGATGACTCTGGAGGTCATCACACAACTTGAAGTAAGTCAGAAAGCCAAAGACACATATCCTAGGATATCAATTATAGGTGTTACCTCAAAATTGATACCAATGAAGATATTTCCACAGAGAAAGGCAATCACAGATTTATTCAACAAACTTATGGTTAACCCATTGGAAATTTGTGAAGATTGGATACATTAGGATATCGGGGTTAACAGAGATATACAAACACACGTGAAATATATAATCACCAAAGACCTCTGGAATTCCAAAAGAAGACTACGCAACACTGTGTCATAACCTACATGGCAAATGGATCCCAAGATGAATACATATATGTATAGGTGTAAAGCAAACACATCTTGCACACCTAGAACAAACAAAACATTATAATCAAATTTGCTGTGACAAAACATAAAAATTAAATTAAAAAAAAACGAACAAGAAGTAATGAGGCATACAGTTATAGGGGTTCTTCCTGGCTCATTCCATTCTAACTTACAACCTTGGAACACAGCTTCCAGGAAGGCTCTGTTCACCTAGTAACCTGATTTGAGAATGGAGAAATCCTGCAGCATTTTGTCCTTCCTGCAACAGCAGTTTTAAAACAAGTGCTAATGGTCAGTTAAAAGTCACCTTCATTGCAGGCCTGTAAATGACACCTGCCCTCAAAAAAATTCTGGGGTCGAAAATCGACCAAAAAATTCAAAAGAGGGCAAGCTTTCAAGAAGAGAATTTCAAGAGGCATACTTTACACACATTTTGTCTTCTCTTTCTTTTCTTTTTTTTTCCTTTAACCAAAAATGGTCATGGAAAAATGCTGAACATCAGAAATTAATAAAGACATGCAAATCCAATCTATCAAAACGTTCACCTCACAACAGTCAGAATGATCATCAGCAAAACAGTCCACAAACAATAAATGCTGAAGGGGTTTTGGAGGACTGTGGACCCTCTAGCTGCTGGTGGGATGTAAACTGGTAACAGCCAGTAGTTAGAACAGAATGAACGTGCGTTTCAAGGTAAAAATTGAGCTACCATATGAACTGGTAAGCCCACTACTGGGCCTAGCACCGGAGAAGACCAGAATCCAAAAGACACCGGCTGGCAATCCTACACTGCAGTAATATTAACCACAGCCAACACTTGGAAGCAACCAAAATAGCCATCAATAGATGAACGCACCAGAAGTACTGCTCCGTGTACACAATGGAATAGTAGACATGGAAAAGCCTGAAACAGTGCTGTTTGTACCACCATAGTAGGACCGAGATATAATCACACCACTGGAAGTAAGAAAGAAACCGAAAGAAAGCTATCCTATGATACCACTTACAGGTGTGACCTAAAAAATGATAGCCATGAACTTATTTCCAAGAAAAGGACACTCATGGATTAAGAAATCAAAATTATGTTTAACCAAATGGAAAGGTGGGAGGAATGGATACATTAGGGTATGGGGGTGACAGACCTAAACTAATATATATGAAACATATAATCACCAAAGGCCTATGGAATACCAGGAGAGGTCCACTCAACACTCTGTAATAACGTCCATGGGAAAGGATCCAAAGATGAATACATAGATCGATAGACATAATGAACCAGATTCTGTACAGCCAGAACATACACAACATTATTATCAAATTGGCTCGGATAAAAAATAAACGTAAAATTTAAAACACAAACAAGAAGTAAGGAGATATAAGCGGTTGGGGGTTTGCCTTGGCACATTCCCCTCTAATTTACAGCCTACTAAAACGATTTCCAGGAAGGCTCTGTTGCCCAACTACCCTCAGATTTTTTTTTTAAACATCTTTATTGAAGTATAATTGCTTCACAATGGTATGTTAGTTTCTGCTTTATAACAAAGTGAATCAGCTACAGATATATACACGTTCCCATATTTCCTCCCTCCCGCATCTCCCTCCCTCCCACCCTCCCCATCCCACCCCCCCAGGCGGTCACAAAGCACCGTGCTGATCTCCCTGTGCTATGCGGCTGCTTCCCACTAGCTATCTATTTTACATTTGGTAGTGTATATATGTCCATGACACTCCCTCATCCTGTCATGCAGACATTTTGCCGCCTTGTGGCCCTTTCCCACAAGAGTGGCTTTAAACCACAGCTAACGGTCACTTAATATTCACAAGGACTCAGGGCTGTAAAGGATCCCTGCCCTCAAAAAAATGTTCCGAGGTAGGGAATGGCCAAAAAAACTCAAAAGAGAGCAAAGTTTTCAAGGAGATCGTATGAGAGGTAAGTTTTACACTCTCTTTTTTTTTGAAAAAGGAAAATGAATAAAAGGTCAACATCAGGAATTATTACACTCATGCAAATCTAATCTACGAAAAGGTTTCGACACCCACCAGTCGAATGACCATCAGCAAAATGTCTACAAACAATAAATGCTGAAGAGGTTTTAGAGAACTGTGTACCCTCTAGCTGCTGGTGGGATGTAAAATGGTAAGAGCCAATAATGACAACAGAAAGGAACTGCGTTTCAAAGTAAAGACTGAGGTACCATTCAATCCAGAAGGCCCACCGCTGGGCCTTTCACCTGAAAAGACCAGAGTCGAGAAGACACAGGCTGGCAAAGGTGCACTGATGCAGTACTCACAAAAGCCAAGACGTGGAAGCAACCAAAATGTCCATGAACAGAGGAACGGACAAAGAAGAAGTGGTCCATGTACACAGTGGAATATTAGCCGTGGAAAACAATGACACACTGCTCTTTGCAGCACCATAGATGATCCTGGAGATAATCATGGAACATGAGGTCAGTCGGAACGCAAAAGACAAATATCTTATGATATCATTTGTAGGTGTTATCCAACAACTGACACAAATGAACTTATTTCCACAGAGAAAGACACTCACAGACTTAGAAGACAAGTATGGTTATCTAAAAGGAAAGGTGGGAGCAATGGACAAATGAAGATTAGGGTTGCCATACGTATACCAATACATATTAAATACATATATCAAAAAGACCGACCATATACCAAGGGAGGCCTACTGAACACTGTGTATTAATTTACATGGGAAGCCGATCTGTACATGAATAGAGATAGATGATGTACAAATGAACCAGTTTGTGTACATCTAGAACAAATAATATTCTAATCATTAACCTGATTAAGAAAAATTAAATTATGACAATGAAGACGATGTACTGAGACATAAACTTGGGGGTTTTTTCCCTGGCACATTCCATTCTAATTGACAAGCTAGGAACACGACTTCCAGGAAAGCTCTGCTGCCCCAGTGACCAGATTTAGGAATGGAGAGACGCTGCCGCCGTATGGCCGATTCCCACAACAGCAGCTTTCAACCCAGCGCTAATGGTCACTAAATATGAACAACACTTGCAAGCCTGAAAGTGACACACGCCCTCAAAAAAAAATCCTGGGGTCGAAAATCGACCGAAAAATACAAAAGAGGGCAAGGTTTCCAGAAGACAATTTCAAGAGGTATATTTTACAAGCACTTTATTTTTCTTTTTAACAACAACAACAGCAAAAAGGCGTGGAAAAATGCTCATCATTAGCTCATCGTAAAAGACATTCAAATCCACCCTACAAAACGTATCAGCTCACAGCGGTCAGAATGACCATCAGCCAACTTCTGCAAACAGTAAATGCTAAAGGGGCTGTGGAGAAATGCGTACCCTCATCTCTAAGTGAGACTAAACTGGTAAGAGACACTAATGAAAACGGAATGGAGGTGCCTTTAACAGATCCACATTGAGGTACCATAGGATTCAGCAGGCACACTCCTGGGCCTAGGACCTAAGAAGACAAAATTAGACAGACACAGGCAGGCAAAACTGCAGTGCAGCAGTATTACAATAGCCAAGACATGGAAGCTACCAAAAAGTCCATCAAAAGATGAATGGAAAGGAAGAACTGGTACACGTACAGATGGAATATTAGCCAAGGAAAAAAATGAAACAATGCCGTTTGCAGCACCATAGATGAGTCTAGAGGTAATCACAACTTGCAGTAAGTCAGAAAGCGAAGGACACATATCCTATGATATCACTTAATGGGGTTACCTAAAAATGGATACCAATGAAGATTTTTCACAGAGAAAGGCAATCAAAGATTCGATCAACAAACGTATGGTTAACCAAATGGAAAGGTGTGAGGATGGAATAAATTAGGATACTGCGGTAAACAGGGGTATACCAACACATGTGAAATATATAAGCACCAAAGACCTACGGAATACCAAGAGAAGACGGCTCAACAGTGTGTCATAACCCACATGGGAAATGGATCCGAAGATGAACAGATATATGTATATGTGTAAAAGAACCCCATCTTACACACTTAGAACAAGCAAAACATTGTAATCGAATTTGCTGTGATAGCAAATAAAAATTAAATTAAGAAAACCAACAAGAAGGAATGAGACATAAACTTCTGGGGGTTTTTCCTGGCACATTCCATTCTAATTTACAAGTTGGAACATTACACCCAGGAAGGCTCTTTGGCCCTAGTTAACCAGATCTGGGGATGGAGAAATGCCGCAGCCTTGTGACCGTCTCCTGCAAAAGCAGCTTTAAACACCGTGCTAAGGGTCACTTGATATTCACAAGAACTGCAGCTCAGTAAATGACACCTGCCCTCAAAAAAATATCCTGGATTCGAATATCGACGAAAAAATTCTAAAGAGGGCAACCTTTCAAGAAGACAATTTCAAGAGGCATATTTAACTCACATTTTGTCTTTTCTTTCTTTTTTATTTTTGTTTAACCAAAAAGGCCCTGGAAAAAGCTCAACATCAGGAATTAATAAAGACATGCAAGTGCAATCTACAAAAACTTTTACCTGACAACAGTCAGAATGATCATCAGCAAAAAATCTCTAAACAATAAATGGTCAAGGGGTTTTAGAGACCTGTGTACCCTCTAGCTGCTAGTGGGATGTCAAAAGGTAACAGCCAGTAATGAGAACAGAAAGGAGGTGCGTTTAAAGGTAAAAATTGGGCTACCATATGATCTGGTAGGCCCACTACTGGGCCTATCACCCGAGAAGACCAGAATCAAAAAGACACAGGCTGACAATCCTACACTGCAGCACTATGTACCCTAGCCAAGACTTGGAACAAGCAAAATGTCCGTCAACGGATGAATGCACAAAGAAGAAGTGGTCCACGTACACAATGGAATATTACTCCGATAGAAAATATAAACTAAATACAAAAAACAGACATAAGTAAGGAGACATAAGCTTTGGGGGTTTATCCGGGCACATTCCACTCGAATGTACAACCAAGGAACACTACTTCCAGGAAGGTACGGTTTCCCTAGTAACCAGAGTGGGGAATGTAGAAATGCTGCGGCCCTGTGGCCGTTTGCCGCAACAGCAGTTTGAAAACCTGTGCTAAAGGACACTTCATATTCACAAGGACTGCAGGGCTATAAATGACACCTGCCAACAAAATGTGCTGAGGGAGGTAATGGCCAAAAAAATTCAAAATATGGCACATACTTCAAGAAACCATTTGAATAGGTAAGCTGTACTCACTCTTTAAAAAGCAGAAAAAAAAAAAGTACATGGCTAAAAGCTCCATATAAGGATTTACAAGACATATGCAAATCCAGCCACAAAAAGGTATCAGCTCACACCGGTCAGAATGACCATCAGCAAAAAAATACAAACAATAAATGCTGAAGAGGTTGTGAAGAAATGCATACCCTCGACTGTAAGTGGCTCGTAAACTGGTAAGTGCCACGAAGGAAAACAGAAGGGAGCTGCCTTTAAAAGGTAAACATTGAGATACCATATGATCCCGCAGGCCCACTCCTTGGCCTATAACCTAGGAAGACAGAAATGGAAAGGCACAGGCAGGCAAAACTGCACTGCAGCAGTAGTACAATAGCCAAGGCACGGAAACAACCAAAAAGTCCATCAAGAGACGAATGGACAAAGAAGAACCGGTACGTGTACAGATGGAATATTAGCCACGGAAAAAAAATGAAACAATGCACTTTGCAGAACCATAGATGACTCTGGAGGTCATCACACAACTTGAAGTAAGTCAGAAAGCCAAAGACACATATCCTAGGATATCAATTATAGGTGTTACCTCAAAATTGATACCAATGAAGATATTTCCACAGAGAAAGGCAATCACAGATTTATTCAACAAACTTATGGTTAACCCATTGGAAATTTGTGAAGATTGGATACATTAGGATATCGGGGTTAACAGAGATATACAAACACACGTGAAATATATAATCACCAAAGACCTCTGGAATTCCAAAAGAAGACTACGCAACACTGTGTCATAACCTACATGGCAAATGGATCCCAAGATGAATACATATATGTATAGGTGTAAAGCAAACACATCTTGCACACCTAGAACAAACAAAACATTATAATCAAATTTGCTGTGACAAAACATAAAAATTAAATTAAAAAAAAACGAACAAGAAGTAATGAGGCATACAGTTATAGGGGTTCTTCCTGGCTCATTCCATTCTAACTTACAACCTTGGAACACAGCTTCCAGGAAGGCTCTGTTCACCTAGTAACCTGATTTGAGAATGGAGAAATCCTGCAGCATTTTGTCCTTCCTGCAACAGCAGTTTTAAAACAAGTGCTAATGGTCAGTTAAAAGTCACCTTCATTGCAGGCCTGTAAATGACACCTGCCCTCAAAAAAATTCTGGGGTCGAAAATCGACCAAAAAATTCAAAAGAGGGCAAGCTTTCAAGAAGAGAATTTCAAGAGGCATACTTTACACACATTTTGTCTTCTCTTTCTTTTCTTTTTTTTTCCTTTAACCAAAAATGGTCATGGAAAAATGCTGAACATCAGAAATTAATAAAGACATGCAAATCCAATCTATCAAAACGTTCACCTCACAACAGTCAGAATGATCATCAGCAAAACAGTCCACAAACAATAAATGCTGAAGGGGTTTTGGAGGACTGTGGACCCTCTAGCTGCTGGTGGGATGTAAACTGGTAACAGCCAGTAGTTAGAACAGAATGAACGTGCGTTTCAAGGTAAAAATTGAGCTACCATATGAACTGGTAAGCCCACTACTGGGCCTAGCACCGGAGAAGACCAGAATCCAAAAGACACCGGCTGGCAATCCTACACTGCAGTAATATTAACCACAGCCAACACTTGGAAGCAACCAAAATAGCCATCAATAGATGAACGCACCAGAAGTACTGCTCCGTGTACACAATGGAATAGTAGACATGGAAAAGCCTGAAACAGTGCTGTTTGTACCACCATAGTAGGACCGAGATATAATCACACCACTGGAAGTAAGAAAGAAACCGAAAGAAAGCTATCCTATGATACCACTTACAGGTGTGACCTAAAAAATGATAGCCATGAACTTATTTCCAAGAAAAGGACACTCATGGATTAAGAAATCAAAATTATGTTTAACCAAATGGAAAGGTGGGAGGAATGGATACATTAGGGTATGGGGGTGACAGACCTAAACTAATATATATGAAACATATAATCACCAAAGGCCTATGGAATACCAGGAGAGGTCCACTCAACACTCTGTAATAACGTCCATGGGAAAGGATCCAAAGATGAATACATAGATCGATAGACATAATGAACCAGATTCTGTACAGCCAGAACATACACAACATTATTATCAAATTGGCTCGGATAAAAAATAAACGTAAAATTTAAAACACAAACAAGAAGTAAGGAGATATAAGCGGTTGGGGGTTTGCCTTGGCACATTCCCCTCTAATTTACAGCCTACTAAAACGATTTCCAGGAAGGCTCTGTTGCCCAACTACCCTCAGATTTTTTTTTTAAACATCTTTATTGAAGTATAATTGCTTCACAATGGTATGTTAGTTTCTGCTTTATAACAAAGTGAATCAGCTACAGATATATACACGTTCCCATATTTCCTCCCTCCCGCATCTCCCTCCCTCCCACCCTCCCCATCCCACCCCCCCAGGCGGTCACAAAGCACCGTGCTGATCTCCCTGTGCTATGCGGCTGCTTCCCACTAGCTATCTATTTTACATTTGGTAGTGTATATATGTCCATGACACTCCCTCATCCTGTCATGCAGACATTTTGCCGCCTTGTGGCCCTTTCCCACAAGAGTGGCTTTAAACCACAGCTAACGGTCACTTAATATTCACAAGGACTCAGGGCTGTAAAGGATCCCTGCCCTCAAAAAAATGTTCCGAGGTAGGGAATGGCCAAAAAAACTCAAAAGAGAGCAAAGTTTTCAAGGAGATCGTATGAGAGGTAAGTTTTACACTCTCTTTTTTTTTGAAAAAGGAAAATGAATAAAAGGTCAACATCAGGAATTATTACACTCATGCAAATCTAATCTACGAAAAGGTTTCGACACCCACCAGTCGAATGACCATCAGCAAAATGTCTACAAACAATAAATGCTGAAGAGGTTTTAGAGAACTGTGTACCCTCTAGCTGCTGGTGGGATGTAAAATGGTAAGAGCCAATAATGACAACAGAAAGGAACTGCGTTTCAAAGTAAAGACTGAGGTACCATTCAATCCAGAAGGCCCACCGCTGGGCCTTTCACCTGAAAAGACCAGAGTCGAGAAGACACAGGCTGGCAAAGGTGCACTGATGCAGTACTCACAAAAGCCAAGACGTGGAAGCAACCAAAATGTCCATGAACAGAGGAACGGACAAAGAAGAAGTGGTCCATGTACACAGTGGAATATTAGCCGTGGAAAACAATGACACACTGCTCTTTGCAGCACCATAGATGATCCTGGAGATAATCATGGAACATGAGGTCAGTCGGAACGCAAAAGACAAATATCTTATGATATCATTTGTAGGTGTTATCCAACAACTGACACAAATGAACTTATTTCCACAGAGAAAGACACTCACAGACTTAGAAGACAAGTATGGTTATCTAAAAGGAAAGGTGGGAGCAATGGACAAATGAAGATTAGGGTTGCCATACGTATACCAATACATATTAAATACATATATCAAAAAGACCGACCATATACCAAGGGAGGCCTACTGAACACTGTGTATTAATTTACATGGGAAGCCGATCTGTACATGAATAGAGATAGATGATGTACAAATGAACCAGTTTGTGTACATCTAGAACAAATAATATTCTAATCATTAACCTGATTAAGAAAAATTAAATTATGACAATGAAGACGATGTACTGAGACATAAACTTGGGGGTTTTTTCCCTGGCACATTCCATTCTAATTGACAAGCTAGGAACACGACTTCCAGGAAAGCTCTGCTGCCCCAGTGACCAGATTTAGGAATGGAGAGACGCTGCCGCCGTATGGCCGATTCCCACAACAGCAGCTTTCAACCCAGCGCTAATGGTCACTAAATATGAACAACACTTGCAAGCCTGAAAGTGACACACGCCCTCAAAAAAAAATCCTGGGGTCGAAAATCGACCGAAAAATACAAAAGAGGGCAAGGTTTCCAGAAGACAATTTCAAGAGGTATATTTTACAAGCACTTTATTTTTCTTTTTAACAACAACAACAGCAAAAAGGCGTGGAAAAATGCTCATCATTAGCTCATCGTAAAAGACATTCAAATCCACCCTACAAAACGTATCAGCTCACAGCGGTCAGAATGACCATCAGCCAACTTCTGCAAACAGTAAATGCTAAAGGGGCTGTGGAGAAATGCGTACCCTCATCTCTAAGTGAGACTAAACTGGTAAGAGACACTAATGAAAACGGAATGGAGGTGCCTTTAACAGATCCACATTGAGGTACCATAGGATTCAGCAGGCACACTCCTGGGCCTAGGACCTAAGAAGACAAAATTAGACAGACACAGGCAGGCAAAACTGCAGTGCAGCAGTATTACAATAGCCAAGACATGGAAGCTACCAAAAAGTCCATCAAAAGATGAATGGAAAGGAAGAACTGGTACACGTACAGATGGAATATTAGCCAAGGAAAAAAATGAAACAATGCCGTTTGCAGCACCATAGATGAGTCTAGAGGTAATCACAACTTGCAGTAAGTCAGAAAGCGAAGGACACATATCCTATGATATCACTTAATGGGGTTACCTAAAAATGGATACCAATGAAGATTTTTCACAGAGAAAGGCAATCAAAGATTCGATCAACAAACGTATGGTTAACCAAATGGAAAGGTGTGAGGATGGAATAAATTAGGATACTGCGGTAAACAGGGGTATACCAACACATGTGAAATATATAAGCACCAAAGACCTACGGAATACCAAGAGAAGACGGCTCAACAGTGTGTCATAACCCACATGGGAAATGGATCCGAAGATGAACAGATATATGTATATGTGTAAAAGAACCCCATCTTACACACTTAGAACAAGCAAAACATTGTAATCGAATTTGCTGTGATAGCAAATAAAAATTAAATTAAGAAAACCAACAAGAAGGAATGAGACATAAACTTCTGGGGGTTTTTCCTGGCACATTCCATTCTAATTTACAAGTTGGAACATTACACCCAGGAAGGCTCTTTGGCCCTAGTTAACCAGATCTGGGGATGGAGAAATGCCGCAGCCTTGTGACCGTCTCCTGCAAAAGCAGCTTTAAACACCGTGCTAAGGGTCACTTGATATTCACAAGAACTGCAGCTCAGTAAATGACACCTGCCCTCAAAAAAATATCCTGGATTCGAATATCGACGAAAAAATTCTAAAGAGGGCAACCTTTCAAGAAGACAATTTCAAGAGGCATATTTAACTCACATTTTGTCTTTTCTTTCTTTTTTATTTTTGTTTAACCAAAAAGGCCCTGGAAAAAGCTCAACATCAGGAATTAATAAAGACATGCAAGTGCAATCTACAAAAACTTTTACCTGACAACAGTCAGAATGATCATCAGCAAAAAATCTCTAAACAATAAATGGTCAAGGGGTTTTAGAGACCTGTGTACCCTCTAGCTGCTAGTGGGATGTCAAAAGGTAACAGCCAGTAATGAGAACAGAAAGGAGGTGCGTTTAAAGGTAAAAATTGGGCTACCATATGATCTGGTAGGCCCACTACTGGGCCTATCACCCGAGAAGACCAGAATCAAAAAGACACAGGCTGACAATCCTACACTGCAGCACTATGTACCCTAGCCAAGACTTGGAACAAGCAAAATGTCCGTCAACGGATGAATGCACAAAGAAGAAGTGGTCCACGTACACAATGGAATATTACTCCGATAGAAAATATAAACTAAATACAAAAAACAGACATAAGTAAGGAGACATAAGCTTTGGGGGTTTATCCGGGCACATTCCACTCGAATGTACAACCAAGGAACACTACTTCCAGGAAGGTACGGTTTCCCTAGTAACCAGAGTGGGGAATGTAGAAATGCTGCGGCCCTGTGGCCGTTTGCCGCAACAGCAGTTTGAAAACCTGTGCTAAAGGACACTTCATATTCACAAGGACTGCAGGGCTATAAATGACACCTGCCAACAAAATGTGCTGAGGGAGGTAATGGCCAAAAAAATTCAAAATATGGCACATACTTCAAGAAACCATTTGAATAGGTAAGCTGTACTCACTCTTTAAAAAGCAGAAAAAAAAAAAGTACATGGCTAAAAGCTCCATATAAGGATTTACAAGACATATGCAAATCCAGCCACAAAAAGGTATCAGCTCACACCGGTCAGAATGACCATCAGCAAAAAAATACAAACAATAAATGCTGAAGAGGTTGTGAAGAAATGCATACCCTCGACTGTAAGTGGCTCGTAAACTGGTAAGTGCCACGAAGGAAAACAGAAGGGAGCTGCCTTTAAAAGGTAAACATTGAGATACCATATGATCCCGCAGGCCCACTCCTTGGCCTATAACCTAGGAAGACAGAAATGGAAAGGCACAGGCAGGCAAAACTGCACTGCAGCAGTAGTACAATAGCCAAGGCACGGAAACAACCAAAAAGTCCATCAAGAGACGAATGGACAAAGAAGAACCGGTACGTGTACAGATGGAATATTAGCCACGGAAAAAAAATGAAACAATGCACTTTGCAGAACCATAGATGACTCTGGAGGTCATCACACAACTTGAAGTAAGTCAGAAAGCCAAAGACACATATCCTAGGATATCAATTATAGGTGTTACCTCAAAATTGATACCAATGAAGATATTTCCACAGAGAAAGGCAATCACAGATTTATTCAACAAACTTATGGTTAACCCATTGGAAATTTGTGAAGATTGGATACATTAGGATATCGGGGTTAACAGAGATATACAAACACACGTGAAATATATAATCACCAAAGACCTCTGGAATTCCAAAAGAAGACTACGCAACACTGTGTCATAACCTACATGGCAAATGGATCCCAAGATGAATACATATATGTATAGGTGTAAAGCAAACACATCTTGCACACCTAGAACAAACAAAACATTATAATCAAATTTGCTGTGACAAAACATAAAAATTAAATTAAAAAAAAACGAACAAGAAGTAATGAGGCATACAGTTATAGGGGTTCTTCCTGGCTCATTCCATTCTAACTTACAACCTTGGAACACAGCTTCCAGGAAGGCTCTGTTCACCTAGTAACCTGATTTGAGAATGGAGAAATCCTGCAGCATTTTGTCCTTCCTGCAACAGCAGTTTTAAAACAAGTGCTAATGGTCAGTTAAAAGTCACCTTCATTGCAGGCCTGTAAATGACACCTGCCCTCAAAAAAATTCTGGGGTCGAAAATCGACCAAAAAATTCAAAAGAGGGCAAGCTTTCAAGAAGAGAATTTCAAGAGGCATACTTTACACACATTTTGTCTTCTCTTTCTTTTCTTTTTTTTTCCTTTAACCAAAAATGGTCATGGAAAAATGCTGAACATCAGAAATTAATAAAGACATGCAAATCCAATCTATCAAAACGTTCACCTCACAACAGTCAGAATGATCATCAGCAAAACAGTCCACAAACAATAAATGCTGAAGGGGTTTTGGAGGACTGTGGACCCTCTAGCTGCTGGTGGGATGTAAACTGGTAACAGCCAGTAGTTAGAACAGAATGAACGTGCGTTTCAAGGTAAAAATTGAGCTACCATATGAACTGGTAAGCCCACTACTGGGCCTAGCACCGGAGAAGACCAGAATCCAAAAGACACCGGCTGGCAATCCTACACTGCAGTAATATTAACCACAGCCAACACTTGGAAGCAACCAAAATAGCCATCAATAGATGAACGCACCAGAAGTACTGCTCCGTGTACACAATGGAATAGTAGACATGGAAAAGCCTGAAACAGTGCTGTTTGTACCACCATAGTAGGACCGAGATATAATCACACCACTGGAAGTAAGAAAGAAACCGAAAGAAAGCTATCCTATGATACCACTTACAGGTGTGACCTAAAAAATGATAGCCATGAACTTATTTCCAAGAAAAGGACACTCATGGATTAAGAAATCAAAATTATGTTTAACCAAATGGAAAGGTGGGAGGAATGGATACATTAGGGTATGGGGGTGACAGACCTAAACTAATATATATGAAACATATAATCACCAAAGGCCTATGGAATACCAGGAGAGGTCCACTCAACACTCTGTAATAACGTCCATGGGAAAGGATCCAAAGATGAATACATAGATCGATAGACATAATGAACCAGATTCTGTACAGCCAGAACATACACAACATTATTATCAAATTGGCTCGGATAAAAAATAAACGTAAAATTTAAAACACAAACAAGAAGTAAGGAGATATAAGCGGTTGGGGGTTTGCCTTGGCACATTCCCCTCTAATTTACAGCCTACTAAAACGATTTCCAGGAAGGCTCTGTTGCCCAACTACCCTCAGATTTTTTTTTTAAACATCTTTATTGAAGTATAATTGCTTCACAATGGTATGTTAGTTTCTGCTTTATAACAAAGTGAATCAGCTACAGATATATACACGTTCCCATATTTCCTCCCTCCCGCATCTCCCTCCCTCCCACCCTCCCCATCCCACCCCCCCAGGCGGTCACAAAGCACCGTGCTGATCTCCCTGTGCTATGCGGCTGCTTCCCACTAGCTATCTATTTTACATTTGGTAGTGTATATATGTCCATGACACTCCCTCATCCTGTCATGCAGACATTTTGCCGCCTTGTGGCCCTTTCCCACAAGAGTGGCTTTAAACCACAGCTAACGGTCACTTAATATTCACAAGGACTCAGGGCTGTAAAGGATCCCTGCCCTCAAAAAAATGTTCCGAGGTAGGGAATGGCCAAAAAAACTCAAAAGAGAGCAAAGTTTTCAAGGAGATCGTATGAGAGGTAAGTTTTACACTCTCTTTTTTTTTGAAAAAGGAAAATGAATAAAAGGTCAACATCAGGAATTATTACACTCATGCAAATCTAATCTACGAAAAGGTTTCGACACCCACCAGTCGAATGACCATCAGCAAAATGTCTACAAACAATAAATGCTGAAGAGGTTTTAGAGAACTGTGTACCCTCTAGCTGCTGGTGGGATGTAAAATGGTAAGAGCCAATAATGACAACAGAAAGGAACTGCGTTTCAAAGTAAAGACTGAGGTACCATTCAATCCAGAAGGCCCACCGCTGGGCCTTTCACCTGAAAAGACCAGAGTCGAGAAGACACAGGCTGGCAAAGGTGCACTGATGCAGTACTCACAAAAGCCAAGACGTGGAAGCAACCAAAATGTCCATGAACAGAGGAACGGACAAAGAAGAAGTGGTCCATGTACACAGTGGAATATTAGCCGTGGAAAACAATGACACACTGCTCTTTGCAGCACCATAGATGATCCTGGAGATAATCATGGAACATGAGGTCAGTCGGAACGCAAAAGACAAATATCTTATGATATCATTTGTAGGTGTTATCCAACAACTGACACAAATGAACTTATTTCCACAGAGAAAGACACTCACAGACTTAGAAGACAAGTATGGTTATCTAAAAGGAAAGGTGGGAGCAATGGACAAATGAAGATTAGGGTTGCCATACGTATACCAATACATATTAAATACATATATCAAAAAGACCGACCATATACCAAGGGAGGCCTACTGAACACTGTGTATTAATTTACATGGGAAGCCGATCTGTACATGAATAGAGATAGATGATGTACAAATGAACCAGTTTGTGTACATCTAGAACAAATAATATTCTAATCATTAACCTGATTAAGAAAAATTAAATTATGACAATGAAGACGATGTACTGAGACATAAACTTGGGGGTTTTTTCCCTGGCACATTCCATTCTAATTGACAAGCTAGGAACACGACTTCCAGGAAAGCTCTGCTGCCCCAGTGACCAGATTTAGGAATGGAGAGACGCTGCCGCCGTATGGCCGATTCCCACAACAGCAGCTTTCAACCCAGCGCTAATGGTCACTAAATATGAACAACACTTGCAAGCCTGAAAGTGACACACGCCCTCAAAAAAAAATCCTGGGGTCGAAAATCGACCGAAAAATACAAAAGAGGGCAAGGTTTCCAGAAGACAATTTCAAGAGGTATATTTTACAAGCACTTTATTTTTCTTTTTAACAACAACAACAGCAAAAAGGCGTGGAAAAATGCTCATCATTAGCTCATCGTAAAAGACATTCAAATCCACCCTACAAAACGTATCAGCTCACAGCGGTCAGAATGACCATCAGCCAACTTCTGCAAACAGTAAATGCTAAAGGGGCTGTGGAGAAATGCGTACCCTCATCTCTAAGTGAGACTAAACTGGTAAGAGACACTAATGAAAACGGAATGGAGGTGCCTTTAACAGATCCACATTGAGGTACCATAGGATTCAGCAGGCACACTCCTGGGCCTAGGACCTAAGAAGACAAAATTAGACAGACACAGGCAGGCAAAACTGCAGTGCAGCAGTATTACAATAGCCAAGACATGGAAGCTACCAAAAAGTCCATCAAAAGATGAATGGAAAGGAAGAACTGGTACACGTACAGATGGAATATTAGCCAAGGAAAAAAATGAAACAATGCCGTTTGCAGCACCATAGATGAGTCTAGAGGTAATCACAACTTGCAGTAAGTCAGAAAGCGAAGGACACATATCCTATGATATCACTTAATGGGGTTACCTAAAAATGGATACCAATGAAGATTTTTCACAGAGAAAGGCAATCAAAGATTCGATCAACAAACGTATGGTTAACCAAATGGAAAGGTGTGAGGATGGAATAAATTAGGATACTGCGGTAAACAGGGGTATACCAACACATGTGAAATATATAAGCACCAAAGACCTACGGAATACCAAGAGAAGACGGCTCAACAGTGTGTCATAACCCACATGGGAAATGGATCCGAAGATGAACAGATATATGTATATGTGTAAAAGAACCCCATCTTACACACTTAGAACAAGCAAAACATTGTAATCGAATTTGCTGTGATAGCAAATAAAAATTAAATTAAGAAAACCAACAAGAAGGAATGAGACATAAACTTCTGGGGGTTTTTCCTGGCACATTCCATTCTAATTTACAAGTTGGAACATTACACCCAGGAAGGCTCTTTGGCCCTAGTTAACCAGATCTGGGGATGGAGAAATGCCGCAGCCTTGTGACCGTCTCCTGCAAAAGCAGCTTTAAACACCGTGCTAAGGGTCACTTGATATTCACAAGAACTGCAGCTCAGTAAATGACACCTGCCCTCAAAAAAATATCCTGGATTCGAATATCGACGAAAAAATTCTAAAGAGGGCAACCTTTCAAGAAGACAATTTCAAGAGGCATATTTAACTCACATTTTTTCTTTTCTTTCTTTTTTATTTTTGTTTAACCAAAAAGGCCCTGGAAAAAGCTCAACATCAGGAATTAATAAAGACATGCAAGTGCAATCTACAAAAACTTTTACCTGACAACAGTCAGAATGATCATCAGCAAAAAATCTCTAAACAATAAATGGTCAAGGGGTTTTAGAGACCTGTGTACCCTCTAGCTGCTAGTGGGATGTCAAAAGGTAACAGCCAGTAATGAGAACAGAAAGGAGGTGCGTTTAAAGGTAAAAATTGGGCTACCATATGATCTGGTAGGCCCACTACTGGGCCTATCACCCGAGAAGACCAGAATCAAAAAGACACAGGCTGACAATCCTACACTGCAGCACTATGTACCCTAGCCAAGACTTGGAACAAGCAAAATGTCCGTCAACGGATGAATGCACAAAGAAGAAGTGGTCCACGTACACAATGGAATATTACTCCGATAGAAAATATAAACTAAATACAAAAAACAGACATAAGTAAGGAGACATAAGCTTTGGGGGTTTATCCGGGCACATTCCACTCGAATGTACAACCAAGGAACACTACTTCCAGGAAGGTACGGTTTCCCTAGTAACCAGAGTGGGGAATGTAGAAATGCTGCGGCCCTGTGGCCGTTTGCCGCCACAGCAGTTTGAAAACCTGTGCTAAAGGACACTTCATATTCACAAGGACTGCAGGGCTATAAATGACACCTGCCAACAAAATGTGCTGAGGGAGGTAATGGCCAAAAAAATTCAAAATATGGCACATACTTCAAGAAACCATTTGAATAGGTAAGCTGTACTCACTCTTTAAAAAGCAGAAAAAAAAAAAAGTACATGGCTAAAAGCTCCATATAAGGATTTACAAGACATATGCAAATCCAGCCACAAAAAGGTATCAGCTCACACCGGTCAGAATGACCATCAGCAAAAAAATACAAACAATAAATGCTGAAGAGGTTGTGAAGAAATGCATACCCTCGACTGTAAGTGGCTCGTAAACTGGTAAGTGCCACGAAGGAAAACAGAAGGGAGCTGCCTTTCAAAGGTAAACATTGAGATACCATATGATCCCGCAGGCCCACTCCTTGGCCTATAACCTAGGAAGACAGAAATGGAAAGGCACAGGCAGGCAAAACTGCACTGCAGCAGTAGTACAATAGCCAAGGCACGGAAACAACCAAAAAGTCCATCAAGAGACGAATGGACAAAGAAGAACCGGTACGTGTACAGATGGAATATTAGCCACGGAAAAAAAATGAAACAATGCACTTTGCAGAACCATAGATGACTCTGGAGGTCATCACACAACTTGAAGTAAGTCAGAAAGCCAAAGACACATATCCTAGGATATCAATTATAGGTGTTACCTCAAAATTGATACCAATGAAGATATTTCCACAGAGAAAGGCAATCACAGATTTATTCAACAAACTTATGGTTAACCCATTGGAAATTTGTGAAGATTGGATACATTAGGATATCGGGGTTAACAGAGATATACAAACACACGTGAAATATATAATCACCAAAGACCTCTGGAATTCCAAAAGAAGACTACGCAACACTGTGTCATAACCTACATGGCAAATGGATCCCAAGATGAATACATATATGTATAGGTGTAAAGCAAACACATCTTGCACACCTAGAACAAACAAAACATTATAATCAAATTTGCTGTGACAAAACATAAAAATTAAATTAAAAAAAAACGAACAAGAAGTAATGAGGCATACAGTTATAGGGGTTCTTCCTGGCTCATTCCATTCTAACTTACAACCTTGGAACACAGCTTCCAGGAAGGCTCTGTTCACCTAGTAACCTGATTTGAGAATGGAGAAATCCTGCAGCATTTTGTCCTTCCTGCAACAGCAGTTTTAAAACAAGTGCTAATGGTCAGTTAAAAGTCACCTTCATTGCAGGCCTGTAAATGACACCTGCCCTCAAAAAAATTCTGGGGTCGAAAATCGACCAAAAAATTCAAAAGAGGGCAAGCTTTCAAGAAGAGAATTTCAAGAGGCATACTTTACACACATTTTGTCTTCTCTTTCTTTTCTTTTTTTTTCCTTTAACCAAAAATGGTCATGGAAAAATGCTGAACATCAGAAATTAATAAAGACATGCAAATCCAATCTATCAAAACGTTCACCTCACAACAGTCAGAATGATCATCAGCAAAACAGTCCACAAACAATAAATGCTGAAGGGGTTTTGGAGGACTGTGGACCCTCTAGCTGCTGGTGGGATGTAAACTGGTAACAGCCAGTAGTTAGAACAGAATGAACGTGCGTTTCAAGGTAAAAATTGAGCTACCATATGAACTGGTAAGCCCACTACTGGGCCTAGCACCGGAGAAGACCAGAATCCAAAAGACACCGGCTGGCAATCCTACACTGCAGTAATATTAACCACAGCCAACACTTGGAAGCAACCAAAATAGCCATCAATAGATGAACGCACCAGAAGTACTGCTCCGTGTACACAATGGAATAGTAGACATGGAAAAGCCTGAAACAGTGCTGTTTGTACCACCATAGTAGGACCGAGATATAATCACACCACTGGAAGTAAGAAAGAAACCGAAAGAAAGCTATCCTATGATACCACTTACAGGTGTGACCTAAAAAATGATAGCCATGAACTTATTTCCAAGAAAAGGACACTCATGGATTAAGAAATCAAAATTATGTTTAACCAAATGGAAAGGTGGGAGGAATGGATACATTAGGGTATGGGGGTGACAGACCTAAACTAATATATATGAAACATATAATCACCAAAGGCCTATGGAATACCAGGAGAGGTCCACTCAACACTCTGTAATAACGTCCATGGGAAAGGATCCAAAGATGAATACATAGATCGATAGACATAATGAACCAGATTCTGTACAGCCAGAACATACACAACATTATTATCAAATTGGCTCGGATAAAAAATAAACGTAAAATTTAAAACACAAACAAGAAGTAAGGAGATATAAGCGGTTGGGGGTTTGCCTTGGCACATTCCCCTCTAATTTACAGCCTACTAAAACGATTTCCAGGAAGGCTCTGTTGCCCAACTACCCTCAGATTTTTTTTTTAAACATCTTTATTGAAGTATAATTGCTTCACAATGGTATGTTAGTTTCTGCTTTATAACAAAGTGAATCAGCTACAGATATATACACGTTCCCATATTTCCTCCCTCCCGCATCTCCCTCCCTCCCACCCTCCCCATCCCACCCCCCCAGGCGGTCACAAAGCACCGTGCTGATCTCCCTGTGCTATGCGGCTGCTTCCCACTAGCTATCTATTTTACATTTGGTAGTGTATATATGTCCATGACACTCCCTCATCCTGTCATGCAGACATTTTGCCGCCTTGTGGCCCTTTCCCACAAGAGTGGCTTTAAACCACAGCTAACGGTCACTTAATATTCACAAGGACTCAGGGCTGTAAAGGATCCCTGCCCTCAAAAAAATGTTCCGAGGTAGGGAATGGCCAAAAAAACTCAAAAGAGAGCAAAGTTTTCAAGGAGATCGTATGAGAGGTAAGTTTTACACTCTCTTTTTTTTTGAAAAAGGAAAATGAATAAAAGGTCAACATCAGGAATTATTACACTCATGCAAATCTAATCTACGAAAAGGTTTCGACACCCACCAGTCGAATGACCATCAGCAAAATGTCTACAAACAATAAATGCTGAAGAGGTTTTAGAGAACTGTGTACCCTCTAGCTGCTGGTGGGATGTAAAATGGTAAGAGCCAATAATGAGAACAGAAAGGAACTGCGTTTCAAAGTAAAGACTGAGGTACCATTCAATCCAGAAGGCCCACCGCTGGGCCTTTCACCTGAAAAGACCAGAGTCGAGAAGACACAGGCTGGCAAAGGTGCACTGATGCAGTACTCACAAAAGCCAAGACGTGGAAGCAACCAAAATGTCCATGAACAGAGGAACGGACAAAGAAGAAGTGGTCCATGTACACAGTGGAATATTAGCCGTGGAAAACAATGACACACTGCTCTTTGCAGCACCATAGATGATCCTGGAGATAATCATGGAACATGAGGTCAGTCGGAACGCAAAAGACAAATATCTTATGATATCATTTGTAGGTGTTATCCAACAACTGACACAAATGAACTTATTTCCACAGAGAAAGACACTCACAGACTTAGAAGACAAGTATGGTTATCTAAAAGGAAAGGTGGGAGCAATGGACAAATGAAGATTAGGGTTGCCATACGTATACCAATACATATTAAATACATATATCAAAAAGACCGACCATATACCAAGGGAGGCCTACTGAACACTGTGTATTAATTTACATGGGAAGCCGATCTGTACATGAATAGAGATAGATGATGTACAAATGAACCAGTTTGTGTACATCTAGAACAAATAATATTCTAATCATTAACCTGATTAAGAAAAATTAAATTATGACAATGAAGACGATGTACTGAGACATAAACTTGGGGGTTTTTTCCCTGGCACATTCCATTCTAATTGACAAGCTAGGAACACGACTTCCAGGAAAGCTCTGCTGCCCCAGTGACCAGATTTAGGAATGGAGAGACGCTGCCGCCGTATGGCCGATTCCCACAACAGCAGCTTTCAACCCAGCGCTAATGGTCACTAAATATGAACAACACTTGCAAGCCTGAAAGTGACACACGCCCTCAAAAAAAAATCCTGGGGTCGAAAATCGACCGAAAAATACAAAAGAGGGCAAGGTTTCCAGAAGACAATTTCAAGAGGTATATTTTACAAGCACTTTATTTTTCTTTTTAACAACAACAACAGCAAAAAGGCGTGGAAAAATGCTCATCATTAGCTCATCGTAAAAGACATTCAAATCCACCCTACAAAACGTATCAGCTCACAGCGGTCAGAATGACCATCAGCCAACTTCTGCAAACAGTAAATGCTAAAGGGGCTGTGGAGAAATGCGTACCCTCATCTCTAAGTGAGACTAAACTGGTAAGAGACACTAATGAAAACGGAATGGAGGTGCCTTTAACAGATCCACATTGAGGTACCATAGGATTCAGCAGGCACACTCCTGGGCCTAGGACCTAAGAAGACAAAATTAGACAGACACAGGCAGGCAAAACTGCAGTGCAGCAGTATTACAATAGCCAAGACATGGAAGCTACCAAAAAGTCCATCAAAAGATGAATGGAAAGGAAGAACTGGTACACGTACAGATGGAATATTAGCCAAGGAAAAAAATGAAACAATGCCGTTTGCAGCACCATAGATGAGTCTAGAGGTAATCACAACTTGCAGTAAGTCAGAAAGCGAAGGACACATATCCTATGATATCACTTAATGGGGTTACCTAAAAATGGATACCAATGAAGATTTTTCACAGAGAAAGGCAATCAAAGATTCGATCAACAAACGTATGGTTAACCAAATGGAAAGGTGTGAGGATGGAATAAATTAGGATACTGCGGTAAACAGGGGTATACCAACACATGTGAAATATATAAGCACCAAAGACCTACGGAATACCAAGAGAAGACGGCTCAACAGTGTGTCATAACCCACATGGGAAATGGATCCGAAGATGAACAGATATATGTATATGTGTAAAAGAACCCCATCTTACACACTTAGAACAAGCAAAACATTGTAATCGAATTTGCTGTGATAGCAAATAAAAATTAAATTAAGAAAACCAACAAGAAGGAATGAGACATAAACTTCTGGGGGTTTTTCCTGGCACATTCCATTCTAATTTACAAGTTGGAACATTACACCCAGGAAGGCTCTTTGGCCCTAGTTAACCAGATCTGGGGATGGAGAAATGCCGCAGCCTTGTGACCGTCTCCTGCAAAAGCAGCTTTAAACACCGTGCTAAGGGTCACTTGATATTCACAAGAACTGCAGCTCAGTAAATGACACCTGCCCTCAAAAAAATATCCTGGATTCGAATATCGACGAAAAAATTCTAAAGAGGGCAACCTTTCAAGAAGACAATTTCAAGAGGCATATTTAACTCACATTTTGTCTTTTCTTTCTTTTTTATTTTTGTTTAACCAAAAAGGCCCTGGAAAAAGCTCAACATCAGGAATTAATAAAGACATGCAAGTGCAATCTACAAAAACTTTTACCTGACAACAGTCAGAATGATCATCAGCAAAAAATCTCTAAACAATAAATGGTCAAGGGGTTTTAGAGACCTGTGTACCCTCTAGCTGTTAGTGGGATGTCAAAAGGTAACAGCCAGTAATGAGAACAGAAAGGAGGTGCGTTTAAAGGTAAAAATTGGGCTACCATATGATCTGGTAGGCCCACTACTGGGCCTATCACCCGAGAAGACCAGAATCAAAAAGACACAGGCTGACAATCCTACACTGCAGCACTATGTACCCTAGCCAAGACTTGGAACAAGCAAAATGTCCGTCAACGGATGAATGCACAAAGAAGAAGTGGTCCACGTACACAATGGAATATTACTCCGATAGAAAATATAAACTAAATACAAAAAACAGACATAAGTAAGGAGACATAAGCTTTGGGGGTTTATCCGGGCACATTCCACTCGAATGTACAACCAAGGAACACTACTTCCAGGAAGGTACGGTTTCCCTAGTAACCAGAGTGGGGAATGTAGAAATGCTGCGGCCCTGTGGCCGTTTGCCGCAACAGCAGTTTGAAAACCTGTGCTAAAGGACACTTCATATTCACAAGGACTGCAGGGCTATAAATGACACCTGCCAACAAAATGTGCTGAGGGAGGTAATGGCCAAAAAAATTCAAAATATGGCACATACTTCAAGAAACCATTTGAATAGGTAAGCTGTACTCACTCTTTAAAAAGCAGAAAAAAAAAAAAGTACATGGCTAAAAGCTCCATATAAGGATTTACAAGACATATGCAAATCCAGCCACAAAAAGGTATCAGCTCACACCGGTCAGAATGACCATCAGCAAAAAAATACAAACAATAAATGCTGAAGAGGTTGTGAAGAAATGCATACCCTCGACTGTAAGTGGCTCGTAAACTGGTAAGTGCCACGAAGGAAAACAGAAGGGAGCTGCCTTTAAAAGGTAAACATTGAGATACCATATGATCCCGCAGGCCCACTCCTTGGCCTATAACCTAGGAAGACAGAAATGGAAAGGCACAGGCAGGCAAAACTGCACTGCAGCAGTAGTACAATAGCCAAGGCACGGAAACAACCAAAAAGTCCATCAAGAGACGAATGGACAAAGAAGAACCGGTACGTGTACAGATGGAATATTAGCCACGGAAAAAAAATGAAACAATGCACTTTGCAGAACCATAGATGACTCTGGAGGTCATCACACAACTTGAAGTAAGTCAGAAAGCCAAAGACACATATCCTAGGATATCAATTATAGGTGTTACCTCAAAATTGATACCAATGAAGATATTTCCACAGAGAAAGGCAATCACAGATTTATTCAACAAACTTATGGTTAACCCATTGGAAATTTGTGAAGATTGGATACATTAGGATATCGGGGTTAACAGAGATATACAAACACACGTGAAATATATAATCACCAAAGACCTCTGGAATTCCAAAAGAAGACTACGCAACACTGTGTCATAACCTACATGGCAAATGGATCCCAAGATGAATACATATATGTATAGGTGTAAAGCAAACACATCTTGCACACCTAGAACAAACAAAACATTATAATCAAATTTGCTGTGACAAAACATAAAAATTAAATTAAAAAAAAACGAACAAGAAGTAATGAGGCATACAGTTATAGGGGTTCTTCCTGGCTCATTCCATTCTAACTTACAACCTTGGAACACAGCTTCCAGGAAGGCTCTGTTCACCTAGTAACCTGATTTGAGAATGGAGAAATCCTGCAGCATTTTGTCCTTCCTGCAACAGCAGTTTTAAAACAAGTGCTAATGGTCAGTTAAAAGTCACCTTCATTGCAGGCCTGTAAATGACACCTGCCCTCAAAAAAATTCTGGGGTCGAAAATCGACCAAAAAATTCAAAAGAGGGCAAGCTTTCAAGAAGAGAATTTCAAGAGGCATACTTTACACACATTTTGTCTTCTCTTTCTTTTCTTTTTTTTTCCTTTAACCAAAAATGGTCATGGAAAAATGCTGAACATCAGAAATTAATAAAGACATGCAAATCCAATCTATCAAAACGTTCACCTCACAACAGTCAGAATGATCATCAGCAAAACAGTCCACAAACAATAAATGCTGAAGGGGTTTTGGAGGACTGTGGACCCTCTAGCTGCTGGTGGGATGTAAACTGGTAACAGCCAGTAGTTAGAACAGAATGAACGTGCGTTTCAAGGTAAAAATTGAGCTACCATATGAACTGGTAAGCCCACTACTGGGCCTAGCACCGGAGAAGACCAGAATCCAAAAGACACCGGCTGGCAATCCTACACTGCAGTAATATTAACCACAGCCAACACTTGGAAGCAACCAAAATAGCCATCAATAGATGAACGCACCAGAAGTACTGCTCCGTGTACACAATGGAATAGTAGACATGGAAAAGCCTGAAACAGTGCTGTTTGTACCACCATAGTAGGACCGAGATATAATCACACCACTGGAAGTAAGAAAGAAACCGAAAGAAAGCTATCCTATGATACCACTTACAGGTGTGACCTAAAAAATGATAGCCATGAACTTATTTCCAAGAAAAGGACACTCATGGATTAAGAAATCAAAATTATGTTTAACCAAATGGAAAGGTGGGAGGAATGGATACATTAGGGTATGGGGGTGACAGACCTAAACTAATATATATGAAACATATAATCACCAAAGGCCTATGGAATACCAGGAGAGGTCCACTCAACACTCTGTAATAACGTCCATGGGAAAGGATCCAAAGATGAATACATAGATCGATAGACATAATGAACCAGATTCTGTACAGCCAGAACATACACAACATTATTATCAAATTGGCTCGGATAAAAAATAAACGTAAAATTTAAAACACAAACAAGAAGTAAGGAGATATAAGCGGTTGGGGGTTTGCCTTGGCACATTCCCCTCTAATTTACAGCCTACTAAAACGATTTCCAGGAAGGCTCTGTTGCCCAACTACCCTCAGATTTTTTTTTTAAACATCTTTATTGAAGTATAATTGCTTCACAATGGTATGTTAGTTTCTGCTTTATAACAAAGTGAATCAGCTACAGATATATACACGTTCCCATATTTCCTCCCTCCCGCATCTCCCTCCCTCCCACCCTCCCCATCCCACCCCCCCAGGCGGTCACAAAGCACCGTGCTGATCTCCCTGTGCTATGCGGCTGCTTCCCACTAGCTATCTATTTTACATTTGGTAGTGTATATATGTCCATGACACTCCCTCATCCTGTCATGCAGACATTTTGCCGCCTTGTGGCCCTTTCCCACAAGAGTGGCTTTAAACCACAGCTAACGGTCACTTAATATTCACAAGGACTCAGGGCTGTAAAGGATCCCTGCCCTCAAAAAAATGTTCCGAGGTAGGGAATGGCCAAAAAAACTCAAAAGAGAGCAAAGTTTTCAAGGAGATCGTATGAGAGGTAAGTTTTACACTCTCTTTTTTTTTGAAAAAGGAAAATGAATAAAAGGTCAACATCAGGAATTATTACACTCATGCAAATCTAATCTACGAAAAGGTTTCGACACCCACCAGTCGAATGACCATCAGCAAAATGTCTACAAACAATAAATGCTGAAGAGGTTTTAGAGAACTGTGTACCCTCTAGCTGCTGGTGGGATGTAAAATGGTAAGAGCCAATAATGACAACAGAAAGGAACTGCGTTTCAAAGTAAAGACTGAGGTACCATTCAATCCAGAAGGCCCACCGCTGGGCCTTTCACCTGAAAAGACCAGAGTCGAGAAGACACAGGCTGGCAAAGGTGCACTGATGCAGTACTCACAAAAGCCAAGACGTGGAAGCAACCAAAATGTCCATGAACAGAGGAACGGACAAAGAAGAAGTGGTCCATGTACACAGTGGAATATTAGCCGTGGAAAACAATGACACACTGCTCTTTGCAGCACCATAGATGATCCTGGAGATAATCATGGAACATGAGGTCAGTCGGAACGCAAAAGACAAATATCTTATGATATCATTTGTAGGTGTTATCCAACAACTGACACAAATGAACTTATTTCCACAGAGAAAGACACTCACAGACTTAGAAGACAAGTATGGTTATCTAAAAGGAAAGGTGGGAGCAATGGACAAATGAAGATTAGGGTTGCCATACGTATACCAATACATATTAAATACATATATCAAAAAGACCGACCATATACCAAGGGAGGCCTACTGAACACTGTGTATTAATTTACATGGGAAGCCGATCTGTACATGAATAGAGATAGATGATGTACAAATGAACCAGTTTGTGTACATCTAGAACAAATAATATTCTAATCATTAACCTGATTAAGAAAAATTAAATTATGACAATGAAGACGATGTACTGAGACATAAACTTGGGGGTTTTTTCCCTGGCACATTCCATTCTAATTGACAAGCTAGGAACACGACTTCCAGGAAAGCTCTGCTGCCCCAGTGACCAGATTTAGGAATGGAGAGACGCTGCCGCCGTATGGCCGATTCCCACAACAGCAGCTTTCAACCCAGCGCTAATGGTCACTAAATATGAACAACACTTGCAAGCCTGAAAGTGACACACGCCCTCAAAAAAAAATCCTGGGGTCGAAAATCGACCGAAAAATACAAAAGAGGGCAAGGTTTCCAGAAGACAATTTCAAGAGGTATATTTTACAAGCACTTTATTTTTCTTTTTAACAACAACAACAGCAAAAAGGCGTGGAAAAATGCTCATCATTAGCTCATCGTAAAAGACATTCAAATCCACCCTACAAAACGTATCAGCTCACAGCGGTCAGAATGACCATCAGCCAACTTCTGCAAACAGTAAATGCTAAAGGGGCTGTGGAGAAATGCGTACCCTCATCTCTAAGTGAGACTAAACTGGTAAGAGACACTAATGAAAACGGAATGGAGGTGCCTTTAACAGATCCACATTGAGGTACCATAGGATTCAGCAGGCACACTCCTGGGCCTAGGACCTAAGAAGACAAAATTAGACAGACACAGGCAGGCAAAACTGCAGTGCAGCAGTATTACAATAGCCAAGACATGGAAGCTACCAAAAAGTCCATCAAAAGATGAATGGAAAGGAAGAACTGGTACACGTACAGATGGAATATTAGCCAAGGAAAAAAATGAAACAATGCCGTTTGCAGCACCATAGATGAGTCTAGAGGTAATCACAACTTGCAGTAAGTCAGAAAGCGAAGGACACATATCCTATGATATCACTTAATGGGGTTACCTAAAAATGGATACCAATGAAGATTTTTCACAGAGAAAGGCAATCAAAGATTCGATCAACAAACGTATGGTTAACCAAATGGAAAGGTGTGAGGATGGAATAAATTAGGATACTGCGGTAAACAGGGGTATACCAACACATGTGAAATATATAAGCACCAAAGACCTACGGAATACCAAGAGAAGACGGCTCAACAGTGTGTCATAACCCACATGGGAAATGGATCCGAAGATGAACAGATATATGTATATGTGTAAAAGAACCCCATCTTACACACTTAGAACAAGCAAAACATTGTAATCGAATTTGCTGTGATAGCAAATAAAAATTAAATTAAGAAAACCAACAAGAAGGAATGAGACATAAACTTCTGGGGGTTTTTCCTGGCACATTCCATTCTAATTTACAAGTTGGAACATTACACCCAGGAAGGCTCTTTGGCCCTAGTTAACCAGATCTGGGGATGGAGAAATGCCGCAGCCTTGTGACCGTCTCCTGCAAAAGCAGCTTTAAACACCGTGCTAAGGGTCACTTGATATTCACAAGAACTGCAGCTCAGTAAATGACACCTGCCCTCAAAAAAATATCCTGGATTCGAATATCGACGAAAAAATTCTAAAGAGGGCAACCTTTCAAGAAGACAATTTCAAGAGGCATATTTAACTCACATTTTGTCTTTTCTTTCTTTTTTATTTTTGTTTAACCAAAAAGGCCCTGGAAAAAGCTCAACATCAGGAATTAATAAAGACATGCAAGTGCAATCTACAAAAACTTTTACCTGACAACAGTCAGAATGATCATCAGCAAAAAATCTCTAAACAATAAATGGTCAAGGGGTTTTAGAGACCTGTGTACCCTCTAGCTGCTAGTGGGATGTCAAAAGGTAACAGCCAGTAATGAGAACAGAAAGGAGGTGCGTTTAAAGGTAAAAATTGGGCTACCATATGATCTGGTAGGCCCACTACTGGGCCTATCACCCGAGAAGACCAGAATCAAAAAGACACAGGCTGACAATCCTACACTGCAGCACTATGTACCCTAGCCAAGACTTGGAACAAGCAAAATGTCCGTCAACGGATGAATGCACAAAGAAGAAGTGGTCCACGTACACAATGGAATATTACTCCGATAGAAAATATAAACTAAATACAAAAAACAGACATAAGTAAGGAGACATAAGCTTTGGGGGTTTATCCGGGCACATTCCACTCGAATGTACAACCAAGGAACACTACTTCCAGGAAGGTACGGTTTCCCTAGTAACCAGAGTGGGGAATGTAGAAATGCTGCGGCCCTGTGGCCGTTTGCCGCAACAGCAGTTTGAAAACCTGTGCTAAAGGACACTTCATATTCACAAGGACTGCAGGGCTATAAATGACACCTGCCAACAAAATGTGCTGAGGGAGGTAATGGCCAAAAAAATTCAAAATATGGCACATACTTCAAGAAACCATTTGAATAGGTAAGCTGTACTCACTCTTTAAAAAGCAGAAAAAAAAAAAGTACATGGCTAAAAGCTCCATATAAGGATTTACAAGACATATGCAAATCCAGCCACAAAAAGGTATCAGCTCACACCGGTCAGAATGACCATCAGCAAAAAAATACAAACAATAAATGCTGAAGAGGTTGTGAAGAAATGCATACCCTCGACTGTAAGTGGCTCGTAAACTGGTAAGTGCCACGAAGGAAAACAGAAGGGAGCTGCCTTTAAAAGGTAAACATTGAGATACCATATGATCCCGCAGGCCCACTCCTTGGCCTATAACCTAGGAAGACAGAAATGGAAAGGCACAGGCAGGCAAAACTGCACTGCAGCAGTAGTACAATAGCCAAGGCACGGAAACAACCAAAAAGTCCATCAAGAGACGAATGGACAAAGAAGAACCGGTACGTGTACAGATGGAATATTAGCCACGGAAAAAAAATGAAACAATGCACTTTGCAGAACCATAGATGACTCTGGAGGTCATCACACAACTTGAAGTAAGTCAGAAAGCCAAAGACACATATCCTAGGATATCAATTATAGGTGTTACCTCAAAATTGATACCAATGAAGATATTTCCACAGAGAAAGGCAATCACAGATTTATTCAACAAACTTATGGTTAACCCATTGGAAATTTGTGAAGATTGGATACATTAGGATATCGGGGTTAACAGAGATATACAAACACACGTGAAATATATAATCACCAAAGACCTCTGGAATTCCAAAAGAAGACTACGCAACACTGTGTCATAACCTACATGGCAAATGGATCCCAAGATGAATACATATATGTATAGGTGTAAAGCAAACACATCTTGCACACCTAGAACAAACAAAACATTATAATCAAATTTGCTGTGACAAAACATAAAAATTAAATTAAAAAAAAACGAACAAGAAGTAATGAGGCATACAGTTATAGGGGTTCTTCCTGGCTCATTCCATTCTAACTTACAACCTTGGAACACAGCTTCCAGGAAGGCTCTGTTCACCTAGTAACCTGATTTGAGAATGGAGAAATCCTGCAGCATTTTGTCCTTCCTGCAACAGCAGTTTTAAAACAAGTGCTAATGGTCAGTTAAAAGTCACCTTCATTGCAGGCCTGTAAATGACACCTGCCCTCAAAAAAATTCTGGGGTCGAAAATCGACCAAAAAATTCAAAAGAGGGCAAGCTTTCAAGAAGAGAATTTCAAGAGGCATACTTTACACACATTTTGTCTTCTCTTTCTTTTCTTTTTTTTTCCTTTAACCAAAAATGGTCATGGAAAAATGCTGAACATCAGAAATTAATAAAGACATGCAAATCCAATCTATCAAAACGTTCACCTCACAACAGTCAGAATGATCATCAGCAAAACAGTCCACAAACAATAAATGCTGAAGGGGTTTTGGAGGACTGTGGACCCTCTAGCTGCTGGTGGGATGTAAACTGGTAACAGCCAGTAGTTAGAACAGAATGAACGTGCGTTTCAAGGTAAAAATTGAGCTACCATATGAACTGGTAAGCCCACTACTGGGCCTAGCACCGGAGAAGACCAGAATCCAAAAGACACCGGCTGGCAATCCTACACTGCAGTAATATTAACCACAGCCAACACTTGGAAGCAACCAAAATAGCCATCAATAGATGAACGCACCAGAAGTACTGCTCCGTGTACACAATGGAATAGTAGACATGGAAAAGCCTGAAACAGTGCTGTTTGTACCACCATAGTAGGACCGAGATATAATCACACCACTGGAAGTAAGAAAGAAACCGAAAGAAAGCTATCCTATGATACCACTTACAGGTGTGACCTAAAAAATGATAGCCATGAACTTATTTCCAAGAAAAGGACACTCATGGATTAAGAAATCAAAATTATGTTTAACCAAATGGAAAGGTGGGAGGAATGGATACATTAGGGTATGGGGGTGACAGACCTAAACTAATATATATGAAACATATAATCACCAAAGGCCTATGGAATACCAGGAGAGGTCCACTCAACACTCTGTAATAACGTCCATGGGAAAGGATCCAAAGATGAATACATAGATCGATAGACATAATGAACCAGATTCTGTACAGCCAGAACATACACAACATTATTATCAAATTGGCTCGGATAAAAAATAAACGTAAAATTTAAAACACAAACAAGAAGTAAGGAGATATAAGCGGTTGGGGGTTTGCCTTGGCACATTCCCCTCTAATTTACAGCCTACTAAAACGATTTCCAGGAAGGCTCTGTTGCCCAACTACCCTCAGATTTTTTTTTTAAACATCTTTATTGAAGTATAATTGCTTCACAATGGTATGTTAGTTTCTGCTTTATAACAAAGTGAATCAGCTACAGATATATACACGTTCCCATATTTCCTCCCTCCCGCATCTCCCTCCCTCCCACCCTCCCCATCCCACCCCCCCAGGCGGTCACAAAGCACCGTGCTGATCTCCCTGTGCTATGCGGCTGCTTCCCACTAGCTATCTATTTTACATTTGGTAGTGTATATATGTCCATGACACTCCCTCATCCTGTCATGCAGACATTTTGCCGCCTTGTGGCCCTTTCCCACAAGAGTGGCTTTAAACCACAGCTAACGGTCACTTAATATTCACAAGGACTCAGGGCTGTAAAGGATCCCTGCCCTCAAAAAAATGTTCCGAGGTAGGGAATGGCCAAAAAAACTCAAAAGAGAGCAAAGTTTTCAAGGAGATCGTATGAGAGGTAAGTTTTACACTCTCTTTTTTTTTGAAAAAGGAAAATGAATAAAAGGTCAACATCAGGAATTATTACACTCATGCAAATCTAATCTACGAAAAGGTTTCGACACCCACCAGTCGAATGACCATCAGCAAAATGTCTACAAACAATAAATGCTGAAGAGGTTTTAGAGAACTGTGTACCCTCTAGCTGCTGGTGGGATGTAAAATGGTAAGAGCCAATAATGACAACAGAAAGGAACTGCGTTTCAAAGTAAAGACTGAGGTACCATTCAATCCAGAAGGCCCACCGCTGGGCCTTTCACCTGAAAAGACCAGAGTCGAGAAGACACAGGCTGGCAAAGGTGCACTGATGCAGTACTCACAAAAGCCAAGACGTGGAAGCAACCAAAATGTCCATGAACAGAGGAACGGACAAAGAAGAAGTGGTCCATGTACACAGTGGAATATTAGCCGTGGAAAACAATGACACACTGCTCTTTGCAGCACCATAGATGATCCTGGAGATAATCATGGAACATGAGGTCAGTCGGAACGCAAAAGACAAATATCTTATGATATCATTTGTAGGTGTTATCCAACAACTGACACAAATGAACTTATTTCCACAGAGAAAGACACTCACAGACTTAGAAGACAAGTATGGTTATCTAAAAGGAAAGGTGGGAGCAATGGACAAATGAAGATTAGGGTTGCCATACGTATACCAATACATATTAAATACATATATCAAAAAGACCGACCATATACCAAGGGAGGCCTACTGAACACTGTGTATTAATTTACATGGGAAGCCGATCTGTACATGAATAGAGATAGATGATGTACAAATGAACCAGTTTGTGTACATCTAGAACAAATAATATTCTAATCATTAACCTGATTAAGAAAAATTAAATTATGACAATGAAGACGATGTACTGAGACATAAACTTGGGGGTTTTTTCCCTGGCACATTCCATTCTAATTGACAAGCTAGGAACACGACTTCCAGGAAAGCTCTGCTGCCCCAGTGACCAGATTTAGGAATGGAGAGACGCTGCCGCCGTATGGCCGATTCCCACAACAGCAGCTTTCAACCCAGCGCTAATGGTCACTAAATATGAACAACACTTGCAAGCCTGAAAGTGACACACGCCCTCAAAAAAAAATCCTGGGGTCGAAAATCGACCGAAAAATACAAAAGAGGGCAAGGTTTCCAGAAGACAATTTCAAGAGGTATATTTTACAAGCACTTTATTTTTCTTTTTAACAACAACAACAGCAAAAAGGCGTGGAAAAATGCTCATCATTAGCTCATCGTAAAAGACATTCAAATCCACCCTACAAAACGTATCAGCTCACAGCGGTCAGAATGACCATCAGCCAACTTCTGCAAACAGTAAATGCTAAAGGGGCTGTGGAGAAATGCGTACCCTCATCTCTAAGTGAGACTAAACTGGTAAGAGACACTAATGAAAACGGAATGGAGGTGCCTTTAACAGATCCACATTGAGGTACCATAGGATTCAGCAGGCACACTCCTGGGCCTAGGACCTAAGAAGACAAAATTAGACAGACACAGGCAGGCAAAACTGCAGTGCAGCAGTATTACAATAGCCAAGACATGGAAGCTACCAAAAAGTCCATCAAAAGATGAATGGAAAGGAAGAACTGGTACACGTACAGATGGAATATTAGCCAAGGAAAAAAATGAAACAATGCCGTTTGCAGCACCATAGATGAGTCTAGAGGTAATCACAACTTGCAGTAAGTCAGAAAGCGAAGGACACATATCCTATGATATCACTTAATGGGGTTACCTAAAAATGGATACCAATGAAGATTTTTCACAGAGAAAGGCAATCAAAGATTCGATCAACAAACGTATGGTTAACCAAATGGAAAGGTGTGAGGATGGAATAAATTAGGATACTGCGGTAAACAGGGGTATACCAACACATGTGAAATATATAAGCACCAAAGACCTACGGAATACTAAGAGAAGACGGCTCAACAGTGTGTCATAACCCACATGGGAAATGGATCCGAAGATGAACAGATATATGTATATGTGTAAAAGAACCCCATCTTACACACTTAGAACAAGCAAAACATTGTAATCGAATTTGCTGTGATAGCAAATAAAAATTAAATTAAGAAAACCAACAAGAAGGAATGAGACATAAACTTCTGGGGGTTTTTCCTGGCACATTCCATTCTAATTTACAAGTTGGAACATTACACCCAGGAAGGCTCTTTGGCCCTAGTTAACCAGATCTGGGGATGGAGAAATGCCGCAGCCTTGTGACCGTCTCCTGCAAAAGCAGCTTTAAACACCGTGCTAAGGGTCACTTGATATTCACAAGAACTGCAGCTCAGTAAATGACACCTGCCCTCAAAAAAATATCCTGGATTCGAATATCGACGAAAAAATTCTAAAGAGGGCAACCTTTCAAGAAGACAATTTCAAGAGGCATATTTAACTCACATTTTTTCTTTTCTTTCTTTTTTATTTTTGTTTAACCAAAAAGGCCCTGGAAAAAGCTCAACATCAGGAATTAATAAAGACATGCAAGTGCAATCTACAAAAACTTTTACCTGACAACAGTCAGAATGATCATCAGCAAAAAATCTCTAAACAATAAATGGTCAAGGGGTTTTAGAGACCTGTGTACCCTCTAGCTGCTAGTGGGATGTCAAAAGGTAACAGCCAGTAATGAGAACAGAAAGGAGGTGCGTTTAAAGGTAAAAATTGGGCTACCATATGATCTGGTAGGCCCACTACTGGGCCTATCACCCGAGAAGACCAGAATCAAAAAGACACAGGCTGACAATCCTACACTGCAGCACTATGTACCCTAGCCAAGACTTGGAACAAGCAAAATGTCCGTCAACGGATGAATGCACAAAGAAGAAGTGGTCCACGTACACAATGGAATATTACTCCGATAGAAAATATAAACTAAATACAAAAAACAGACATAAGTAAGGAGACATAAGCTTTGGGGGTTTATCCGGGCACATTCCACTCGAATGTACAACCAAGGAACACTACTTCCAGGAAGGTACGGTTTCCCTAGTAACCAGAGTGGGGAATGTAGAAATGCTGCGGCCCTGTGGCCGTTTGCCGCCACAGCAGTTTGAAAACCTGTGCTAAAGGACACTTCATATTCACAAGGACTGCAGGGCTATAAATGACACCTGCCAACAAAATGTGCTGAGGGAGGTAATGGCCAAAAAAATTCAAAATATGGCACATACTTCAAGAAACCATTTGAATAGGTAAGCTGTACTCACTCTTTAAAAAGCAGAAAAAAAAAAAAGTACATGGCTAAAAGCTCCATATAAGGATTTACAAGACATATGCAAATCCAGCCACAAAAAGGTATCAGCTCACACCGGTCAGAATGACCATCAGCAAAAAAATACAAACAATAAATGCTGAAGAGGTTGTGAAGAAATGCATACCCTCGACTGTAAGTGTCTCGTAAACTGGTAAGTGCCACGAAGGAAAACAGAAGGGAGCTGCCTTTCAAAGGTAAACATTGAGATACCATATGATCCCGCAGGCCCACTCCTTGGCCTATAACCTAGGAAGACAGAAATGGAAAGGCACAGGCAGGCAAAACTGCACTGCAGCAGTAGTACAATAGCCAAGGCACGGAAACAACCAAAAAGTCCATCAAGAGACGAATGGACAAAGAAGAACCGGTACGTGTACAGATGGAATATTAGCCACGGAAAAAAAATGAAACAATGCACTTTGCAGAACCATAGATGACTCTGGAGGTCATCACACAACTTGAAGTAAGTCAGAAAGCCAAAGACATATATCCTAGGATATCAATTATAGGTGTTACCTCAAAATTGATACCAATGAAGATATTTCCACAGAGAAAGGCAATCACAGATTTATTCAACAAACTTATGGTTAACCCATTGGAAATTTGTGAAGATTGGATACATTAGGATATCGGGGTTAACAGAGATATACAAACACACGTGAAATATATAATCACCAAAGACCTCCGGAATTCCAAAAGAAGACTACGCAACACTGTGTCATAACCTACATGGCAAATGGATCCCAAGATGAATACATATATGTATAGGTGTAAAGCAAACACATCTTGCACACCTAGAACAAACAAAACATTATAATCAAATTTGCTGTGACAAAACATAAAAATTAAATTAAAAAAAAACGAACAAGAAGTAATGAGGCATAAAGTTATAGGGGTTCTTCCTGGCTCATTCCATTCTAACTTACAACCTTGGAACACAGCTTCCAGGAAGGCTCTGTTCACCTAGTAACCTGATTTGAGAATGGAGAAATCCTGCAGCATTTTGTCCTTCCTGCAACAGCAGTTTTAAAGCAAGTGCTAATGGTCAGTTAAAAGTCACCTTCATTGCAGGCCTGTAAATGACACCTGCCCTCAAAAAAATTCTGGGGTCGAAAATCGACCAAAAAATTCAAAAGAGGGCAAGCTTTCAAGAAGAGAATTTCAAGAGGCATACTTTACACACATTTTGTCTTCTCTTTCTTTTCTTTTTTTTTCCTTTAACCAAAAATGGTCATGGAAAAATGCTGAACATCAGAAATTAATAAAGACATGCAAATCCAATCTATCAAAACGTTCACCTCACAACAGTCAGAATGATCATCAGCAAAACAGTCCACAAACAATAAATGCTGAAGGGGTTTTGGAGGACTGTGGACCCTCTAGCTGCTGGTGGGATGTAAACTGGTAACAGCCAGTAGTTAGAACAGAATGAACGTGCGTTTCAAGGTAAAAATTGAGCTACCATATGAACTGGTAAGCCCACTACTGGGCCTAGCACCTGAGAAGACCAGAATCCAAAAGACACCGGCTGGCAATCCTACACTGCAGTGATATTAACCACAGCCAACACTTGGAAGCAACCAAAATAGCCATCAATAGATGAACGCACCAGAAGTACTGCTCCATGTACACAATGGAATAGTAGACATGGAAAAGCCTGAAACAGTGCTGTTTGTACCACCATAGTAGGACCGAGATATAATCACACCACTGGAAGTAAGAAAGAAACCGAAAGAAAGCTATCCTATGATACCACTTACAGGTGTGACCTAAAAAATGATAGCCATGAACTTATTTCCAAGAAAAGGACACTCATGGATTAAGAAATCAAAATTATGTTTAACCAAATGGAAAGGTGGGAGGAATGGATACATTAGGGTATGGGGGTGACAGACCTAAACTAATATATATGAAACATATAATCACCAAAGGCCTATGGAATACCAGGAGAGGTCCACTCAACACTCTGTAATAACGACCATGGGAAAGGATCCAAAGATGAATACATAGATCGATAGACATAATGAACCAGATTCTGTACAGCCAGAACATACACAACATTATTATCAAATTGGCTCGGATAAAAAATAAACGTAAAATTTAAAAAACAAACAAGAAGTAAGGAGATATAAGCGGTTGGGGGTTTGCCTTGGCACATTCCCCTCTAATTTACAGCCTACTAAAACGATTTCCAGGAAGGCTCTGTTGCCCAACTACCCTCAGATTTTTTTTTTAAACATCTTTATTGAAGTATAATTGCTTCACAATGGTATGTTAGTTTCTGCTTTATAACAAAGTGAATCAGCTACAGATATACACACGTTCCCATATTTCCTCCCTCCCGCATCTCCCTCCCTCCCACCCTCCCCATCCCACCCCCCCAGGCGGTCACAAAGCACCGTGCTGATCTCCCTGTGCTATGCGGCTGCTTCCCACTAGCTATCTATTTTACATTTGGTAGTGTATATATGTCCATGACACTCCCTCATCCTGTCATGCAGACATTTTGCCGCCTTGTGGCCCTTTCCCACAAGAGCGGCTTTAAACCACAGCTAACGGTCACTTAATATTCACAAGGACTCAGGGCTGTAAAGGATCCCTGCCCTCAAAAAAATGTTCCGAGGTAGGGAATGGCCAAAAAAACTCAAAAGAGAGCAAAGTTTTCAAGGAGATCGTATGAGAGGTAAGTTTTACACTCTCTTTTTTTTTGAAAAAGGAAAATGAATAAAAGGTCAACATCAGGAATTATTACACTCATGCAAATCTAATCTACGAAAAGGTTTCGACACCCACCAGTCGAATGACCATCAGCAAAATGTCTACAAACAATAAATGCTGAGGAGGTTTTAGAGAACTGTGTACCCTCTAGCTGCTGGTGGGATGTAAAGTGGTAAGAGCCAATAATGAGAACAGAAAGGAACTGCGTTTCAAAGTAAAGACTGAGGTACCATTCAATCCAGAAGGCCCACTGCTGGGCCTTTCACCTGAAAAGACCAGAGTCGAGAAGACACAGGCTGGCAAAGGTGCACTGATGCAGTATTCACAAAAGCGAAGACGTGGAAGCAACCAAAATGTCCATGAACAGAGGAACGGACAAAGAAGAAGTGGTCCATGTACACAGTGGAATATTAGCCGTGGAAAACAATGACACACTGCTCTTTGCAGCACCATAGATGATCCTGGAGATAATCATGGAACATGAGGTCAGTCGGAACGCAAAAGACAAATATCTTATGATATCATTTGTAGGTGTTATCCAACAACTGACACAAATGAACTTATTTCCACAGAGAAAGACACTCACAGACTTAGAAGACAAGTATGGTTATCTAAAAGGAAAGGTGGGAGCAATGGACAAATGAAGATTAGGGTTGCCATACGTATACCAATACATATTAAATACATATATCAAAAAGACCGACCATATACCAAGGGAGGCCTACTGAACACTGTGTATTAATTTACATGGGAAGCCGATCTGTACATGAATAGAGATAGATGATGTACAAATGAACCAGTTTGTGTACATCTAGAACAAATAATATTCTAATCATTAACCTGATTAAGAAAAATTAAATTATGACAATGAAGACGATGTACTGAGACATAAACTTGGGGGTTTTTTCCCTGGCACATTCCATTCTAATTGACAAGCTAGGAACACGACTTCCAGGAAAGCTCTGCTGCCCCAGTGACCAGATTTAGGAATGGAGAGACGCTGCCGCCGTATGGCCGATTCCCACAACAGCAGCTTTCAACCCAGCGCTAATGGTCACTAAATATGAACAACACTTGCAAGCCTGAAAGTGACACACGCCCTCAAAAAAAAATCCTGGGGTCGAAAATCGACCGAAAAATACAAAAGAGGGCAAGGTTTCCAGAAGACAATTTCAAGAGGTATATTTTACAAGCACTTTATTTTTCTTTTTAACAACAACAACAGCAAAAAGGCGTGGAAAAATGCTCATCATTAGCTCATCGTAAAAGACATTCAAATCCACCCTACAAAACGTATCAGCTCACAGCGGTCAGAATGACCATCAGCCAACTTCTGCAAACAGTAAATGCTAAAGGGGCTGTGGAGAAATGCGTACCCTCATCTCTAAGTGAGACTAAACTGGTAAGAGACACTAATGAAAACGGAATGGAGGTGCCTTTAACAGATCCACATTGAGGTACCATAGGATTCAGCAGGCACACTCCTGGGCCTAGGACCTAAGAAGACAAAATTAGACAGACACAGGCAGGCAAAACTGCAGTGCAGCAGTATTACAATAGCCAAGACATGGAAGCTACCAAAAAGTCCATCAAAAGATGAATGGAAAGGAAGAACTGGTACACGTACAGATGGAATATTAGCCAAGGAAAAAAATGAAACAATGCCGTTTGCAGCACCATAGATGAGTCTAGAGGTAATCACAACTTGCAGTAAGTCAGAAAGCGAAGGACACATATCCTATGATATCACTTAATGGGGTTACCTAAAAATGGATACCAATGAAGATTTTTCACAGAGAAAGGCAATCAAAGATTCGATCAACAAACGTATGGTTAACCAAATGGAAAGGTGTGAGGATGGAATAAATTAGGATACTGCGGTAAACAGGGGTATACCAACACATGTGAAATATATAAGCACCAAAGACCTACGGAATACCAAGAGAAGACGGCTCAACAGTGTGTCATAACCCACATGGGAAATGGATCCGAAGATGAACAGATATATGTATATGTGTAAAAGAACCCCATCTTACACACTTAGAACAAGCAAAACATTGTAATCGAATTTGCTGTGATAGCAAATAAAAATTAAATTAAGAAAACCAACAAGAAGGAATGAGACATAAACTTCTGGGGGTTTTTCCTGGCACATTCCATTCTAATTTACAAGTTGGAACATTACACCCAGGAAGGCTCTTTGGCCCTAGTTAACCAGATCTGGGGATGGAGAAATGCCGCAGCCTTGTGACCGTCTCCTGCAAAAGCAGCTTTAAACACCGTGCTAAGGGTCACTTGATATTCACAAGAACTGCAGCTCAGTAAATGACACCTGCCCTCAAAAAAATATCCTGGATTCGAATATCGACGAAAAAATTCTAAAGAGGGCAACCTTTCAAGAAGACAATTTCAAGAGGCATATTTAACTCACATTTTTTCTTTTCTTTCTTTTTTATTTTTGTTTAACCAAAAAGGCCCTGGAAAAAGCTCAACATCAGGAATTAATAAAGACATGCAAGTGCAATCTACAAAAACTTTTACCTGACAACAGTCAGAATGATCATCAGCAAAAAATCTCTAAACAATAAATGGTCAAGGGGTTTTAGAGACCTGTGTACCCTCTAGCTGCTAGTGGGATGTCAAAAGGTAACAGCCAGTAATGAGAACAGAAAGGAGGTGCGTTTAAAGGTAAAAATTGGGCTACCATATGATCTGGTAGGCCCACTACTGGGCCTATCACCCGAGAAGACCAGAATCAAAAAGACACAGGCTGACAATCCTACACTGCAGCACTATGTACCCTAGCCAAGACTTGGAACAAGCAAAATGTCCGTCAACGGATGAATGCACAAAGAAGAAGTGGTCCACGTACACAATGGAATATTACTCCGATAGAAAATATAAACTAAATACAAAAAACAGACATAAGTAAGGAGACATAAGCTTTGGGGGTTTATCCGGGCACATTCCACTCGAATGTACAACCAAGGAACACTACTTCCAGGAAGGTACGGTTTCCCTAGTAACCAGAGTGGGGAATGTAGAAATGCTGCGGCCCTGTGGCCGTTTGCCGCCACAGCAGTTTGAAAACCTGTGCTAAAGGACACTTCATATTCACAAGGACTGCAGGGCTATAAATGACACCTGCCAACAAAATGTGCTGAGGGAGGTAATGGCCAAAAAAATTCAAAATATGGCACATACTTCAAGAAACCATTTGAATAGGTAAGCTGTACTCACTCTTTAAAAAGCAGAAAAAAAAAAAGTACATGGCTAAAAGCTCCATATAAGGATTTACAAGACATATGCAAATCCAGCCACAAAAAGGTATCAGCTCACACCGGTCAGAATGACCATCAGCAAAAAAATACAAACAATAAATGCTGAAGAGGTTGTGAAGAAATGCATACCCTCGACTGTAAGTGGCTCGTAAACTGGTAAGTGCCACGAAGGAAAACAGAAGGGAGCTGCCTTTCAAAGGTAAACATTGAGATACCATATGATCCCGCAGGCCCACTCCTTGGCCTATAACCTAGGAAGACAGAAATGGAAAGGCACAGGCAGGCAAAACTGCACTGCAGCAGTAGTACAATAGCCAAGGCACGGAAACAACCAAAAAGTCCATCAAGAGACGAATGGACAAAGAAGAACCGGTACGTGTACAGATGGAATATTAGCCACGGAAAAAAAATGAAACAATGCACTTTGCAGAACCATAGATGACTCTGGAGGTCATCACACAACTTGAAGTAAGTCAGAAAGCCAAAGACACATATCCTAGGATATCAATTATAGGTGTTACCTCAAAATTGATACCAATGAAGATATTTCCACAGAGAAAGGCAATCACAGATTTATTCAACAAACTTATGGTTAACCCATTGGAAATTTGTGAAGATTGGATACATTAGGATATCGGGGTTAACAGAGATATACAAACACACGTGAAATATATAATCACCAAAGACCTCCGGAATTCCAAAAGAAGACTACGCAACACTGTGTCATAACCTACATGGCAAATGGATCCCAAGATGAATACATATATGTATAGGTGTAAAGCAAACACATCTTGCACACCTAGAACAAACAAAACATTATAATCAAATTTGCTGTGACAAAACATAAAAATTAAATTAAAAAAAAACGAACAAGAAGTAATGAGGCATAAAGTTATAGGGGTTCTTCCTGGCTCATTCCATTCTAACTTACAACCTTGGAACACAGCTTCCAGGAAGGCTCTGTTCACCTAGTAACCTGATTTGAGAATGGAGAAATCCTGCAGCATTTTGTCCTTCCTGCAACAGCAGTTTTAAAGCAAGTGCTAATGGTCAGTTAAAAGTCACCTTCATTGCAGGCCTGTAAATGACACCTGCCCTCAAAAAAATTCTGGGGTCGAAAATCGACCAAAAAATTCAAAAGAGGGCAAGCTTTCAAGAAGAGAATTTCAAGAGGCATACTTTACACACATTTTGTCTTCTCTTTCTTTTCTTTTTTTTTCCTTTAACCAAAAATGGTCATGGAAAAATGCTGAACATCAGAAATTAATAAAGACATGCAAATCCAATCTATCAAAACGTTCACCTCACAACAGTCAGAATGATCATCAGCAAAACAGTCCACAAACAATAAATGCTGAAGGGGTTTTGGAGGACTGTGGACCCTCTAGCTGCTGGTGGGATGTAAACTGGTAACAGCCAGTAGTTAGAACAGAATGAACGTGCGTTTCAAGGTAAAAATTGAGCTACCATATGAACTGGTAAGCCCACTACTGGGCCTAGCACCGGAGAAGACCAGAATCCAAAAGACACCGGCTGGCAATCCTACACTGCAGTAATATTTACCACAGCCAACACTTGGAAGCAACCAAAATAGCCATCAATAGATGAACGCACCAGAAGTACTGCTCCGTGTACACAATGGAATAGTAGACATGGAAAAGCCTGAAACAGTGCTGTTTGTACCACCATAGTAGGACCGAGATATAATCACACCACTGGAAGTAAGAAAGAAACCGAAAGAAAGCTATCCTATGATACCACTTACAGGTGTGACCTAAAAAATGATAGCCATGAACTTATTTCCAAGAAAAGGACACTCATGGATTAAGAAATCAAAATTATGTTTAACCAAATGGAAAGGTGGGAGGAATGGATACATTAGGGTATGGGGGTGACAGACCTAAACTAATATATATGAAACATATAATCACCAAAGGCCTATGGAATACCAGGAGAGGTCCACTCAACACTCTGTAATAACGTCCATGGGAAAGGATCCAAAGATGAATACATAGATCGATAGACATAATGAACCAGATTCTGTACAGCCAGAACATACACAACATTATTATCAAATTGGCTCGGATAAAAAATAAACGTAAAATTTAAAACACAAACAAGAAGTAAGGAGATATAAGCGGTTGGGGGTTTGCCTTGGCACATTCCCCTCTAATTTACAGCCTACTAAAACGATTTCCAGGAAGGCTCTGTTGCCCAACTACCCTCAGATTTTTTTTTTAAACATCTTTATTGAAGTATAATTGCTTCACAATGGTATGTTAGTTTCTGCTTTATAACAAAGTGAATCAGCTACAGATATACACACGTTCCCATATTTCCTCCCTCCCGCATCTCCCTCCCTCCCACCCTCCCCATCCCACCCCCCCAGGCGGTCACAAAGCACCGTGCTGATCTCCCTGTGCTATGCGGCTGCTTCCCACTAGCTATCTATTTTACATTTGGTAGTGTATATATGTCCATGACACTCCCTCATCCTGTCATGCAGACATTTTGCCGCCTTGTGGCCCTTTCCCACAAGAGCGGCTTTAAACCACAGCTAACGGTCACTTAATATTCACAAGGACTCAGGGCTGTAAAGGATCCCTGCCCTCAAAAAAATGTTCCGAGGTAGGGAATGGCCAAAAAAACTCAAAAGAGAGCAAAGTTTTCAAGGAGATCGTATGAGAGGTAAGTTTTACACTCTCTTTTTTTTTGAAAAAGGAAAATGAATAAAAGGTCAACATCAGGAATTATTACACTCATGCAAATCTAATCTACGAAAAGGTTTCGACACCCACCAGTCGAATGACCATCAGCAAAATGTCTACAAACAATAAATGCTGAAGAGGTTTTAGAGAACTGTGTACCCTCTAGCTGCTGGTGGGATGTAAAATGGTAAGAGCCAATAATGAGAACAGAAAGGAACTGCGTTTCAAAGTAAAGACTGAGGTACCATTCAATCCAGAAGGCCCACCGCTGGGCCTTTCACCTGAAAAGACCAGAGTCGAGAAGACACAGGCTGGCAAAGGTGCACTGATGCAGTACTCACAAAAGCCAAGACGTGGAAGCAACCAAAATGTCCATGAACAGAGGAACGGACAAAGAAGAAGTGGTCCATGTACACAGTGGAATATTAGCCGTGGAAAACAATGACACACTGCTCTTTGCAGCACCATAGATGATCCTGGAGATAATCATGGAACATGAGGTCAGTCGGAACGCAAAAGACAAATATCTTATGATATCATTTGTAGGTGTTATCCAACAACTGACACAAATGAACTTATTTCCACAGAGAAAGACACTCACAGACTTAGAAGACAAGTATGGTTATCTAAAAGGAAAGGTGGGAGCAATGGACAAATGAAGATTAGGGTTGCCATACGTATACCAATACATATTAAATACATATATCAAAAAGACCGACCATATACCAAGGGAGGCCTACTGAACACTGTGTATTAATTTACATGGGAAGCCGATCTGTACATGAATAGAGATAGATGATGTACAAATGAACCAGTTTGTGTACATCTAGAACAAATAATATTCTAATCATTAACCTGATTAAGAAAAATTAAATTATGACAATGAAGACGATGTACTGAGACATAAACTTGGGGGTTTTTTCCCTGGCACATTCCATTCTAATTGACAAGCTAGGAACACGACTTCCAGGAAAGCTCTGCTGCCCCAGTGACCAGATTTAGGAATGGAGAGACGCTGCCGCCGTATGGCCGATTCCCACAACAGCAGCTTTCAACCCAGCGCTAATGGTCACTAAATATGAACAACACTTGCAAGCCTGAAAGTGACACACGCCCTCAAAAAAAAATCCTGGGGTCGAAAATCGACCGAAAAATACAAAAGAGGGCAAGGTTTCCAGAAGACAATTTCAAGAGGTATATTTTACAAGCACTTTATTTTTCTTTTTAACAACAACAACAGCAAAAAGGCGTGGAAAAATGCTCATCATTAGCTCATCGTAAAAGACATTCAAATCCACCCTACAAAACGTATCAGCTCACAGCGGTCAGAATGACCATCAGCCAACTTCTGCAAACAGTAAATGCTAAAGGGGCTGTGGAGAAATGCGTACCCTCATCTCTAAGTGAGACTAAACTGGTAAGAGACACTAATGAAAACGGAATGGAGGTGCCTTTAACAGATCCACATTGAGGTACCATAGGATTCAGCAGGCACACTCCTGGGCCTAGGACCTAAGAAGACAAAATTAGACAGACACAGGCAGGCAAAACTGCAGTGCAGCAGTATTACAATAGCCAAGACATGGAAGCTACCAAAAAGTCCATCAAAAGATGAATGGAAAGGAAGAACTGGTACACGTACAGATGGAATATTAGCCAAGGAAAAAAATGAAACAATGCCGTTTGCAGCACCATAGATGAGTCTAGAGGTAATCACAACTTGCAGTAAGTCAGAAAGCGAAGGACACATATCCTATGATATCACTTAATGGGGTTACCTAAAAATGGATACCAATGAAGATTTTTCACAGAGAAAGGCAATCAAAGATTCGATCAACAAACGTATGGTTAACCAAATGGAAAGGTGTGAGGATGGAATAAATTAGGATACTGCGGTAAACAGGGGTATACCAACACATGTGAAATATATAAGCACCAAAGACCTACGGAATACCAAGAGAAGACGGCTCAACAGTGTGTCATAACCCACATGGGAAATGGATCCGAAGATGAACAGATATATGTATATGTGTAAAAGAACCCCATCTTACACACTTAGAACAAGCAAAACATTGTAATCGAATTTGCTGTGATAGCAAATAAAAATTAAATTAAGAAAACCAACAAGAAGGAATGAGACATAAACTTCTGGGGGTTTTTCCTGGCACATTCCATTCTAATTTACAAGTTGGAACATTACACCCAGGAAGGCTCTTTGGCCCTAGTTAACCAGATCTGGGGATGGAGAAATGCCGCAGCCTTGTGACCGTCTCCTGCAAAAGCAGCTTTAAACACCGTGCTAAGGGTCACTTGATATTCACAAGAACTGCAGCTCAGTAAATGACACCTGCCCTCAAAAAAATATCCTGGATTCGAATATCGACGAAAAAATTCTAAAGAGGGCAACCTTTCAAGAAGACAATTTCAAGAGGCATATTTAACTCACATTTTTTCTTTTCTTTCTTTTTTATTTTTGTTTAACCAAAAAGGCCCTGGAAAAAGCTCAACATCAGGAATTAATAAAGACATGCAAGTGCAATCTACAAAAACTTTTACCTGACAACAGTCAGAATGATCATCAGCAAAAAATCTCTAAACAATAAATGGTCAAGGGGTTTTAGAGACCTGTGTACCCTCTAGCTGCTAGTGGGATGTCAAAAGGTAACAGCCAGTAATGAGAACAGAAAGGAGGTGCGTTTAAAGGTAAAAATTGGGCTACCATATGATCTGGTAGGCCCACTACTGGGCCTATCACCCGAGAAGACCAGAATCAAAAAGACACAGGCTGACAATCCTACACTGCAGCACTATGTACCCTAGCCAAGACTTGGAACAAGCAAAATGTCCGTCAACGGATGAATGCACAAAGAAGAAGTGGTCCACGTACACAATGGAATATTACTCCGATAGAAAATATAAACTAAATACAAAAAACAGACATAAGTAAGGAGACATAAGCTTTGGGGGTTTATCCGGGCACATTCCACTCGAATGTACAACCAAGGAACACTACTTCCAGGAAGGTACGGTTTCCCTAGTAACCAGAGTGGGGAATGTAGAAATGCTGCGGCCCTGTGGCCGTTTGCCGCCACAGCAGTTTGAAAACCTGTGCTAAAGGACACTTCATATTCACAAGGACTGCAGGGCTATAAATGACACCTGCCAACAAAATGTGCTGAGGGAGGTAATGGCCAAAAAAATTCAAAATATGGCACATACTTCAAGAAACCATTTGAATAGGTAAGCTGTACTCACTCTTTAAAAAGCAAAAAAAAAAAAAGTACATGGCTAAAAGCTCCATATAAGGATTTACAAGACATATGCAAATCCAGCCACAAAAAGGTATCAGCTCACACCGGTCAGAATGACCATCAGCAAAAAAATACAAACAATAAATGCTGAAGAGGTTGTGAAGAAATGCATACCCTCGACTGTAAGTGGCTCGTAAACTGGTAAGTGCCACGAAGGAAAACAGAAGGGAGCTGCCTTTCAAAGGTAAACATTGAGATACCATATGATCCCGCAGGCCCACTCCTTGGCCTATAACCTAGGAAGACAGAAATGGAAAGGCACAGGCAGGCAAAACTGCACTGCAGCAGTAGTACAATAGCCAAGGCACGGAAACAACCAAAAAGTCCATCAAGAGACGAATGGACAAAGAAGAACCGGTACGTGTACAGATGGAATATTAGCCACGGAAAAAAAATGAAACAATGCACTTTGCAGAACCATAGATGACTCTGGAGGTCATCACACAACTTGAAGTAAGTCAGAAAGCCAAAGACACATATCCTAGGATATCAATTATAGGTGTTACCTCAAAATTGATACCAATGAAGATATTTCCACAGAGAAAGGCAATCACAGATTTATTCAACAAACTTATGGTTAACCCATTGGAAATTTGTGAAGATTGGATACATTAGGATATCGGGGTTAACAGAGATATACAAACACACGTGAAATATATAATCACCAAAGACCTCCGGAATTCCAAAAGAAGACTACGCAACACTGTGTCATAACCTACATGGCAAATGGATCCCAAGATGAATACATATATGTATAGGTGTAAAGCAAACACATCTTGCACACCTAGAACAAACAAAACATTATAATCAAATTTGCTGTGACAAAACATAAAAATTAAATTAAAAAAAAACGAACAAGAAGTAATGAGGCATAAAGTTATAGGGGTTCTTCCTGGCTCATTCCATTCTAACTTACAACCTTGGAACACAGCTTCCAGGAAGGCTCTGTTCACCTAGTAACCTGATTTGAGAATGGAGAAATCCTGCAGCATTTTGTCCTTCCTGCAACAGCAGTTTTAAAGCAAGTGCTAATGGTCAGTTAAAAGTCACCTTCATTGCAGGCCTGTAAATGACACCTGCCCTCAAAAAAATTCTGGGGTCGAAAATCGACCAAAAAATTCAAAAGAGGGCAAGCTTTCAAGAAGAGAATTTCAAGAGGCATACTTTACACACATTTTGTCTTCTCTTTCTTTTCTTTTTTTTTCCTTTAACCAAAAATGGTCATGGAAAAATGCTGAACATCAGAAATTAATAAAGACATGCAAATCCAATCTATCAAAACGTTCACCTCACAACAGTCAGAATGATCATCAGCAAAACAGTCCACAAACAATAAATGCTGAAGGGGTTTTGGAGGACTGTGGACCCTCTAGCTGCTGGTGGGATGTAAACTGGTAACAGCCAGTAGTTAGAACAGAATGAACGTGCGTTTCAAGGTAAAAATTGAGCTACCATATGAACTGGTAAGCCCACTACTGGGCCTAGCACCGGAGAAGACCAGAATCCAAAAGACACCGGCTGGCAATCCTACACTGCAGTAATATTTACCACAGCCAACACTTGGAAGCAACCAAAATAGCCATCAATAGATGAACGCACCAGAAGTACTGCTCCGTGTACACAATGGAATAGTAGACATGGAAAAGCCTGAAACAGTGCTGTTTGTACCACCATAGTAGGACCGAGATATAATCACACCACTGGAAGTAAGAAAGAAACCGAAAGAAAGCTATCCTATGATACCACTTACAGGTGTGACCTAAAAAATGATAGCCATGAACTTATTTCCAAGAAAAGGACACTCATGGATTAAGAAATCAAAATTATGTTTAACCAAATGGAAAGGTGGGAGGAATGGATACATTAGGGTATGGGGGTGACAGACCTAAACTAATATATATGAAACATATAATCACCAAAGGCCTATGGAATACCAGGAGAGGTCCACTCAACACTCTGTAATAACGTCCATGGGAAAGGATCCAAAGATGAATACATAGATCGATAGACATAATGAACCAGATTCTGTACAGCCAGAACATACACAACATTATTATCAAATTGGCTCGGATAAAAAATAAACGTAAAATTTAAAACACAAACAAGAAGTAAGGAGATATAAGCGGTTGGGGGTTTGCCTTGGCACATTCCCCTCTAATTTACAGCCTACTAAAACGATTTCCAGGAAGGCTCTGTTGCCCAACTACCCTCAGATTTTTTTTTTAAACATCTTTATTGAAGTATAATTGCTTCACAATGGTATGTTAGTTTCTGCTTTATAACAAAGTGAATCAGCTACAGATATACACACGTTCCCATATTTCCTCCCTCCCGCATCTCCCTCCCTCCCACCCTCCCCATCCCACCCCCCCAGGCGGTCACAAAGCACCGTGCTGATCTCCCTGTGCTATGCGGCTGCTTCCCACTAGCTATCTATTTTACATTTGGTAGTGTATATATGTCCATGACACTCCCTCATCCTGTCATGCAGACATTTTGCCGCCTTGTGGCCCTTTCCCACAAGAGCGGCTTTAAACCACAGCTAACGGTCACTTAATATTCACAAGGACTCAGGGCTGTAAAGGATCCCTGCCCTCAAAAAAATGTTCCGAGGTAGGGAATGGCCAAAAAAACTCAAAAGAGAGCAAAGTTTTCAAGGAGATCGTATGAGAGGTAAGTTTTACACTCTCTTTTTTTTTGAAAAAGGAAAATGAATAAAAGGTCAACATCAGGAATTATTACACTCATGCAAATCTAATCTACGAAAAGGTTTCGACACCCACCAGTCGAATGACCATCAGCAAAATGTCTACAAACAATAAATGCTGAAGAGGTTTTAGAGAACTGTGTACCCTCTAGCTGCTGGTGGGATGTAAAATGGTAAGAGCCAATAATGACAACAGAAAGGAACTGCGTTTCAAAGTAAAGACTGAGGTACCATTCAATCCAGAAGGCCCACCGCTGGGCCTTTCACCTGAAAAGACCAGAGTCGAGAAGACACAGGCTGGCAAAGGTGCACTGATGCAGTACTCACAAAAGCCAAGACGTGGAAGCAACCAAAATGTCCATGAACAGAGGAACGGACAAAGAAGAAGTGGTCCATGTACACAGTGGAATATTAGCCGTGGAAAACAATGACACACTGCTCTTTGCAGCACCATAGATGATCCTGGAGATAATCATGGAACATGAGGTCAGTCGGAACGCAAAAGACAAATATCTTATGATATCATTTGTAGGTGTTATCCAACAACTGACACAAATGAACTTATTTCCACAGAGAAAGACACTCACAGACTTAGAAGACAAGTATGGTTATCTAAAAGGAAAGGTGGGAGCAATGGACAAATGAAGATTAGGGTTGCCATACGTATACCAATACATATTAAATACATATATCAAAAAGACCGACCATATACCAAGGGAGGCCTACTGAACACTGTGTATTAATTTACATGGGAAGCCGATCTGTACATGAATAGAGATAGATGATGTACAAATGAACCAGTTTGTGTACATCTAGAACAAATAATATTCTAATCATTAACCTGATTAAGAAAAATTAAATTATGACAATGAAGACGATGTACTGAGACATAAACTTGGGGGTTTTTTCCCTGGCACATTCCATTCTAATTGACAAGCTAGGAACACGACTTCCAGGAAAGCTCTGCTGCCCCAGTGATCAGATTTAGGAATGGAGAGACGCTGCCGCCGTATGGCCGATTCCCACAACAGCAGCTTTCAACCCAGCGCTAATGGTCACTAAATATGAACAACACTTGCAAGCCTGAAAGTGACACACGCCCTCAAAAAAAAATCCTGGGGTCGAAAATCGACCGAAAAATACAAAAGAGGGCAAGGTTTCCAGAAGACAATTTCAAGAGGTATATTTTACAAGCACTTTATTTTTCTTTTTAACAACAACAACAGCAAAAAGGCGTGGAAAAATGCTCATCATTAGCTCATCGTAAAAGACATTCAAATCCACCCTACAAAACGTATCAGCTCACAGCGGTCAGAATGACCATCAGCCAACTTCTGCAAACAGTAAATGCTAAAGGGGCTGTGGAGAAATGCGTACCCTCATCTCTAAGTGAGACTAAACTGGTAAGAGACACTAATGAAAACGGAATGGAGGTGCCTTTAACAGATCCACATTGAGGTACCATAGGATTCAGCAGGCACACTCCTGGGCCTAGGACCTAAGAAGACAAAATTAGACAGACACAGGCAGGCAAAACTGCAGTGCAGCAGTATTACAATAGCCAAGACATGGAAGCTACCAAAAAGTCCATCAAAAGATGAATGGAAAGGAAGAACTGGTACACGTACAGATGGAATATTAGCCAAGGAAAAAAATGAAACAATGCCGTTTGCAGCACCATAGATGAGTCTAGAGGTAATCACAACTTGCAGTAAGTCAGAAAGCGAAGGACACATATCCTATGATATCACTTAATGGGGTTACCTAAAAATGGATACCAATGAAGATTTTTCACAGAGAAAGGCAATCAAAGATTCGATCAACAAACGTATGGTTAACCAAATGGAAAGGTGTGAGGATGGAATAAATTAGGATACTGCGGTAAACAGGGGTATACCAACACATGTGAAATATATAAGCACCAAAGACCTACGGAATACCAAGAGAAGACGGCTCAACAGTGTGTCATAACCCACATGGGAAATGGATCCGAAGATGAACAGATATATGTATATGTGTAAAAGAACCCCATCTTACACACTTAGAACAAGCAAAACATTGTAATCGAATTTGCTGTGATAGCAAATAAAAATTAAATTAAGAAAACCAACAAGAAGGAATGAGACATAAACTTCTGGGGGTTTTTCCTGGCACATTCCATTCTAATTTACAAGTTGGAACATTACACCCAGGAAGGCTCTTTGGCCCTAGTTAACCAGATCTGGGGATGGAGAAATGCCGCAGCCTTGTGACCGTCTCCTGCAAAAGCAGCTTTAAACACCGTGCTAAGGGTCACTTGATATTCACAAGAACTGCAGCTCAGTAAATGACACCTGCCCTCAAAAAAATATCCTGGATTCGAATATCGACGAAAAAATTCTAAAGAGGGCAACCTTTCAAGAAGACAATTTCAAGAGGCATATTTAACTCACATTTTTTCTTTTCTTTCTTTTTTATTTTTGTTTAACCAAAAAGGCCCTGGAAAAAGCTCAACATCAGGAATTAATAAAGACATGCAAGTGCAATCTACAAAAACTTTTACCTGACAACAGTCAGAATGATCATCAGCAAAAAATCTCTAAACAATAAATGGTCAAGGGGTTTTAGAGACCTGTGTACCCTCTAGCTGCTAGTGGGATGTCAAAAGGTAACAGCCAGTAATGAGAACAGAAAGGAGGTGCGTTTAAAGGTAAAAATTGGGCTACCATATGATCTGGTAGGCCCACTACTGGGCCTATCACCCGAGAAGACCAGAATCAAAAAGACACAGGCTGACAATCCTACACTGCAGCACTATGTACCCTAGCCAAGACTTGGAACAAGCAAAATGTCCGTCAACGGATGAATGCACAAAGAAGAAGTGGTCCACGTACACAATGGAATATTACTCCGATAGAAAATATAAACTAAATACAAAAAACAGACATAAGTAAGGAGACATAAGCTTTGGGGGTTTATCCGGGCACATTCCACTCGAATGTACAACCAAGGAACACTACTTCCAGGAAGGTACGGTTTCCCTAGTAACCAGAGTGGGGAATGTAGAAATGCTGCGGCCCTGTGGCCGTTTGCCGCCACAGCAGTTTGAAAACCTGTGCTAAAGGACACTTCATATTCACAAGGACTGCAGGGCTATAAATGACACCTGCCAACAAAATGTGCTGAGGGAGGTAATGGCCAAAAAAATTCAAAATATGGCACATACTTCAAGAAACCATTTGAATAGGTAAGCTGTACTCACTCTTTAAAAAGCAGAAAAAAAAAAAGTACATGGCTAAAAGCTCCATATAAGGATTTACAAGACATATGCAAATCCAGCCACAAAAAGGTATCAGCTCACACCGGTCAGAATGACCATCAGCAAAAAAATACAAACAATAAATGCTGAAGAGGTTGTGAAGAAATGCATACCCTCGACTGTAAGTGTCTCGTAAACTGGTAAGTGCCACGAAGGAAAACAGAAGGGAGCTGCCTTTCAAAGGTAAACATTGAGATACCATATGATCCCGCAGGCCCACTCCTTGGCCTATAACCTAGGAAGACAGAAATGGAAAGGCACAGGCAGGCAAAACTGCACTGCAGCAGTAGTACAATAGCCAAGGCACGGAAACAACCAAAAAGTCCATCAAGAGACGAATGGACAAAGAAGAACCGGTACGTGTACAGATGGAATATTAGCCACGGAAAAAAAATGAAACAATGCACTTTGCAGAACCATAGATGACTCTGGAGGTCATCACACAACTTGAAGTAAGTCAGAAAGCCAAAGACACATATCCTAGGATATCAATTATAGGTGTTACCTCAAAATTGATACCAATGAAGATATTTCCACAGAGAAAGGCAATCACAGATTTATTCAACAAACTTATGGTTAACCCATTGGAAATTTGTGAAGATTGGATACATTAGGATATCGGGGTTAACAGAGATATACAAACACACGTGAAATATATAATCACCAAAGACCTCCGGAATTCCAAAAGAAGACTACGCAACACTGTGTCATAACCTACATGGCAAATGGATCCCAAGATGAATACATATATGTATAGGTGTAAAGCAAACACATCTTGCACACCTAGAACAAACAAAACATTATAATCAAATTTGCTGTGACAAAACATAAAAATTAAATTAAAAAAAAACGAACAAGAAGTAATGAGGCATAAAGTTATAGGGGTTCTTCCTGGCTCATTCCATTCTAACTTACAACCTTGGAACACAGCTTCCAGGAAGGCTCTGTTCACCTAGTAACCTGATTTGAGAATGGAGAAATCCTGCAGCATTTTGTCCTTCCTGCAACAGCAGTTTTAAAGCAAGTGCTAATGGTCAGTTAAAAGTCACCTTCATTGCAGGCCTGTAAATGACACCTGCCCTCAAAAAAATTCTGGGGTCGAAAATCGACCAAAAAATTCAAAAGAGGGCAAGCTTTCAAGAAGAGAATTTCAAGAGGCATACTTTACACACATTTTGTCTTCTCTTTCTTTTCTTTTTTTTTCCTTTAACCAAAAATGGTCATGGAAAAATGCTGAACATCAGAAATTAATAAAGACATGCAAATCCAATCTATCAAAACGTTCACCTCACAACAGTCAGAATGATCATCAGCAAAACAGTCCACAAACAATAAATGCTGAAGGGGTTTTGGAGGACTGTGGACCCTCTAGCTGCTGGTGGGATGTAAACTGGTAACAGCCAGTAGTTAGAACAGAATGAACGTGCGTTTCAAGGTAAAAATTGAGCTACCATATGAACTGGTAAGCCCACTACTGGGCCTAGCACCGGAGAAGACCAGAATCCAAAAGACACCGGCTGGCAATCCTACACTGCAGTAATATTTACCACAGCCAACACTTGGAAGCAACCAAAATAGCCATCAATAGATGAACGCACCAGAAGTACTGCTCCGTGTACACAATGGAATAGTAGACATGGAAAAGCCTGAAACAGTGCTGTTTGTACCACCATAGTAGGACCGAGATATAATCACACCACTGGAAGTAAGAAAGAAACCGAAAGAAAGCTATCCTATGATACCACTTACAGGTGTGACCTAAAAAATGATAGCCATGAACTTATTTCCAAGAAAAGGACACTCATGGATTAAGAAATCAAAATTATGTTTAACCAAATGGAAAGGTGGGAGGAATGGATACATTAGGGTATGGGGGTGACAGACCTAAACTAATATATATGAAACATATAATCACCAAAGGCCTATGGAATACCAGGAGAGGTCCACTCAACACTCTGTAATAACGTCCATGGGAAAGGATCCAAAGATGAATACATAGATCGATAGACATAATGAACCAGATTCTGTACAGCCAGAACATACACAACATTATTATCAAATTGGCTCGGATAAAAAATAAACGTAAAATTTAAAACACAAACAAGAAGTAAGGAGATATAAGCGGTTGGGGGTTTGCCTTGGCACATTCCCCTCTAATTTACAGCCTACTAAAACGATTTCCAGGAAGGCTCTGTTGCCCAACTACCCTCAGATTTTTTTTTTAAACATCTTTATTGAAGTATAATTGCTTCACAATGGTATGTTAGTTTCTGCTTTATAACAAAGTGAATCAGCTACAGATATACACACGTTCCCATATTTCCTCCCTCCCGCATCTCCCTCCCTCCCACCCTCCCCATCCCACCCCCCCAGGCGGTCACAAAGCACCGTGCTGATCTCCCTGTGCTATGCGGCTGCTTCCCACTAGCTATCTATTTTACATTTGGTAGTGTATATATGTCCATGACACTCCCTCATCCTGTCATGCAGACATTTTGCCGCCTTGTGGCCCTTTCCCACAAGAGCGGCTTTAAACCACAGCTAACGGTCACTTAATATTCACAAGGACTCAGGGCTGTAAAGGATCCCTGCCCTCAAAAAAATGTTCCGAGGTAGGGAATGGCCAAAAAAACTCAAAAGAGAGCAAAGTTTTCAAGGAGATCGTATGAGAGGTAAGTTTTACACTCTCTTTTTTTTTGAAAAAGGAAAATGAATAAAAGGTCAACATCAGGAATTATTACACTCATGCAAATCTAATCTACGAAAAGGTTTCGACACCCACCAGTCGAATGACCATCAGCAAAATGTCTACAAACAATAAATGCTGAAGAGGTTTTAGAGAACTGTGTACCCTCTAGCTGCTGGTGGGATGTAAAATGGTAAGAGCCAATAATGAGAACAGAAAGGAACTGCGTTTCAAAGTAAAGACTGAGGTACCATTCAATCCAGAAGGCCCACCGCTGGGCCTTTCACCTGAAAAGACCAGAGTCGAGAAGACACAGGCTGGCAAAGGTGCACTGATGCAGTACTCACAAAAGCCAAGACGTGGAAGCAACCAAAATGTCCATGAACAGAGGAACGGACAAAGAAGAAGTGGTCCATGTACACAGTGGAATATTAGCCGTGGAAAACAATGACACACTGCTCTTTGCAGCACCATAGATGATCCTGGAGATAATCATGGAACATGAGGTCAGTCGGAACGCAAAAGACAAATATCTTATGATATCATTTGTAGGTGTTATCCAACAACTGACACAAATGAACTTATTTCCACAGAGAAAGACACTCACAGACTTAGAAGACAAGTATGGTTATCTAAAAGGAAAGGTGGGAGCAATGGACAAATGAAGATTAGGGTTGCCATACGTATACCAATACATATTAAATACATATATCAAAAAGACCGACCATATACCAAGGGAGGCCTACTGAACACTGTGTATTAATTTACATGGGAAGCCGATCTGTACATGAATAGAGATAGATGATGTACAAATGAACCAGTTTGTGTACATCTAGAACAAATAATATTCTAATCATTAACCTGATTAAGAAAAATTAAATTATGACAATGAAGACGATGTACTGAGACATAAACTTGGGGGTTTTTTCCCTGGCACATTCCATTCTAATTGACAAGCTAGGAACACGACTTCCAGGAAAGCTCTGCTGCCCCAGTGACCAGATTTAGGAATGGAGAGACGCTGCCGCCGTATGGCCGATTCCCACAACAGCAGCTTTCAACCCAGCGCTAATGGTCACTAAATATGAACAACACTTGCAAGCCTGAAAGTGACACACGCCCTCAAAAAAAAATCCTGGGGTCGAAAATCGACCGAAAAATACAAAAGAGGGCAAGGTTTCCAGAAGACAATTTCAAGAGGTATATTTTACAAGCACTTTATTTTTCTTTTTAACAACAACAACAGCAAAAAGGCGTGGAAAAATGCTCATCATTAGCTCATCGTAAAAGACATTCAAATCCACCCTACAAAACGTATCAGCTCACAGCGGTCAGAATGACCATCAGCCAACTTCTGCAAACAGTAAATGCTAAAGGGGCTGTGGAGAAATGCGTACCCTCATCTCTAAGTGAGACTAAACTGGTAAGAGACACTAATGAAAACGGAATGGAGGTGCCTTTAACAGATCCACATTGAGGTACCATAGGATTCAGCAGGCACACTCCTGGGCCTAGGACCTAAGAAGACAAAATTAGACAGACACAGGCAGGCAAAACTGCAGTGCAGCAGTATTACAATAGCCAAGACATGGAAGCTACCAAAAAGTCCATCAAAAGATGAATGGAAAGGAAGAACTGGTACACGTACAGATGGAATATTAGCCAAGGAAAAAAATGAAACAATGCCGTTTGCAGCACCATAGATGAGTCTAGAGGTAATCACAACTTGCAGTAAGTCAGAAAGCGAAGGACACATATCCTATGATATCACTTAATGGGGTTACCTAAAAATGGATACCAATGAAGATTTTTCACAGAGAAAGGCAATCAAAGATTCGATCAACAAACGTATGGTTAACCAAATGGAAAGGTGTGAGGATGGAATAAATTAGGATACTGCGGTAAACAGGGGTATACCAACACATGTGAAATATATAAGCACCAAAGACCTACGGAATACCAAGAGAAGACGGCTCAACAGTGTGTCATAACCCACATGGGAAATGGATCCGAAGATGAACAGATATATGTATATGTGTAAAAGAACCCCATCTTACACACTTAGAACAAGCAAAACATTGTAATCGAATTTGCTGTGATAGCAAATAAAAATTAAATTAAGAAAACCAACAAGAAGGAATGAGACATAAACTTCTGGGGGTTTTTCCTGGCACATTCCATTCTAATTTACAAGTTGGAACATTACACCCAGGAAGGCTCTTTGGCCCTAGTTAACCAGATCTGGGGATGGAGAAATGCCGCAGCCTTGTGACCGTCTCCTGCAAAAGCAGCTTTAAACACCGTGCTAAGGGTCACTTGATATTCACAAGAACTGCAGCTCAGTAAATGACACCTGCCCTCAAAAAAATATCCTGGATTCGAATATCGACGAAAAAATTCTAAAGAGGGCAACCTTTCAAGAAGACAATTTCAAGAGGCATATTTAACTCACATTTTTTCTTTTCTTTCTTTTTTATTTTTGTTTAACCAAAAAGGCCCTGGAAAAAGCTCAACATCAGGAATTAATAAAGACATGCAAGTGCAATCTACAAAAACTTTTACCTGACAACAGTCAGAATGATCATCAGCAAAAAATCTCTAAACAATAAATGGTCAAGGGGTTTTAGAGACCTGTGTACCCTCTAGCTGCTAGTGGGATGTCAAAAGGTAACAGCCAGTAATGAGAACAGAAAGGAGGTGCGTTTAAAGGTAAAAATTGGGCTACCATATGATCTGGTAGGCCCACTACTGGGCCTATCACCCGAGAAGACCAGAATCAAAAAGACACAGGCTGACAATCCTACACTGCAGCACTATGTACCCTAGCCAAGACTTGGAACAAGCAAAATGTCCGTCAACGGATGAATGCACAAAGAAGAAGTGGTCCACGTACACAATGGAATATTACTCCGATAGAAAATATAAACTAAATACAAAAAACAGACATAAGTAAGGAGACATAAGCTTTGGGGGTTTATCCGGGCACATTCCACTCGAATGTACAACCAAGGAACACTACTTCCAGGAAGGTACGGTTTCCCTAGTAACCAGAGTGGGGAATGTAGAAATGCTGCGGCCCTGTGGCCGTTTGCCGCCACAGCAGTTTGAAAACCTGTGCTAAAGGACACTTCATATTCACAAGGACTGCAGGGCTATAAATGACACCTGCCAACAAAATGTGCTGAGGGAGGTAATGGCCAAAAAAATTCAAAATATGGCACATACTTCAAGAAACCATTTGAATAGGTAAGCTGTACTCACTCTTTAAAAAGCAGAAAAAAAAAAAGTACATGGCTAAAAGCTCCATATAAGGATTTACAAGACATATGCAAATCCAGCCACAAAAAGGTATCAGCTCACACCGGTCAGAATGACCATCAGCAAAAAAATACAAACAATAAATGCTGAAGAGGTTGTGAAGAAATGCATACCCTCGACTGTAAGTGGCTCGTAAACTGGTAAGTGCCACGAAGGAAAACAGAAGGGAGCTGCCTTTCAAAGGTAAACATTGAGATACCATATGATCCCGCAGGCCCACTCCTTGGCCTATAACCTAGGAAGACAGAAATGGAAAGGCACAGGCAGGCAAAACTGCACTGCAGCAGTAGTACAATAGCCAAGGCACGGAAACAACCAAAAAGTCCATCAAGAGACGAATGGACAAAGAAGAACCGGTACGTGTACAGATGGAATATTAGCCACGGAAAAAAAATGAAACAATGCACTTTGCAGAACCATAGATGACTCTGGAGGTCATCACACAACTTGAAGTAAGTCAGAAAGCCAAAGACACATATCCTAGGATATCAATTATAGGTGTTACCTCAAAATTGATACCAATGAAGATATTTCCACAGAGAAAGGCAATCACAGATTTATTCAACAAACTTATGGTTAACCCATTGGAAATTTGTGAAGATTGGATACATTAGGATATCGGGGTTAACAGAGATATACAAACACACGTGAAATATATAATCACCAAAGACCTCCGGAATTCCAAAAGAAGACTACGCAACACTGTGTCATAACCTACATGGCAAATGGATCCCAAGATGAATACATATATGTATAGGTGTAAAGCAAACACATCTTGCACACCTAGAACAAACAAAACATTATAATCAAATTTGCTGTGACAAAACATAAAAATTAAATTAAAAAAAAACGAACAAGAAGTAATGAGGCATAAAGTTATAGGGGTTCTTCCTGGCTCATTCCATTCTAACTTACAACCTTGGAACACAGCTTCCAGGAAGGCTCTGTTCACCTAGTAACCTGATTTGAGAATGGAGAAATCCTGCAGCATTTTGTCCTTCCTGCAACAGCAGTTTTAAAGCAAGTGCTAATGGTCAGTTAAAAGTCACCTTCATTGCAGGCCTGTAAATGACACCTGCCCTCAAAAAAATTCTGGGGTCGAAAATCGACCAAAAAATTCAAAAGAGGGCAAGCTTTCAAGAAGAGAATTTCAAGAGGCATACTTTACACACATTTTGTCTTCTCTTTCTTTTCTTTTTTTTTTCCTTTAACCAAAAATGGTCATGGAAAAATGCTGAACATCAGAAATTAATAAAGACATGCAAATCCAATCTATCAAAACGTTCACCTCACAACAGTCAGAATGATCATCAGCAAAACAGTCCACAAACAATAAATGCTGAAGGGGTTTTGGAGGACTGTGGACCCTCTAGCTGCTGGTGGGATGTAAACTGGTAACAGCCAGTAGTTAGAACAGAATGAACGTGCGTTTCAAGGTAAAAATTGAGCTACCATATGAACTGGTAAGCCCACTACTGGGCCTAGCACCGGAGAAGACCAGAATCCAAAAGACACCGGCTGGCAATCCTACACTGCAGTAATATTTACCACAGCCAACACTTGGAAGCAACCAAAATAGCCATCAATAGATGAACGCACCAGAAGTACTGCTCCGTGTACACAATGGAATAGTAGACATGGAAAAGCCTGAAACAGTGCTGTTTGTACCACCATAGTAGGACCGAGATATAATCACACCACTGGAAGTAAGAAAGAAACCGAAAGAAAGCTATCCTATGATACCACTTACAGGTGTGACCTAAAAAATGATAGCCATGAACTTATTTCCAAGAAAAGGACACTCATGGATTAAGAAATCAAAATTATGTTTAACCAAATGGAAAGGTGGGAGGAATGGATACATTAGGGTATGGGGGTGACAGACCTAAACTAATATATATGAAACATATAATCACCAAAGGCCTATGGAATACCAGGAGAGGTCCACTCAACACTCTGTAATAACGTCCATGGGAAAGGATCCAAAGATGAATACATAGATCGATAGACATAATGAACCAGATTCTGTACAGCCAGAACATACACAACATTATTATCAAATTGGCTCGGATAAAAAATAAACGTAAAATTTAAAACACAAACAAGAAGTAAGGAGATATAAGCGGTTGGGGGTTTGCCTTGGCACATTCCCCTCTAATTTACAGCCTACTAAAACGATTTCCAGGAAGGCTCTGTTGCCCAACTACCCTCAGATTTTTTTTTTAAACATCTTTATTGAAGTATAATTGCTTCACAATGGTATGTTAGTTTCTGCTTTATAACAAAGTGAATCAGCTACAGATATACACACGTTCCCATATTTCCTCCCTCCCGCATCTCCCTCCCTCCCACCCTCCCCATCCCACCCCCCCAGGCGGTCACAAAGCACCGTGCTGATCTCCCTGTGCTATGCGGCTGCTTCCCACTAGCTATCTATTTTACATTTGGTAGTGTATATATGTCCATGACACTCCCTCATCCTGTCATGCAGACATTTTGCCGCCTTGTGGCCCTTTCCCACAAGAGCGGCTTTAAACCACAGCTAACGGTCACTTAATATTCACAAGGACTCAGGGCTGTAAAGGATCCCTGCCCTCAAAAAAATGTTCCGAGGTAGGGAATGGCCAAAAAAACTCAAAAGAGAGCAAAGTTTTCAAGGAGATCGTATGAGAGGTAAGTTTTACACTCTCTTTTTTTTTGAAAAAGGAAAATGAATAAAAGGTCAACATCAGGAATTATTACACTCATGCAAATCTAATCTACGAAAAGGTTTCGACACCCACCAGTCGAATGACCATCAGCAAAATGTCTACAAACAATAAATGCTGAAGAGGTTTTAGAGAACTGTGTACCCTCTAGCTGCTGGTGGGATGTAAAATGGTAAGAGCCAATAATGAGAACAGAAAGGAACTGCGTTTCAAAGTAAAGACTGAGGTACCATTCAATCCAGAAGGCCCACCGCTGGGCCTTTCACCTGAAAAGACCAGAGTCGAGAAGACACAGGCTGGCAAAGGTGCACTGATGCAGTACTCACAAAAGCCAAGACGTGGAAGCAACCAAAATGTCCATGAACAGAGGAACGGACAAAGAAGAAGTGGTCCATGTACACAGTGGAATATTAGCCGTGGAAAACAATGACACACTGCTCTTTGCAGCACCATAGATGATCCTGGAGATAATCATGGAACATGAGGTCAGTCGGAACGCAAAAGACAAATATCTTATGATATCATTTGTAGGTGTTATCCAACAACTGACACAAATGAACTTATTTCCACAGAGAAAGACACTCACAGACTTAGAAGACAAGTATGGTTATCTAAAAGGAAAGGTGGGAGCAATGGACAAATGAAGATTAGGGTTGCCATACGTATACCAATACATATTAAATACATATATCAAAAAGACCGACCATATACCAAGGGAGGCCTACTGAACACTGTGTATTAATTTACATGGGAAGCCGATCTGTACATGAATAGAGATAGATGATGTACAAATGAACCAGTTTGTGTACATCTAGAACAAATAATATTCTAATCATTAACCTGATTAAGAAAAATTAAATTATGACAATGAAGACGATGTACTGAGACATAAACTTGGGGGTTTTTTCCCTGGCACATTCCATTCTAATTGACAAGCTAGGAACACGACTTCCAGGAAAGCTCTGCTGCCCCAGTGACCAGATTTAGGAATGGAGAGACGCTGCCGCCGTATGGCCGATTCCCACAACAGCAGCTTTCAACCCAGCGCTAATGGTCACTAAATATGAACAACACTTGCAAGCCTGAAAGTGACACACGCCCTCAAAAAAAAATCCTGGGGTCGAAAATCGACCGAAAAATACAAAAGAGGGCAAGGTTTCCAGAAGACAATTTCAAGAGGTATATTTTACAAGCACTTTATTTTTCTTTTTAACAACAACAACAGCAAAAAGGCGTGGAAAAATGCTCATCATTAGCTCATCGTAAAAGACATTCAAATCCACCCTACAAAACGTATCAGCTCACAGCGGTCAGAATGACCATCAGCCAACTTCTGCAAACAGTAAATGCTAAAGGGGCTGTGGAGAAATGCGTACCCTCATCTCTAAGTGAGACTAAACTGGTAAGAGACACTAATGAAAACGGAATGGAGGTGCCTTTAACAGATCCACATTGAGGTACCATAGGATTCAGCAGGCACACTCCTGGGCCTAGGACCTAAGAAGACAAAATTAGACAGACACAGGCAGGCAAAACTGCAGTGCAGCAGTATTACAATAGCCAAGACATGGAAGCTACCAAAAAGTCCATCAAAAGATGAATGGAAAGGAAGAACTGGTACACGTACAGATGGAATATTAGCCAAGGAAAAAAATGAAACAATGCCGTTTGCAGCACCATAGATGAGTCTAGAGGTAATCACAACTTGCAGTAAGTCAGAAAGCGAAGGACACATATCCTATGATATCACTTAATGGGGTTACCTAAAAATGGATACCAATGAAGATTTTTCACAGAGAAAGGCAATCAAAGATTCGATCAACAAACGTATGGTTAACCAAATGGAAAGGTGTGAGGATGGAATAAATTAGGATACTGCGGTAAACAGGGGTATACCAACACATGTGAAATATATAAGCACCAAAGACCTACGGAATACCAAGAGAAGACGGCTCAACAGTGTGTCATAACCCACATGGGAAATGGATCCGAAGATGAACAGATATATGTATATGTGTAAAAGAACCCCATCTTACACACTTAGAACAAGCAAAACATTGTAATCGAATTTGCTGTGATAGCAAATAAAAATTAAATTAAGAAAACCAACAAGAAGGAATGAGACATAAACTTCTGGGGGTTTTTCCTGGCACATTCCATTCTAATTTACAAGTTGGAACATTACACCCAGGAAGGCTCTTTGGCCCTAGTTAACCAGATCTGGGGATGGAGAAATGCCGCAGCCTTGTGACCGTCTCCTGCAAAAGCAGCTTTAAACACCGTGCTAAGGGTCACTTGATATTCACAAGAACTGCAGCTCAGTAAATGACACCTGCCCTCAAAAAAATATCCTGGATTCGAATATCGACGAAAAAATTCTAAAGAGGGCAACCTTTCAAGAAGACAATTTCAAGAGGCATATTTAACTCACATTTTTTCTTTTCTTTCTTTTTTATTTTTGTTTAACCAAAAAGGCCCTGGAAAAAGCTCAACATCAGGAATTAATAAAGACATGCAAGTGCAATCTACAAAAACTTTTACCTGACAACAGTCAGAATGATCATCAGCAAAAAATCTCTAAACAATAAATGGTCAAGGGGTTTTAGAGACCTGTGTACCCTCTAGCTGCTAGTGGGATGTCAAAAGGTAACAGCCAGTAATGAGAACAGAAAGGAGGTGCGTTTAAAGGTAAAAATTGGGCTACCATATGATCTGGTAGGCCCACTACTGGGCCTATCACCCGAGAAGACCAGAATCAAAAAGACACAGGCTGACAATCCTACACTGCAGCACTATGTACCCTAGCCAAGACTTGGAACAAGCAAAATGTCCGTCAACGGATGAATGCACAAAGAAGAAGTGGTCCACGTACACAATGGAATATTACTCCGATAGAAAATATAAACTAAATACAAAAAACAGACATAAGTAAGGAGACATAAGCTTTGGGGGTTTATCCGGGCACATTCCACTCGAATGTACAACCAAGGAACACTACTTCCAGGAAGGTACGGTTTCCCTAGTAACCAGAGTGGGGAATGTAGAAATGCTGCGGCCCTGTGGCCGTTTGCCGCCACAGCAGTTTGAAAACCTGTGCTAAAGGACACTTCATATTCACAAGGACTGCAGGGCTATAAATGACACCTGCCAACAAAATGTGCTGAGGGAGGTAATGGCCAAAAAAATTCAAAATATGGCACATACTTCAAGAAACCATTTGAATAGGTAAGCTGTACTCACTCTTTAAAAAGCAAAAAAAAAAAGTACATGGCTAAAAGCTCCATATAAGGAATTACAAGACATATGCAAATCCAGCCACAAAAAGGTATCAGCTCACACCGGTCAGAATGACCATCAGCAAAAAAATACAAACAATAAATGCTGAAGAGGTTGTGAAGAAATGCATACCCTCGACTGTAAGTGGCTCGTAAACTGGTAAGTGCCACGAAGGAAAACAGAAGGGAGCTGCCTTTAAAAGGTAAACATTGAGATACCATATGATCCTGCAGGCCCATTCCTTGGCCTATAACCTAGGAAGACAGAAATGGAAAGGCACAGGCAGGCAAAACTGCACTGCAGCAGTAGTACAATAGCCAAGGCACGGAAACATCCAAAAAGTCCATCAAGAGACGAATGAACAAAGAAGAATCGGTACGTGTACAGATGGAATATTAGCCACGGAAAAAAAAATGAAACAATGCACTTTGCAGAACCATAGATGACTCTGGAGGTCATCACACAACTTGAAGTAAGTCAGAAAGCCAAAGACACATATCCTAGGATATCAATTATAGGTGTTACCTCAAAATTGATACCAATGAAGATATTTCCACAGAGAAAGGCAATCACAGATTTATTCAACAAACTTATGGTTAACCCATTGGAAATTTGTGAAGATTGGATACATTAGGATATCGGGATTAACAGAGATATACAAACACACGTGAAATATATAATCACCAAAGACCTACGGAATTCCAAAAGAAGACTACGCAACACTGTGTCATAACCTACATGGCAAATGGATCCCAAGATGAATACATATATGTATAGGTGTAAAGCAAACACATCTTGCACACCTAGAACAAACAAAACATTATAATCAAATTTGCTGTGACAAAACATAAAAATTAAATTTAAAAAAAACGAACAAGAAGTAATGAGGCATACAGTTATAGGGGTTCTTCCTGGCTCACTCCATTCTAACTTACAACCTTGGAACACAGCTTCCAGGAAGGCCCTGTTCACCTAGTAACCTGATTTGAGAATGGAGAAATCCTGCAGCATTTTGTCCTTCCTGCAACAGCAGTTTTAAAGCAAGTGCTAATGGTCAGTTAAAAGTCACCTTCATTGCAGGCCTGTAAATGACACCTGCCCTCAAAAAAATTCTGGGGTCGAAAATCGACCAAAAAATTCAAAAGAGGGCAAGCTTTCAAGAAGAGAATTTCAAGAGGCATACTTTACACACATTTTGTCTTCTCTTTCTTTTCTTTTTTTTTCCTTTAACCAAAAATGGTCATGGAAAAATGCTGAACATCAGAAATTAATAAACACATGCAAATCCAATCTATCAAAACGTTCACCTCACAACAGTCAGAATGATCATCGGCAAAACAGTCCACAAACAATAAATGCTGAAGGGGTTTTGGAGGACTGTGGACCCTCTAGCTGCTGGTGGGATGTAAACTGGTAACAGCCAGTAGTTAGAACAGAATGAACGTGAGTTTCAAGGTAAAAATTGAGCTACCGTATGAACTGGTAAGCCCACTACTGGGCCTAGCACCTGAGAAGACCAGAATCCAAAAGACACCGGCTGGCAATCCTACACTGCAGTAATATTTACCACAGCCAACACTTGGAAGCAACCAAAATAGCCATCAATAGATGAACGCACCAGAAGTACTGCTCCATGTACACAATGGAATAGTAGACATGGAAAAGCCTGAAACAGTGCTGTTTGTACCACCATAGTAGGACCGAGATATAATCACACCACTGGAAGTAAGAAAGAAACCGAAAGAAAGCTATCCTATGATACCACTTACAGGTGTGACCTAAAAAATGATAGCCATGAACTTATTTCCAAGAAAAGGACACTCATGGATTAAGAAATCAAAATTATGTTTAACCAAATGGAAAGGTGGGAGGAATGGATACATTAGGGTATGGGGGTGACAGACCTAAACTAATATATATGAAACATATAATCACCAAAGGCCTATGGAATACCAGGAGAGGTCCACTCAACACTCTGTAATAACGTCCATGGGAAAGGATCCAAAGATGAATACATAGATCGATAGACATAATGAACCAGATTCTGTACAGCCAGAACATACACAACATTATTATCAAATTGGCTCGGATAAAAAATAAACGTAAAATTTAAAACACAAACAAGAAGTAAGGAGATATAAGCGGTTGGGGGTTTGCCTTGGCACATTCCCCTCTAATTTACAGCCTACTAAAACGATTTCCAGGAAGGCTCTGTTGCCCAACTACCCTCAGATTTTTTTTTTAAACATCTTTATTGAAGTATAATTGCTTCACAATGGTATGTTAGTTTCTGCTTTATAACAAAGTGAATCAGCTACAGATATACACACGTTCCCATATTTCCTCCCTCCCGCATCTCCCTCCCTCCCACCCTCCCCATCCCACCCCCCCAGGCGGTCACAAAGCACCGTGCTGATCTCCCTGTGCTATGCGGCTGCTTCCCACTAGCTATCTATTTTACATTTGGTAGTGTATATATGTCCATGACACTCCCTCATCCTGTCATGCAGACATTTTGCCGCCTTGTGGCCCTTTCCCACAAGAGCGGCTTTAAACCACAGCTAACGGTCACTTAATATTCACAAGGACTCAGGGCTGTAAAGGATCCCTGCCCTCAAAAAAATGTTCCGAGGTAGGGAATGGCCAAAAAAACTCAAAAGAGAGCAAAGTTTTCAAGGAGATCGTATGAGAGGTAAGTTTTACACTCTCTTTTTTTTTGAAAAAGGAAAATGAATAAAAGGTCAACATCAGGAATTATTACACTCATGCAAATCTAATCTACGAAAAGGTTTCGACACCCACCAGTCGAATGACCATCAGCAAAATGTCTACAAACAATAAATGCTGAAGAGGTTTTAGAGAACTGTGTACCCTCTAGCTGCTGGTGGGATGTAAAATGGTAAGAGCCAATAATGACAACAGAAAGGAACTGCGTTTCAAAGTAAAGACTGAGGTACCATTCAATCCAGAAGGCCCACCGCTGGGCCTTTCACCTGAAAAGACCAGAGTCGAGAAGACACAGGCTGGCAAAGGTGCACTGATGCAGTACTCACAAAAGCCAAGACGTGGAAGCAACCAAAATGTCCATGAACAGAGGAACGGACAAAGAAGAAGTGGTCCATGTACACAGTGGAATATTAGCCGTGGAAAACAATGACACACTGCTCTTTGCAGCACCATAGATGATCCTGGAGATAATCATGGAACATGAGGTCAGTCGGAACGCAAAAGACAAATATCTTATGATATCATTTGTAGGTGTTATCCAACAACTGACACAAATGAACTTATTTCCACAGAGAAAGACACTCACAGACTTAGAAGACAAGTATGGTTATCTAAAAGGAAAGGTGGGAGCAATGGACAAATGAAGATTAGGGTTGCCATACGTATACCAATACATATTAAATACATATATCAAAAAGACCGACCATATACCAAGGGAGGCCTACTGAACACTGTGTATTAATTTACATGGGAAGCCGATCTGTACATGAATAGAGATAGATGATGTACAAATGAACCAGTTTGTGTACATCTAGAACAAATAATATTCTAATCATTAACCTGATTAAGAAAAATTAAATTATGACAATGAAGACGATGTACTGAGACATAAACTTGGGGGTTTTTTCCCTGGCACATTCCATTCTAATTGACAAGCTAGGAACACGACTTCCAGGAAAGCTCTGCTGCCCCAGTGACCAGATTTAGGAATGGAGAGACGCTGCCGCCGTATGGCCGATTCCCACAACAGCAGCTTTCAACCCAGCGCTAATGGTCACTAAATATGAACAACACTTGCAAGCCTGAAAGTGACACACGCCCTCAAAAAAAAATCCTGGGGTCGAAAATCGACCGAAAAATACAAAAGAGGGCAAGGTTTCCAGAAGACAATTTCAAGAGGTATATTTTACAAGCACTTTATTTTTCTTTTTAACAACAACAACAGCAAAAAGGCGTGGAAAAATGCTCATCATTAGCTCATCGTAAAAGACATTCAAATCCACCCTACAAAACGTATCAGCTCACAGCGGTCAGAATGACCATCAGCCAACTTCTGCAAACAGTAAATGCTAAAGGGGCTGTGGAGAAATGCGTACCCTCATCTCTAAGTGAGACTAAACTGGTAAGAGACACTAATGAAAACGGAATGGAGGTGCCTTTAACAGATCCACATTGAGGTACCATAGGATTCAGCAGGCACACTCCTGGGCCTAGGACCTAAGAAGACAAAATTAGACAGACACAGGCAGGCAAAACTGCAGTGCAGCAGTATTACAATAGCCAAGACATGGAAGCTACCAAAAAGTCCATCAAAAGATGAATGGAAAGGAAGAACTGGTACACGTACAGATGGAATATTAGCCAAGGAAAAAAATGAAACAATGCCGTTTGCAGCACCATAGATGAGTCTAGAGGTAATCACAACTTGCAGTAAGTCAGAAAGCGAAGGACACATATCCTATGATATCACTTAATGGGGTTACCTAAAAATGGATACCAATGAAGATTTTTCACAGAGAAAGGCAATCAAAGATTCGATCAACAAACGTATGGTTAACCAAATGGAAAGGTGTGAGGATGGAATAAATTAGGATACTGCGGTAAACAGGGGTATACCAACACATGTGAAATATATAAGCACCAAAGACCTACGGAATACCAAGAGAAGACGGCTCAACAGTGTGTCATAACCCACATGGGAAATGGATCCGAAGATGAACAGATATATGTATATGTGTAAAAGAACCCCATCTTACACACTTAGAACAAGCAAAACATTGTAATCGAATTTGCTGTGATAGCAAATAAAAATTAAATTAAGAAAACCAACAAGAAGGAATGAGACATAAACTTCTGGGGGTTTTTCCTGGCACATTCCATTCTAATTTACAAGTTGGAACATTACACCCAGGAAGGCTCTTTGGCCCTAGTTAACCAGATCTGGGGATGGAGAAATGCCGCAGCCTTGTGACCGTCTCCTGCAAAAGCAGCTTTAAACACCGTGCTAAGGGTCACTTGATATTCACAAGAACTGCAGCTCAGTAAATGACACCTGCCCTCAAAAAAATATCCTGGATTCGAATATCGACGAAAAAATTCTAAAGAGGGCAACCTTTCAAGAAGACAATTTCAAGAGGCATATTTAACTCACATTTTTTCTTTTCTTTCTTTTTTATTTTTGTTTAACCAAAAAGGCCCTGGAAAAAGCTCAACATCAGGAATTAATAAAGACATGCAAGTGCAATCTACAAAAACTTTTACCTGACAACAGTCAGAATGATCATCAGCAAAAAATCTCTAAACAATAAATGGTCAAGGGGTTTTAGAGACCTGTGTACCCTCTAGCTGCTAGTGGGATGTCAAAAGGTAACAGCCAGTAATGAGAACAGAAAGGAGGTGCGTTTAAAGGTAAAAATTGGGCTACCATATGATCTGGTAGGCCCACTACTGGGCCTATCACCCGAGAAGACCAGAATCAAAAAGACACAGGCTGACAATCCTACACTGCAGCACTATGTACCCTAGCCAAGACTTGGAACAAGCAAAATGTCCGTCAACGGATGAATGCACAAAGAAGAAGTGGTCCACGTACACAATGGAATATTACTCCGATAGAAAATATAAACTAAATACAAAAAACAGACATAAGTAAGGAGACATAAGCTTTGGGGGTTTATCCGGGCACATTCCACTCGAATGTACAACCAAGGAACACTACTTCCAGGAAGGTACGGTTTCCCTAGTAACCAGAGTGGGGAATGTAGAAATGCTGCGGCCCTGTGGCCGTTTGCCGCCACAGCAGTTTGAAAACCTGTGCTAAAGGACACTTCATATTCACAAGGACTGCAGGGCTATAAATGACACCTGCCAACAAAATGTGCTGAGGGAGGTAATGGCCAAAAAAATTCAAAATATGGCACATACTTCAAGAAACCATTTGAATAGGTAAGCTGTACTCACTCTTTAAAAAGCAAAAAAAAAAAAAGTACATGGCTAAAAGCTCCATATAAGGATTTACAAGACATATGCAAATCCAGCCACAAAAAGGTATCAGCTCACACCGGTCAGAATGACCATCAGCAAAAAAATACAAACAATAAATGCTGAAGAGGTTGTGAAGAAATGCATACCCTCGACTGTAAGTGGCTCGTAAACTGGTAAGTGCCACGAAGGAAAACAGAAGGGAGCTGCCTTTCAAAGGTAAACATTGAGATACCATATGATCCCGCAGGCCCACTCCTTGGCCTATAACCTAGGAAGACAGAAATGGAAAGGCACAGGCAGGCAAAACTGCACTGCAGCAGTAGTACAATAGCCAAGGCACGGAAACAACCAAAAAGTCCATCAAGAGACGTATGGACAAAGAAGAACCGGTACGTGTACAGATGGAATATTAGCCACGGAAAAAAAATGAAACAATGCACTTTGCAGAACCATAGATGACTCTGGAGGTCATCACACAACTTGAAGTAAGTCAGAAAGCCAAAGACACATATCCTAGGATATCAATTATAGGTGTTACCTCAAAATTGATACCAATGAAGATATTTCCACAGAGAAAGGCAATCACAGATTTATTCAACAAACTTATGGTTAACCCATTGGAAATTTGTGAAGATTGGATACATTAGGATATCGGGGTTAACAGAGATATACAAACACACGTGAAATATATAATCACCAAAGACCTCCGGAATTCCAAAAGAAGACTACGCAACACTGTGTCATAACCTACATGGCAAATGGATCCCAAGATGAATACATATATGTATAGGTGTAAAGCAAACACATCTTGCACACCTAGAACAAACAAAACATTATAATCAAATTTGCTGTGACAAAACATAAAAATTAAATTAAAAAAAAACGAACAAGAAGTAATGAGGCATACAGTTATAGGGGTTCTTCCTGGCTCATTCCATTCTAACTTACAACCTTGGAACACAGCTTCCAGGAAGGCTCTGTTCACCTAGTAACCTGATTTGAGAATGGAGAAATCCTGCAGCATTTTGTCCTTCCTGCAACAGCAGTTTTAAAGCAAGTGCTAATGGTCAGTTAAAAGTCACCTTCATTGCAGGCCTGTAAATGACACCTGCCCTCAAAAAAATTCTGGGGTCGAAAATCGACCAAAAAATTCAAAAGAGGGCAAGCTTTCAAGAAGAGAATTTCAAGAGGCATACTTTACACACATTTTGTCTTCTCTTTCTTTTCTTTTTTTTTTCCTTTAACCAAAAATGGTCATGGAAAAATGCTGAACATCAGAAATTAATAAAGACATGCAAATCCAATCTATCAAAACGTTCACCTCACAACAGTCAGAATGATCATCAGCAAAACAGTCCACAAACAATAAATGCTGAAGGGGTTTTGGAGGACTGTGGACCCTCTAGCTGCTGGTGGGATGTAAACTGGTAACAGCCAGTAGTTAGAACAGAATGAACGTGCGTTTCAAGGTAAAAATTGAGCTACCATATGAACTGGTAAGCCCACTACTGGGCCTAGCACCGGAGAAGACCAGAATCCAAAAGACACCGGCTGGCAATCCTACACTGCAGTAATATTTACCACAGCCAACACTTGGAAGCAACCAAAATAGCCATCAATAGATGAACGCACCAGAAGTACTGCTCCATGTACACAATGGAATAGTAGACATGGAAAAGCCTGAAACAGTGCTGTTTGTACCACCATAGTAGGACCGAGATATAATCACACCACTGGAAGTAAGAAAGAAACCGAAAGAAAGCTATCCTATGATACCACTTACAGGTGTGACCTAAAAAATGATAGCCATGAACTTATTTCCAAGAAAAGGACACTCATGGATTAAGAAATCAAAATTATGTTTAACCAAATGGAAAGGTGGGAGGAATGGATACATTAGGGTATGGGGGTGACAGACCTAAACTAATATATATGAAACATATAATCACCAAAGGCCTATGGAATACCAGGAGAGGTCCACTCAACACTCTGTAATAACGACCATGGGAAAGGATCCAAAGATGAATACATAGATCGATAGACATAATGAACCAGATTCTGTACAGCCAGAACATACACAACATTATTATCAAATTGGCTCGGATAAAAAATAAACGTAAAATTTAAAAAACAAACAAGAAGTAAGGAGATATAAGCGGTTGGGGGTTTGCCTTGGCACATTCCCCTCTAATTTACAGCCTACTAAAACGATTTCCAGGAAGGCTCTGTTGCCCAACTACCCTCAGATTTTTTTTTTAAACATCTTTATTGAAGTATAATTGCTTCACAATGGTATGTTAGTTTCTGCTTTATAACAAAGTGAATCAGCTACAGATATACACACGTTCCCATATTTCCTCCCTCCCGCATCTCCCTCCCTCCCACCCTCCCCATCCCACCCCCCCAGGCGGTCACAAAGCACCGTGCTGATCTCCCTGTGCTATGCGGCTGCTTCCCACTAGCTATCTATTTTACATTTGGTAGTGTATATATGTCCATGACACTCCCTCATCCTGTCATGCAGACATTTTGCCGCCTTGTGGCCCTTTCCCACAAGAGCGGCTTTAAACCACAGCTAACGGTCACTTAATATTCACAAGGACTCAGGGCTGTAAAGGATCCCTGCCCTCAAAAAAATGTTCCGAGGTAGGGAATGGCCAAAAAAACTCAAAAGAGAGCAAAGTTTTCAAGGAGATCGTATGAGAGGTAAGTTTTACACTCTCTTTTTTTTTGAAAAAGGAAAATGAATAAAAGGTCAACATCAGGAATTATTACACTCATGCAAATCTAATCTACGAAAAGGTTTCGACACCCACCAGTCGAATGACCATCAGCAAAATGTCTACAAACAATAAATGCTGAGGAGGTTTTAGAGAACTGTGTACCCTCTAGCTGCTGGTGGGATGTAAAGTGGTAAGAGCCAATAATGAGAACAGAAAGGAACTGCGTTTCAAAGTAAAGACTGAGGTACCATTCAATCCAGAAGGCCCACTGCTGGGCCTTTCACCTGAAAAGACCAGAGTCGAGAAGACACAGGCTGGCAAAGGTGCACTGATGCAGTATTCACAAAAGCGAAGACGTGGAAGCAACCAAAATGTCCATGAACAGAGGAACGGACAAAGAAGAAGTGGTCCATGTACACAGTGGAATATTAGCCGTGGAAAACAATGACACACTGCTCTTTGCAGCACCATAGATGATCCTGGAGATAATCATGGAACATGAGGTCAGTCGGAACGCAAAAGACAAATATCTTATGATATCATTTGTAGGTGTTATCTAACAACTGACACAAATGAACTTATTTCCACAGAGAAAGACACTCACAGACTTAGAAGACAACTATGGTTATCTAAAAGGAAAGGTGGGAGCAATGGACAAATGAAGATTAGGGTTGCCATACGTATACCAATACATATTAAATACATATATCAAAAAGACCGACCATATACCAAGGGAGGCCTACTGAACACTGTGTATTAATTTACATGGGAAGACGATCTGTACATGAATAGAGATAGATGATGTACAAATGAACCAGTTTGTGTACATCTAGAACAAATAATATTCTAATCATTAACCTGATTAAGAAAATTAAATTATAACAATGAAGACGATGTACTGAGACATAAACTTGGGGGTTTTTTCCCTGGCACATTCCATTCTAATTGACAAGCTAGGAACACGACTTCCAGGAAAGCTCTGCTGCCCCAGTGACCAGATTTAGGAATGGAGAGACGCTGCCGCCGTATGGCCGATTCCCACAACAGCAGCTTTCAACCCAGCGCTAATGGTCACTAAATATGAACAACACTTGCAAGCCTGAAAGTGACACACGCCCTCAAAAAAAAATCCTGGGGTCGAAAATCGACCGAAAAATACAAAAGAGGGCAAGGTTTCCAGAAGACAATTTCAAGAGGTATATTTTACAAGCACTTTATTTTTCTTTTTAACAACAACAACAGCAAAAAGGCGTGGAAAAATGCTCATCATTAGCTCATCGTAAAAGACATTCAAATCCACCCTACAAAACGTATCAGCTCACAGCGGTCAGAATGACCATCAGCCAACTTCTGCAAACAGTAAATGCTAAAGGGGCTGTGGAGAAATGCGTACCCTCATCTCTAAGTGAGACTAAACTGGTAAGAGACACTAATGAAAACGGAATGGAGGTGCCTTTAACAGATCCACATTGAGGTACCATAGGATTCAGCAGGCACACTCCTGGGCCTAGGACCTAAGAAGACAAAATTAGACAGACACAGGCAGGCAAAACTGCAGTGCAGCAGTATTACAATAGCCAAGACATGGAAGCTACCAAAAAGTCCATCAAAAGATGAATGGAAAGGAAGAACTGGTACACGTACAGATGGAATATTAGCCAAGGAAAAAAATGAAACAATGCCGTTTGCAGCACCATAGATGAGTCTAGAGGTAATCACAACTTGCAGTAAGTCAGAAAGCGAAGGACACATATCCTATGATATCACTTAATGGGGTTACCTAAAAATGGATACCAATGAAGATTTTTCACAGAGAAAGGCAATCAAAGATTCGATCAACAAACGTATGGTTAACCAAATGGAAAGGTGTGAGGATGGAATAAATTAGGATACTGCGGTAAACAGGGGTATACCAACACATGTGAAATATATAAGCACCAAAGACCTACGGAATACCAAGAGAAGACGGCTCAACAGTGTGTCATAACCCACATGGGAAATGGATCCGAAGATGAACAGATATATGTATATGTGTAAAAGAACCCCATCTTACACACTTAGAACAAGCAAAACATTGTAATCGAATTTGCTGTGATAGCAAATAAAAATTAAATTAAGAAAACCAACAAGAAGGAATGAGACATAAACTTCTGGGGGTTTTTCCTGGCACATTCCATTCTAATTTACAAGTTGGAACATTACACCCAGGAAGGCTCTTTGGCCCTAGTTAACCAGATCTGGGGATGGAGAAATGCCGCAGCCTTGTGACCGTCTCCTGCAAAAGCAGCTTTAAACACCGTGCTAAGGGTCACTTGATATTCACAAGAACTGCAGCTCAGTAAATGACACCTGCCCTCAAAAAAATATCCTGGATTCGAATATCGACGAAAAAATTCTAAAGAGGGCAACCTTTCAAGAAGACAATTTCAAGAGGCATATTTAACTCACATTTTGTCTTTTCTTTCTTTTTTATTTTTGTTTAACCAAAAAGGCCCTGGAAAAAGCTCAACATCAGGAATTAATAAAGACATGCAAGTGCAATCTACAAAAACTTTTACCTGACAACAGTCAGAATGATCATCAGCAAAAAATCTCTAAACAATAAATGGTCAAGGGGTTTTAGAGACCTGTGTACCCTCTAGCTGCTAGTGGGATGTCAAAAGGTAACAGCCAGTAATGAGAACAGAAAGGAGGTGCGTTTAAAGGTAAAAGTTGGGCTACCATATGATCTGGTAGGCCCACTACTGGGCCTATCACCCGAGAAGACCAGAATCAAAAAGACACAGGCTGACAATCCTACACTGCAGCACTATGTACCCTAGCCAAGACTTGGAACAAGCAAAATGTCCGTCAACGGATGAATGCACAAAGAAGAAGTGGTCCACGTACACAATGGAATATTACTCCGATAGAAAATATAAACTAAATACAAAAAACAGACATAAGTAAGGAGACATAAGCTTTGGGGGTTTATCCGGGCACATTCCACTCGAATGTACAACCAAGGAACACTACTTCCAGGAAGGTACGGTTTCCCTAGTAACCAGAGTGGGGAATGTAGAAATGCTGCGGCCCTGTGGCCGTTTGCCGCCACAGCAGTTTGAAAACCTGTGCTAAAGGACACTTCATATTCACAAGGACTGCAGGGCTATAAATGACACCTGCCAACAAAATGTGCTGAGGGAGGTAATGGCCAAAAAAATTCAAAATATGGCACATATTTCAAGAAACCATTTGAATAGGTAAGCTGTACTCACTCTTTAAAAAGCAAAAAAAAAAAGTACATGGCTAAAAGCTCCATATAAGGAATTACAAGACATATGCAAATCCAGCCACAAAAAGGTATCAGCTCACACCGGTCAGAATGACCATCAGCAAAAAAATACAAACAATAAATGCTGAAGAGGTTGTGAAGAAATGCATACCCTCGACTGTAAGTGGCTCGTAAACTGGTAAGTGCCACGAAGGAAAACAGAAGGGAGCTGCCTTTCAAAGGTAAACATTGAGATACCATATGATCCCGCAGGCCCACTCCTTGGCCTATAACCTAGGAAGACAGAAATGGAAAGGCACAGGCAGGCAAAACTGCACTGCAGCAGTAGTACAATAGCCAAGGCACGGAAACAACCAAAAAGTCCATCAAGAGACGTATGGACAAAGAAGAACCGGTACGTGTACAGATGGAATATTAGCCATGGAAAAAAAATGAAACAATGCACTTTGCAGAACCATAGATGACTCTGGAGGTCATCACACAACTTGAAGTATGTCAGAAAGCCAAAGACACATATCCTAGGATATCAATTATAGGTGTTACCTCAAAATTGATACCAATGCAGATATTTCCACAGAGGAAGGTAATCACAGATTTATTCAACAAACTTATGGTTAACCCACTGGAAATTTGTGAAGATTGGATACATTAGAATATCGGGGTTAACAGAGATATACAAACACACGTGAAATATATAATCACCAAAGACCTCCGGAATTCCAAAAGAAGACTATGCAACACTGTGTCATAACCTACATGGCAAATGGATCCCAAGATGAATACATATATGTATAGGTGTAAAGCAAACACATCTTGCACACCTAGAACAAACAAAACATTATAATCAAATTTGCTGTGACAAAACATAAAAATTTAAATTAAAAAAAAAACGAACAAGAAGTAATGAGGCATACAGTTATAGGGGTTCTTCCTGGCTCATTCCATTCTAACTTACAACCTTGGAACACAGCTTCCAGGAAGGCTCTGTTCACCTAGTAACCTGATTTGAGAATGGAGAAATCCTGCAGCATTTTGTCCTTCCTGCAACAGCAGTTTTAAAGCAAGTGCTAATGGTCAGTTAAAAGTCACCTTCATTGCAGGCCTGTAAATGACACCTGCCCTCAAAAAAATTCTGGGGTCGAAAATCGACCAAAATATTCAAAAGAGGGCAAGCTTTCAAGAAGAGAATTTCAAGAGGCATACTTTACACACATTTTGTCTTCTCTTTCTTTTCTTTTTTTTTCCTTTAACCAAAAATGGTCATGGAAAAATGCTGAACATCAGAAATTAATAAAGACATGCAAATCCAATCTATCAAAACGTTCACCTCACAACAGTCAGAATGATCATCAGCAAAACAGTCCACAAACAATAAATGCTGAAGGGGTTTTGGAGGACTGTGGACCCTCTAGCTGCTGGTGGGATGTAAACTGGTAACAGCCAGTAGTTAGAACAGAATGAACGTGCGTTTCAAGGTAAAAATTGAGCTACCATATGAACTGGTAAGCCCACTACTGGGCCTAGCACCTGAGAAGACCAGAATCCAAAAGACACCGGCTGGCAATCCTACACTGCAGTGATATTAACCACAGCCAACACTTGGAAGCAACCAAAATAGCCATCAATAGATGAACGCACCAGAAGTACTGCTCCATGTACACAATGGAATAGTAGACATGGAAAAGCCTGAAACAGTGCTGTTTGTACCACCATAGTAGGACCGAGATATAATCACACCACTGGAAGTAAGAAAGAAACCGAAAGAAAGCTATCCTATGATACCACTTACAGGTGTGACCTAAAAAATGATAGCCATGAACTTATTTCCAAGAAAAGGACACTCATGGATTAAGAAATCAAAATTATGTTTAACCAAATGGAAAGGTGGGAGGAATGGATACATTAGGGTATGGGGGTGACAGACCTAAACTAATATATATGAAACATATAATCACCAAAGGCCTATGGAATACCAGGAGAGGTCCACTCAACACTCTGTAATAACGACCATGGGAAAGGATCCAAAGATGAATACATAGATCGATAGACATAATGAACCAGATTCTGTACAGCCAGAACATACACAACATTATTATCAAATTGGCTCGGATAAAAAATAAACGTAAAATTTAAAAAACAAACAAGAAGTAAGGAGATATAAGCGGTTGGGGGTTTGCCTTGGCACATTCCCCTCTAATTTACAGCCTACTAAAACGATTTCCAGGAAGGCTCTGTTGCCCAACTACCCTCAGATTTTTTTTTTAAACATCTTTATTGAAGTATAATTGCTTCACAATGGTATGTTAGTTTCTGCTTTATAACAAAGTGAATCAGCTACAGATATACACACGTTCCCATATTTCCTCCCTCCCGCATCTCCCTCCCTCCCACCCTCCCCATCCCACCCCCCCAGGCGGTCACAAAGCACCGTGCTGATCTCCCTGTGCTATGCGGCTGCTTCCCACTAGCTATCTATTTTACATTTGGTAGTGTATATATGTCCATGACACTCCCTCATCCTGTCATGCAGACATTTTGCCGCCTTGTGGCCCTTTCCCACAAGAGCGGCTTTAAACCACAGCTAACGGTCACTTAATATTCACAAGGACTCAGGGCTGTAAAGGATCCCTGCCCTCAAAAAAATGTTCCGAGGTAGGGAATGGCCAAAAAAACTCAAAAGAGAGCAAAGTTTTCAAGGAGATCGTATGAGAGGTAAGTTTTACACTCTCTTTTTTTTTGAAAAAGGAAAATGAATAAAAGGTCAACATCAGGAATTATTACACTCATGCAAATCTAATCTACGAAAAGGTTTCGACACCCACCAGTCGAATGACCATCAGCAAAATGTCTACAAACAATAAATGCTGAAGAGGTTTTAGAGAACTGTGTACCCTCTAGCTGCTGGTGGGATGTAAAATGGTAAGAGCCAATAATGAGAACAGAAAGGAACTGCGTTTCAAAGTAAAGACTGAGGTACCATTCAATCCAGAAGGCCCACCGCTGGGCCTTTCACCTGAAAAGACCAGAGTCGAGAAGACACAGGCTGGCAAAGGTGCACTGATGCAGTACTCACAAAAGCCAAGACGTGGAAGCAACCAAAATGTCCATGAACAGAGGAACGGACAAAGAAGAAGTGGTCCATGTACACAGTGGAATATTAGCCGTGGAAAACAATGACACACTGCTCTTTGCAGCACCATAGATGATCCTGGAGATAATCATGGAACATGAGGTCAATCGGAACGCAAAAGACAAATATCTTATGATATCATTTGTAGGTGTTATCCAACAACTGACACAAATGAACTTATTTCCACAGAGAAAGACACTCACAGACTTAGAAGACAAGTATGGTTATCTAAAAGGAAAGGTGGGAGCAATGGACAAATGAAGATTAGGGTTGCCATACGTATACCAATACATATTAAATACATATATCAAAAAGACCGACCATATACCAAGGGAGGCCTACTGAACACTGTGTATTAATTTACATGGGAAGACGATCTGTACATGAATAGAGATAGATGATGTACAAATGAACCAGTTTGTGTACATCTAGAACAAATAATATTCTAATCATTAACCTGATTAAGAAAATTAAATTATAACAATGAAGACGATGTACTGAGACATAAACTTGGGGGTTTTTTCCCTGGCACATTCCATTCTAATTGACAAGCTAGGAACACGACTTCCAGGAAAGCTCTGCTGCCCCAGTGACCAGATTTAGGAATGGAGAGACGCTGCCGCCGTATGGCCGATTCCCACAACAGCAGCTTTCAACCCAGCGCTAATGGTCACTAAATATGAACAACACTTGCAAGCCTGAAAGTGACACACGCCCTCAAAAAAAAATCCTGGGGTCGAAAATCGACCGAAAAATACAAAAGAGGGCAAGGTTTCCAGAAGACAATTTCAAGAGGTATATTTTACAAGCACTTTATTTTTCTTTTTAACAACAACAACAGCAAAAAGGCGTGGAAAAATGCTCATCATTAGCTCATCGTAAAAGACATTCAAATCCACCCTACAAAATGTATCAGCTCACAGCGGTCAGAATGACCATCAGCCAACTTCTGCAAACAGTAAATGCTAAAGGGGCTGTGGAGAAATGCGTACCCTCATCTCTAAGTGAGACTAAACTGGTAAGAGACACTAATGAAAACGGAATGGAGGTGCCTTTAACAGATCCACATTGAGGTACCATAGGATTCAGCAGGCACACTCCTGGGCCTAGGACCTAAGAAGACAAAATTAGACAGACACAGGCAGGCAAAACTGCAGTGCAGCAGTATTACAATAGCCAAGACATGGAAGCTACCAAAAAGTCCATCAAAAGATGAATGGAAAGGAAGAACTGGTACACGTACAGATGGAATATTAGCCAAGGAAAAAAATGAAACAATGCCGTTTGCAGCACCATAGATGAGTCTAGAGGTAATCACAACTTGCAGTAAGTCAGAAAGCGAAGGACACATATCCTATGATATCACTTAATGGGGTTACCTAAAAATGGATACCAATGAAGATTTTTCACAGAGAAAGGCAATCAAAGATTCGATCAACAAACGTATGGTTAACCAAATGGAAAGGTGTGAGGATGGAATAAATTAGGATACTGCGGTAAACAGGGGTATACCAACACATGTGAAATATATAAGCACCAAAGACCTACGGAATACCAAGAGAAGACGGCTCAACAGTGTGTCATAACCCACATGGGAAATGGATCCGAAGATGAACAGATATATGTATATGTGTAAAAGAACCCCATCTTACACACTTAGAACAAGCAAAACATTGTAATCGAATTTGCTGTGATAGCAAATAAAAATTAAATTAAGAAAACCAACAAGAAGGAATGAGACATAAACTTCTGGGGGTTTTTCCTGGCACATTCCATTCTAATTTACAAGTTGGAACATTACACCCAGGAAGGCTCTTTGGCCCTAGTTAACCAGATCTGGGGATGGAGAAATGCCGCAGCCTTGTGACCGTCTCCTGCAAAAGCAGCTTTAAACACCGTGCTAAGGGTCACTTGATATTCACAAGAACTGCAGCTCAGTAAATGACACCTGCCCTCAAAAAAATATCCTGGATTCGAATATCGACGAAAAAATTCTAAAGAGGGCAACCTTTCAAGAAGACAATTTCAAGAGGCATATTTAACTCACATTTTTTCTTTTCTTTCTTTTTTATTTTTGTTTAACCAAAAAGGCCCTGGAAAAAGCTCAACATCAGGAATTAATAAAGACATGCAAGTGCAATCTACAAAAACTTTTACCTGACAACAGTCAGAATGATCATCAGCAAAAAATCTCTAAACAATAAATGGTCAAGGGGTTTTAGAGACCTGTGTACCCTCTAGCTGCTGGTGGGATGTCAAAAGGTAACAGCCAGTAATGAGAACAGAAAGGAGGTGCGTTTAAAGGTAAAAATTGGGCTACCATATGATCTGGTAGGCCCACTACTGGGCCTATCACCCGAGAAGACCAGAATCAAAAAGACACAGGCTGACAATCCTACACTGCAGCACTATGTACCCTAGCCAAGACTTGGAACAAGCAAAATGTCCATCAACGGATGAATGCACAAAGAAGAAGTGGTCCACGTACACAATGGAATATTACTCCGATAGAAAATATAAACTAAATACAAAAAACAGACATAAGTAAGGAGACATAAGCTTTGGGGGTTTATCCAGGCACATTCCACTCGAATGCACAACCAAGGAACACTACTTCCAGGAAGGTATGGTTTCCCTAGTAACCAGAGTGGGGAATGTAGAAATGCTGCGGCCCTGTGGCCGTTTGCCGCAACAGCAGTTTGAAAACCTGTGCTAAAGGACACTTCATATTCACAAGGACTGCAGGGCTATAAATGACACCTGCCAACAAAATGTGCTGAGGGAGGTAATGGCCAAAAAAATTCAAAATATGGCACATACTTCAAGAAACCATTTGAATAGGTAAGCTGTACTCACTCTTTAAAAAGCAGAAAAAAAAAAAAGTACATGGCTAAAAGCTCCATATAAGGATTTACAAGACATATGCAAATCCAGCCACAAAAAGGTATCAGCTCACACCGGTCAGAATGACCATCAGCAAAAAAATACAAACAATAAATGCTGAAGAGGTTGTGAAGAAATGCATACCCTCGACTGTAAGTGGCTCGTAAACTGGTAAGTGCCACGAAGGAAAACAGAAGGGAGCTGCCTTTCAAAGGTAAACATTGAGATACCATATGATCCCGCAGGCCCACTCCTTGGCCTATAACCTAGGAAGACAGAAATGGAAAGGCACAGGCAGGCAAAACTGCACTGCAGCAGTAGTACAATAGCCAAGGCACGGAAACAACCAAAAAGTCCATCAAGAGACGAATGGACAAAGAAGAACCGGTACGTGTACAGATGGAATATTAGCCACGGAAAAAAAATGAAACAATGCACTTTGCAGAACCATAGATGACTCTGGAGGTCATCACACAACTTGAAGGAAGTCAGAAAGCCAAAGACACATATCCTAGGATATCAATTATAGGTGTTACCTCAAAATTGATACCAATGAAGATATTTCCACAGAGAAAGGCAATCACAGATTTATTCAACAAACTTATGGTTAACCCATTGGAAATTTGTGAAGATTGGATACATTAGGATATCGGGGTTAACAGAGATATACAAACACACGTGAAATATATAATCACCAAAGACCTCCGGAATTCCAAAAGAAGACTACGCAACACTGTGTCATAACCTACATGGCAAATGGATCCCAAGATGAATACATATATGTATAGGTGTAAAGCAAACACATCTTGCACACCTAGAACAAACAAAACATTATAATCAAATTTGCTGTGACAAAACATAAAAATTAAATTAAAAAAAAACGAACAAGAAGTAATGAGGCATACAGTTATAGGGGTTCTTCCTGGCTCATTCCATTCTAACTTACAACCTTGGAACACAGCTTCCAGGAAGGCTCTGTTCACCTAGTAACCTGATTTGAGAATGGAGAAATCCTGCAGCATTTTGTCCTTCCTGCAACAGCAGTTTTAAAGCAAGTGCTAATGGTCAGTTAAAAGTCACCTTCATTGCAGGCCTGTAAATGACACCTGCCCTCAAAAAAATTCTGGGGTCGAAAATCGACCAAAAAATTCAAAAGAGGGCAACCTTTCAAGAAGAGAATTTCAAGAGGCATACTTTACACACATTTTGTCTTCTCTTTCTTTTCTTTTTTTTTCCTTTAACCAAAAATGGTCATGGAAAAATGCTGAACATCAGAAATTAATAAAGACATGCAAATCCAATCTATCAAAACATTCACCTCAAAACAGTCAGAATGATCATCAGCAAAACAGTCCACAAACAATAAATGCTGAAGGGGTTTTGGAGGACTGTGGACCCTCTAGCTGCTGGTGGGATGTAAACTGGTAACAGCCAGTAGTTAGAACAGAATGAACGTGCGTTTCAAGGTAAAAATTGAGCTACCATATGAACTGGTAAGCCCACTACTGGGCCTAGCACCGGAGAAGACCAGAATCCAAAAGACACCGGCTGGCAATCCTACACTGCAGTAATATTTACCACAGCCAACACTTGGAAGCAACCAAAATAGCCATCAATAGATGAACGCACCAGAAGTACTGCTCCATGTACACAATGGAATAGTAGACATGGAAAAGCCTGAAACAGTGCTGTTTGTACCACCATAGTAGGACCGAGATATAATCACACCACTGGAAGTAAGAAAGAAACCGAAAGAAAGCTATCCTATGATACCACTTACAGGTGTGACCTAAAAAATGATAGCCATGAACTTATTTCCAAGAAAAGGACACTCATGGATTAAGAAATCAAAATTATGTTTAACCAAATGGAAAGGTGGGAGGAATGGATACATTAGGGTATGGGGGTGACAGACCTAAACTAATATATATGAAACATATAATCACCAAAGGCCTATGGAATACCAGGAGAGGTCCACTCAACACTCTGTAATAACGTCCATGGGAAAGGATCCAAAGATGAATACATAGATCGATAGACATAATGAACCAGATTCTGTACAGCCAGAACATACACAACATTATTATCAAATTGGCTCGGATAAAAAATAAACGTAAAATTTAAAACACAAACAAGAAGTAAGGAGATATAAGCGGTTGGGGGTTTGCCTTGGCACATTCCCCTCTAATTTACAGCCTACTAAAACGATTTCCAGGAAGGCTCTGTTGCCCAACTACCCTCAGATTTTTTTTTTAAACATCTTTATTGAAGTATAATTGCTTCACAATGGTATGTTAGTTTCTGCTTTATAACAAAGTGAATCAGCTACAGATATACACACGTTCCCATATTTCCTCCCTCCCGCATCTCCCTCCCTCCCACCCTCCCCATCCCACCCCCCCAGGCGGTCACAAAGCACCGTGCTGATCTCCCTGTGCTATGCGGCTGCTTCCCACTAGCTATCTATTTTACATTTGGTAGTGTATATATGTCCATGACACTCCCTCATCCTGTCATGCAGACATTTTGCCGCCTTGTGGCCCTTTCCCACAAGAGCGGCTTTAAACCACAGCTAACGGTCACTTAATATTCACAAGGACTCAGGGCTGTAAAGGATCCCTGCCCTCAAAAAAATGTTCCGAGGTAGGGAATGGCCAAAAAAACTCAAAAGAGAGCAAAGTTTTCAAGGAGATCGTATGAGAGGTAAGTTTTACACTCTCTTTTTTTTTGAAAAAGGAAAATGAATAAAAGGTCAACATCAGGAATTATTACACTCATGCAAATCTAATCTACGAAAAGGTTTCGACACCCACCAGTCGAATGACCATCAGCAAAATGTCTACAAACAATAAATGCTGAGGAGGTTTTAGAGAACTGTGTACCCTCTAGCTGCTGGTGGGATGTAAAGTGGTAAGAGCCAATAATGAGAACAGAAAGGAACTGCGTTTCAAAGTAAAGACTGAGGTACCATTCAATCCAGAAGGCCCACCGCTGGGCCTTTCACCTGAAAAGACCAGAGTCGAGAAGACACAGGCTGGCAAAGGTGCACTGACGCAGTACTCACAAAAGCCAAGACGTGGAAGCAACCAAAATGTCCATGAACAGAGGAACGGACAAAGAAGAAGTGGTCCATGTACACAGTGGAATATTAGGCGTGGAAAACAATGACACACTGCTCTTTGCAGCACCATAGATGATCCTGGAGATAATCATGGAACATGAGGTCAGTCGGAACGCAAAAGACAAATATCTTATGATATCATTTGTAGGTGTTATCTAACAACTGACACAAATGAACTTATTTCCACAGAGAAAGATACTCACAGACTTAGAAGACAACTATGGTTATCTAAAAGGAAAGGTGGGAGCAATGGACAAATGAAGATTAGGGTTGCCATACGTATACCAATACATATTAAATACATATATCAAAAAGACCGACCATATACCAAGGGAGGCCTACTGAACACTGTGTATTAATTTACATGGGAAGACGATCTGTACATGAATAGAGATAGATGATGTACAAATGAACCAGTTTGTGTACATCTAGAACAAATTATATTCTAATCATTAACCTGATTAAGAAAATTAAATTATAACAATGAAGACGACGTACTGAGACATAAACTTGGGGGTTTTTTTCCCTGGCACATTCCATTCTAATTGACAAGCTAGGAACACGACTTCCAGGAAAGCTCTGCTGCCCCAGTGACCAGATTTAGGAATGGAGAGACGCTGCCGCCGTATGGCCGATTCCCACAACAGCAGCTTTCAACCCAGCGCTAATGGTCACTAAATATGAACAACACTTGCAAGCCTGAAAGTGACACACGCCCTCAAAAAAAAATCCTGGGGTCGAAAATCGACCGAAAAATACAAAAGAGGGCAAGGTTTCCAGAAGACAATTTCAAGAGGTATATTTTACAAGCACTTTATTTTTCTTTTTAACAACAACAACAGCAAAAAGGCGTGGAAAAATGCTCATCATTAGCTCATCGTAAAAGACATTCAAATCCACCCTACAAAACGTATCAGCTCACAGCGGTCAGAATGACCATCAGCCAACTTCTGCAAACAGTAAATGCTAAAGGGGCTGTGGAGAAATGCGTACCCTCATCTCTAAGTGAGACTAAACTGGTAAGAGACACTAATGAAAACGGAATGGAGGTGCCTTTAACAGATCCACATTGAGGTACCATAGGATTCAGCAGGCACACTCCTGGGCCTAGGACCTAAGAAGACAAAATTAGACAGACACAGGCAGGCAAAACTGCAGTGCAGCAGTATTACAATAGCCAAGACATGGAAGCTACCAAAAAGTCCATCAAAAGATGAATGGAAAAGAAGAACTGGTACACGTACAGATGGAATATCAGCCAAGGAAAAAAATGAAACAATGCCGTTTGCAGCACCATGGATGAGTCTAGAGGTAATCACAACTTGCAGTAAGTCAGAAAGCGAAGGACACATATCCTATGATATCACTTAATGGGGTTACCTAAAAATGGATACCAATGAAGATTTTTCACAGAGAAAGGCAATCAAAGATTCGATCAACAAACGTATGGTTAACCAAATGGAAAGGTGTGAGGATGGAATAAATTAGGATACTGCGGTAAACAGGGGTATACCAACACATGTGAAATATATAAGCACCAAAGACCTACGGAATACCAAGAGAAGACGGCTCAACAGTGTGTCATAACCCACATGGGAAATGGATCCGAAGATGAACAGATATATGTATATGTGTAAAAGAACCCCATCTTACACACTTAGAACAAGCAAAACATGGTAATCGAATTTGCTGTGATAACAAATAAAAATTAAATTAAGAAAACCAACAAGAAGGAATGAGACATAAACTTCTGGGGGTTTTTCCTGGCACATTCCATTCTAATTTACAAGTTGGAACATTACACCCAGGAAGGCTCTTTGGCCCTAGTTAACCAGATCTGGGGATGGAGAAATGCCGCAGCCTTGTGACCATCTCCTGCAAAAGCAGCTTTAAACACCGTGCTAAGGGTCACTTGATATTCACAAGAACTGCAGCTCAGTAAATGACACCTGCCCTCAAAAAAATATCCTGGATTCGAATATCGACGAAAAAATTCTAAAGAGGGCAACCTTTCAAGAAGACAATTTCAAGAGGCATATTTAACTCACATTTTGTCTTTTCTTTCTTTTTTATTTTTGTTTAACCAAAAAGGCCCTGGAAAAAGCTCAACATCAGGAATTAATAAAGACATGCAAGTGCAATCTACAAAAACTTTTACCTGACAACAGTCAGAATGATCATCAGCAAAAAATCTCTAAACAATAAATGGTCAAGGGGTTTTAGAGACCTGTGTACCCTCTAGCTGCTGGTGGGATGTCAAAAGGTAACAGCCAGTAATGAGAACAGAAAGGAGGTGCGTTTAAAGGTAAAAATTGGGCTACCATATGATCTGGTAGGCCCACTACTGGGCCTATCACCCGAGAAGACCAGAATCAAAAAGACACAGGCTGACAATCCTACACTGCAGCACTATGTACCCTAGCCAAGACTTGGAACAAGCAAAATGTCCATCAACAGATGAATGCACAAAGAAGAAGTGGTCCACGTACACAATGGAATATTACTCCGATAGAAAATATAAACTAAATACAAAAAACAAACATAAGTAAGGAGACATAAGCTTTGGGGGTTTATCCGGGCACATTCCACTCGAATGTACAACCAAGGAACACTACTTCCAGGAAGGTACGGTTTCCCTAGTAACCAGAGTGGGGAATGTAGAAATGCTGCGGCCCTGTGGCCGTTTGCCGCAACAGCAGTTTGAAAACCTGTGCTAAAGGACACTTCATATTCACAAGGACTGCAGGGCTATAAATGACACCTGCCAACAAAATGTGCTGAGGGAGGTAATGGCCAAAAAAATTCAAAATATGGCACATACTTCAAGAAACCATTTGAATAGGTAAGCTGTACTCACTCTTTAAAAAGCAAAAAAAAAAAAAAGTACATGGCTAAAAGCCCCATATAAGGAATTACAAGACATATGCAAATCCAGCCACAAAAAGGTATCAGCTCACACCGGTCAGAATGACCATCAGCAAAAAAATACAAACAATAAATGCTGAAGAGGTTGTGAAGAAATGCATACCCTCGACTGTAAGTGGCTCGTAAACTGGTAAGTGCCACGAAGGAAAACAGAAGGGAGCTGCCTTTCAAAGGTAAACATTGAGATACCATATGATCCCGCAGGCCCACTCCTTGGCCTATAACCTAGGAAGACAGAAATGGAAAGGCACAGGCAGGCAAAACTGCACTGCAGCAGTAGTACAATAGCCAAGGCACGGAAACAACCAAAAAGTCCATCAAGAGACGTATGGACAAAGAAGAACCGGTACGTGTACAGATGGAATATTAGCCACGGAAAAAAAATGAAACAATGCACTTTGCAGAACCATAGATGACTCTGGAGGTCATCACACAACTTGAAGTAAGTCAGAAAGCCAAAGACACATATCCTAGGATATCAATTATAGGTGTTACCTCAAAATTGATAGCAATGAAGATATTCAACAGAGAAAATCAATCAAAGAGTTATTAAAGAAACTTATGGTTAACCAGTTGGAAAGTTTTGAAGATTGGATATATTAGCATATTGGGGTTAACAGAGATATACAAACACACGTGAAATATATAATCACCAAAGACCTACGGAATTCCAAGAGAAGACTACTCAATACTTTGTCATAAGCTACCTGGCAAATGGATTCCAACATGAACACATAGATGTATAGGTGTAAAACAAACACATCTTGCACACCTGGAGCAAAAAAAAAAAAACAATATAAAGAAATTTGCTGTGATAGAAAAAAATTAACTTAAAGAAACGAACAAGAAGTAATGAGGCATAAAATTTTTGTAGTTCTTCCTGGCTCATTCCATTCTAACTTACAATTTTGGAACATGGCTTCCTGAAAGGCTTTGTTGCCCTTGTAACCCCATTAAAGAATGGAGAAATCCTGCAGCATTTTGACCTTCCTGCAACAACAGTTTGAAACCCAGGGCTAACGGTCAGTTAAAATTCACCTGAATTACAGGCCTGGAACTTACACCTGCACTCAAAAATAATTCTGGGTTCGAAAAGTGACCAAAAAATTGTCAACGGCCGAACTTTTAAGAAGACAATTTCAAGAGGCATATTTTACACACATTTTTTCTTTTCTTTCTCTTTTTTTTTCTTTAACCAAAAAAAGGGCATGGAAAAATTCTCAACATCAGAAATTAATAAAAACATGCAAATCCAATCTATAAAAACGTTCATCTCACAACTCTCAGAATGATCATCAGCAAAACAGTCCTCAAACAATACACGCTGAAGGGGTTTTAGAGAACTGTGGACCCTCTAGATGCTGGTGGGATGTAAACTGGTAACAACTAGTAGTGAGAACAGAATGAACGTTCATTTCCAGGTAAAAATTGAGCTACTATATGATCTGGTAGGCCCACCTCTGGGCCTGTCACCTGAGAAGACAAGAATCAAAAAGACACAGGCTGACAATCTTACACTGCAGTAATATTTACCACAGCCAACACTTGGAAGCAACAAAAATGTCCATCAAGAGATGAATGCACCAAGAAGAACTGGTCCATGTACACAATGGAATATTAGCCATGGAAAAGCATGACTCAGCACTGTTTGCACGACCTTAGAAGGACCTAGATATAATCACAGAAATTGAAGTAAGAAAGAAACCGAAAGAAAGATATCCTATGATATCACTTACAGGTGTGACCTAAAAAATGATACCCATGAACTTATTTCCAAGAAAAGGACACTCATGGATTAAGAAATCAAAATTATGTTTAACCAAATGGAAAGGTGGGAGGAATGGGTACATTAGGGTATGGGGGTGACAGACCTAAACTAATACATATGAAACATATAATCACCAAAGGCCTATGGAATACCAGGAGAGGTCCACTCAACACTCTGTAATAACGTCCATGGGAAAGGATCCGAAGATGAAAACATAGATACATAGATATAATGAACCAGATTCTGTACACCCAGAAAAAACACATTTTATCAAATTTGCTCTGATAAAAAATAAAAATTAAATTTAAAAAACAAGAAATAAGGAGATATAAGGTGTTGGGGGTTTGACTTGGCACATTCCACTCTAATTTCCAGGCTACTGACACAATTTCCAGGAAGGCTCTGTTGCCCATGTACCCAGAGTTTTAAGTGTAGAAATCCTCCCACGTTGTGGCCGTTTCCCGCAAGAGCGTCTTTAAACCCACAGCTAACGGTTACTTAATATTCACAAGGACTCAGGGCTGTAAAGGACAGTTGCCCTCAAAAAATGTCCTGAGGGAGGGAATGGACAAAAAAACTGAAAACTGTGCAAATTTTTCAACAAAATCGTATGAAAAATTAAGTTTTACTCACTATTTTAAAATTAAAAAAAGGAAAATGGCTAAAAGCTCAATATCAGGAATTATTAGACTCATGCAAATCTAATCTACAAAAAGGTTTCAACACACACCAGTCGAATGATCATCAGCAACAAGTCTACAAAAAATATGCTGAAGAGGTTTTAGAGAACTGTGTACCCTCTAGCTGCTGTTGAGATGTAAAGTGGTAAGAGCCAATAATGAGAACAGAAAGGAACTGCGTTTCCAAGTAAAGACTGAGGTACCATTCAATCCAGCAGGCCCACTGCTGGGCCTATCACCTGAGAAGACCAGAGTTGACAAGACACAGGCTGGCAAAACTGCACTACAGCCATATTCACAACAGCCAAGAAATGGAAGCAACCAAAATGTCCCTCAACAGATGAATGGACAAGAAGTGATACATGTACACAATGGAATATTAACCATTGAAAACAGTGAAACACTGCTCTTTGCAGCACCATAAATGGGCCTAGAGATAATCCCAGAACATGAGGTAAGTTGGAAAGCAAAAGACACATATCTTATCATATCACTTCTACGTGTTATCTAACAACTGACACAAATGAACTTATTTCCACAGAGAAGACACTCACAGACTTAGAAGACAAACTCTGGTTATCTAAAAGGAAAGGTGGGAGGAATGGATAAATTAAGATTAGGGTTACCATACCTATACCAATACATATTAAATACATATATCAAAAAGACCGACCATATACCAAAGCAGGGCTACTGAACACTCTGTATTTACATGAGAAGAGATTTTTTACATGAATAGATATATATAATGTACAAATGAACCAGAGTTTGTACACTTAAAACAAATAATATTCTAATCATTACCCTGATTAGAAAAAATACATTAAAACAACGAACAAGAAGTACTGAGACATAAACTTATGGGGTTTGTTCCTGACACATTCCATTCTAATTTACAACCCAGAAACATGACTTCCAGGAAAGATCTACTGCCCTAGTAACCAGATTTGGGAATGGAGAAACGCTGCCACCTTGTGGCCGTTTCCCACAACAGCAGCTTTAAACCCAGTGCTAATGGTCACTTAATATTAACAATAATTGCAGGCCCCTAAATGACTCCTGCCTCAAAAAAAATCCAGAGGTCGAAAATCAACCAAAAAATGCAAAAGAGGGAAACCTTTCAGAATTCAGAACAATGATACTGACAATGATCCAGGGCCTTGGGAAAAGAATGAGGGCAAAGATTCAAAAGATGCAAGAAATGTTTAACAAACACCTAGAAGAATTAAAAAAGAAACACCTAGAAGATTTAAAGAACAAACAAACAGAGATGAAAAATACAATAACTGAAATGAAATATACACTAGATGGAATCAATAGCAGAATAACTGAGGCAGAAGAACGGATAAGTGACCTGGAGACAGAATGGTGGAATTCACTCCCATGGAACAGAAAAAAGAAAATAGAATGAAAAGAAATGAAGGCAGCCTAAGAGAACTCTGGGACTACTTTAAACGCAAAAACATTCACATTATAGGGGTCCCAGAAAGAAAAGAGAGAGAGAAAGGACCCGAGAAAATATTTGAAGAGATTATTTTCAAAAACTTCCCTAACATGGGAAAGGAAATAGTCACCAAAGTCGAGGAAGTGCAGAGAATCCTAGGCAGGATACACCCAAGGAGAAACATGACGAGATACATAATAATCAAATTGACAAAAATTAAAGACAATGAAAAATTATTGAAAGCAACAAGGGAAAAACGACAAATAAAAGACAAGGGAATAGCTGATTTCTCAGCAGAAACTCTACAGGCCAGAAGGGACTGGCACGATATATTTAAAATGATGAAAGGGAAGAACCTACACCAAGAGTACTCTACCCGGCAAGGATCTCATTCAGATTCGACAGAGAAATCAAAAGCTTTACAGACAAGCAAAAGTTTAGAGAGCTCAGCACCACCAAACCAGCTCTACAACGAATGCTAAAAGAACTTCTCTAAGTGGGAAACACAAGAGAGGAAAAGGACCTACAAAAACAAACCCATAACAATTAAGAAAATGGTAATAGGAACATATATATCAATATTACCTTAAACGTGAATGGATTACATGCTCCAACCAAAAGATACAGGGTTGCTGAATGGATACAAAAACAAGACCCATATATATGTTGTCTACAAGACACCCACTTCAGATGTAGGGACACATACAGACCGAAAGTGAAGGGATGGAAAAAGATATTCCATGCAGATGGAAATCAAAAGAAAGCTGGTGTAGCAATACTCATCAGATTTTAACCCCTGGTGGAGCAGTGGTTAAGAATCTGCCTGCCAATTCAGGAGACACAGGTTTGAGTCCTGGACCGGGAAGATCCCACATGACGTGGAGCAACTAAGCCCATATGCCACAACTACGGAGCCCGTGTGCCACAACTACTGAAGCCCATGAGCCTACAGCCTGTGCTCTGCAACAAGAGAAGCCATCACAATAAACATGCGCACCACAATGAAGAGTAACCCACACTCTCCACAAATAGAGAAGGCCCATGCGCACCAACAAAGACCCAATGCAGTCAAAAAAAAATAAAATAAATAAATTATTTTTAAAAAATAGACTTAGATTTAAATAGACTTTAATAGATTTAAATAGACTTTAAAATAAAGAATGTTACAATAGACAAGGAAGGACACTAAATAATGATCAAGGAATCAATCCAAGAAGAAGATATAACAATTATAAATATATATGCACCAAACATAGGAACACCTCAATACATAAGGCAACTGATAACATTTATGAATGAAGAAATCGACAGTAACACAATAATAGAGGGGGAATTTAACACCTCACTTACACCAATGGACAGATCATCCAAAATGAAAAATAAGTAAGGAAACAGAGGCTTTAAAAGACACAATAGATCAGATAGAGTTAATTGATTTTTATAGGACATTCCATCCAAAAACAGCAGATTACACTTTCTTCTAAAGTGTGCACAGAACATTCTCCAGTATAGATCAAATCCTGGCTCACAAATCAAGCCTCAGTAAATTTAAGAAAGTTTACATCATATCAAGCATCTTTTCTGACCACAACGCTAGGAGATCAGAAATTAATTACAGGGAAAAAAACGTAAAAAACACAAACACATGGAGGCTAAACACTACACTACTAAATAACCAAGAGATAACTGAAGAAATCAAAGAGGAAATCAAAAAATACCTAGAGACAAATTACAATGAAAACACGACGATCCAAAACCTATGGGATGCAGCAAAAGCAGTTCTAAGAGGGAATTTTATAGCACTACAAGCCTACTTCAAGAAAAAAGAAAAATCTCAAATAAACAATCTAACCTAACATCTAAAGGAACTAGAGAAAAAAGAACAAAAAACCCCCCAACGTTAGCAAAAGGAAAGAAATCAGAAAAATCAGAGCAGAAATAAATGAAATAGAAACAAACAAAAAACAATAGCAAAGGTCAATAAAACTAAAAGCTGCTTCTTTGAGAAGATAAACAATATTGATAAACCATTAGCCAGACTCATCAAGAAAAAGAGGGAGAGGACTCAAATCAATAAAGTTAAAAATGAAAAAGGAGAAGTTACAACAGACACTGCAGAAATACAAAGCATCCTAAGTGACTACTACAAGCAACACTATGCCAATGAAATGGACAACCTGGAAGAAACGAACAAATTCCTAGAAAGGTATAACTTTCCAAGACTGAACCAGAAAGAAATAGAAAATATGAACAGACCAATCACAAGTAATGAAATGGAAACTGTGATTAAAAATATTCCAACAAACAAAAGTCCTGGACCAGATGGCTTCACAGGCGAATTCTATCAAACATTTAGAGAAGAGCTAACACCCATCCTTCTCAAACTCTTCCAAAAAATTGCAGAGGAAGGAACACTCCCAAACTCATTCTATGAGGCCACCATCACCCTGATACCAAAACCAGACAAAGATACTACAAAAAAAGAAAATTACAGACCAATATCACTGATGAATATAGATGCAAAAATCCTCAACAAAATACGAGCAAACAGAATCCAACAACACATTAAAAGGATCATACACCATGATCAAGTGGGATTTATCCCTGGGATGCAAGGATTCTTCAATATATGCAAATCAATCAATGTGATACACCATATTAACAAATTGAAGAATAAAAACCATATGATCATCTCAATAGATGCAGAAAAAGCTTTTGACAGAATTCAACACCATTTATGATAAAAACTCTCCAGAAAGTAGGCATAGAGGGAACCTACCTCAACATAATAAAGGCCATATATGACAAACCCACAACAAACAACATTCTCAATGGTGAAAAACTGAAAGCATTTCCTCTAAGATCAGGAACAAGAGAAGGATGCCGACTCTTACCTCTATTATTCAAGATAGTTTTGGAAGTTCTAGCTGCAGCCATCAGAGAATAAAAAGAAATAAAAGGAATATATATTGGAAAAGAAGAAGTAAAACTATCACTGTTTGCAGATGACATGATACTATACATAGAGAATCCTAAGGATGCTACCAGAAAACTACTAGAGCTAATCAATGAATTTGGTAAAGTTGCAGGATACAAAATCAATGCACAGAAATCTATTGCATTCCTATATACTAATGATGAAAAATCTGAAAGAGAAATTAAGGAAACACTCCCATTTACCACTGCAACAAAAAGAATAAAATACCTTGGAATAAACCTACCTAGGGAGACAAAAGACCTGTATGCAGAAAACTATAAGACACTGATGAAAGAAATTTAAAATGATACCAACAGGTGGAGAGATATACCATGTACTTGGATTGGAAGAATAAATATTGTGAAAATGACTATATTACCCAAAGCAATCTACAGATTCAATGCAATCCCTATCAAATTACCAATGGCATTTTTTACAGAACTAGAACAAAAAATCTTAAAATTTGTATGGAGACACAAAAGACCCTGAATAGCCAAAGCAGTCTTGAGGGAAAAAAGCGGAGCTGGAGGAATCACACTCCCTGACTTCAGAGTATACTACAAAGCTACAGTAATCAAGACAATATGGTATTGGCACAAAAACAGAAACATAGATCAATGGAACAAGATAGAAAGCCCAGAGATAAACCCATGCACTTATGGTCAGTTAATCTATGACAAAAGCGGCAAGGATATACAACGGAGAAAAGACAGTCTCTTCAATAAGTGGTGCTGGGAAAACTGGACAGCTACATGTAAAAGAATGAAATTAGAACACACCCTAACACCATACACAAAAATAAACTCAAAATGGATTAGAGACCTAAATGTAACACTGGACACAATAAAACTGTTAGAGGAAAACATAGGAAGAAAACTCTTTGACATAAATCACAGCAAGATATTTTTTGATCCACCTCATAGAGTAATGGAAATAAAAACAAAAATAAACAAATGGGACCTAATGAAACGTTAAAGCTTTTGCACAGCAAAGGAGAAGATAAACAAGACGAAAAGGCAACCCTCAGAATGGGAGAAAATATTTGCAAATGAATCAACGGACAAAGGATTAATCTCCAAAATATATAAACAGCTGATGCAGCTCAATATTAAAAAAACAAAAACCCCATTCAAAAATGGGCAGAAGACCTTAACAGACATTTCTCCAAAGAAGACATACAGATGGCCAAGAAGCACATGGAAAGCTGCTCAACATCACTAATTATTAGAGAAATGGAAATCAAAACTACAATGAGGTATCACCTCACACCAGTTAGAATGCGCATCATCAGAAAATCTACAAACAACAAATGCTGGAGAGAGTGTGGAGAAAAGGGGACCCACTTGCACTGTTGGTGGGAATGTAAATTGATACAGTCACTATGGAGAACAGTATGGAGGTTCCTTAAAAAACTAAAAATAGAATTACCATGAGACCCAGCAATCCCACATATACCCAGAGAAGAGCATAATTCAAAAAGACACATTCACCACAATGTTCACTGCAGCACTATTCACAACAGCCAGGTCATGGAAACAAGCTAAATGCCCATCGACAGACGAATGGATAAAGAAGATGTGGTACATATATACAAATGGAATATTACTCAGCCAGCAAAAGGAGAAAAATTGGGTCATTTCTAGAGATGTGTATGTATCTAGAAACTGTCATACAGAGTGAAGTAATTCAGGAAGAGAAAAACAAATATTGTATATTAACGCATATATGTGGAACCGAGAAAAATGGTATAGATGAAGCGGTTTGCAAGGCAGAAATAGAGACACAGATGTAGAGAACAAACGTATGGACACCAAGGGGGGAAAGTGGCTGGCGGTGTGGGATGAATTGGGAGACTGGGATTGACATGTATACGCTAATATGTATAAAATAGATAACTAATAAGAACCTGCTGTATAAAAAAGTAAATAAAATTCAAAAATTAAAAAACAATAAAACAGAAAGAAAAAGTTCTTCCCTTCCCATAGACGTATTTATATGAATGAATTATTTCTATGCTTATATCTATAAATGCAAAAAAAAGGAATAAAACCTACCTTGAACCAAAGAAAGAAAAAAAAAAAGGAAAAAAAAAACCAGAACCCACCAGTTATACAGATGAAAACCCTAGCAGGACACTTGCTCCAGTGGTAAAGAATTCTGAAGTTGGTCAGAGGTGGGGAATTGTCTCCCATGCAGCCAGCAGCCCCCCTGCAAGGAGCGTCCTCATTGCAAAGCTGGTGCACGGTGGCGAGGCATCTCTGAGTAAACGTGAGCTGGGCCCCAGGCCAGCTGCTGCTGAACTTTTCCCACCCTTCCCAGGTAAAACACCTGAATAGGTGCAAAGACTTTAAAGCCTAGAGGAAGGGGCTTGGAGCCACACCAGCGACAGCACGCAAGCCGAGTTGGTGCCTGCAGGCCAGCCAGGATGGTTGTGGCCCCGGGCGCTCTTCTGGAAGCTTTCCATTTCCCTACCGGAGTTACCCCTCCTGTCTCGGCCCCCACTGCTTTTTTTCTTGTTTCCTTACCTCTGCCCAGGGAGAAATTCCAATGGCAGGTATGGGTGACACATCGTCTTCTTTAGCAGGTGGCAGCCCGGCAAGTCCTGCAGAAAGTCCGGCAGAGCCCCACTCACACCGGGCCACCCACAAAGCCAAGGCCCCGCACTCCCTCCCACCAGCCCAGCCCCGAGACTGCTGACGGGGCAGAGAAGATGGCGTCAGGCACAGCTGCAGGCACTCTTGCTGCCTGGAGGGGTACACCTGGGGAGGGCTGGCCGGCCGAGTCAGGCTGCGCAGGTCAGCCAATCCTCGCCCCTCAGGGGCTCAGAGCTGCAGAAAATGGGCCTTGCTGCACTGGCCAGGTCCAAGGAACAGGTGTGGCATCCTGAGGGTCAGGATAGACAAGGGGCTGCAGCTCTGGCTTGCTTTGTAATCATTTTACCTGGTCCATGGGTGGGAGACAACTTCAGAAAGACCCTCTCCTAATGAGAAGAAACCAGGAGTCAGGGAGAGGAGGGGTGGTGGGTGGAGACAGAGGCCTGGTGCCCCGGCTGCAGTGGAAGCCTCTGGAGGACCAGGTGAAGGGAGGCCGCACAGAGTGAAGCCCAGGGTCACAGACCTGTCGGAGCTGCTGTTTGTTAGTTCAAGTCCTGCTCTGAGGTGCTCTGTGTCAGCTCTGACCAACAGGTGAGCTGGGAGTGCTCTGCAATGAGGGCTATGTGCACGGTTCCTGTGGGCCCAGCCTGCAGGGTACCTGTGCATGTGAGCTATGTATCCTGGGAGGGCCCTGCCCATGAGAGCCCCGTGGGCTGCTGGGTGCCAGCCCAGGTGAGCTCCATATTCTGGGAGGGGCCTGACCACGAGAGCCCCGTGGGCTGCTGGGTGCCAGCCCAGGTGAGCTCCATATCCTGGGAAGGGCCTGACCACGAGAGTCCTGTGGGCTGCTGGGTACCTGTACAGGTGAGCTCCATATCCTGGGGCGGCCTGACCACGAGAGCCCTGTGGGCTGCTGGGTACCTGGTAAAGGACGTCAGGACAGTCAGTGAAGCCACCGAGGATATACATCCAGTAGTTCCTAATTCCTACACCCTGCTCGTCATTCTACTCTCCACCAGCACCTGGTATTCTGTATTAGACTTAAAAGATGCCTTCTTCTGTATTCCATTAGTCCCAGAGTCACAAGGAAGGTTAGCTTTTGACTGGCAGGACTCAACATATAACAAAAAGAATACTGCTGGGCTGTCCTACCTCAAGGGTTCAAAAATTCCCCCACCATCTTCGGGGAAACTTTAGCTAAAGACCTAAAAGATCTACCTCTGGAGAAGTGAACCCTCCTTCAATAGGCAGACGACATTCTGATCGCCAGCCCTACTAAGGAGGTCTCTGAACTACCCAGGCAATAAAGGATAGAAGGTGTCCAAGAAAAAGGCTCAAATATCACAGACTAAGGTGACCTGCTTGGGCTTCATTCTCACAGAAGGTCGGGAGAAGCCCATCCCAGGAAAGGGAAGAAGCCATTTGCAGCCTTACCCTTCCTAAAACAAGAAGACAGCTTAAGGGTTCCTGGGGAGGCCGGGGTTTGCTGCATCTGCATCCCTAACTACAGTCTAATAGCTGGGCCTCTATATGAAACAGTGAAAGGAAAAGATGATGATCTTTTTGAATGGAATCCAGAAGCGGCCTTTCAAGAATTGAAAGAGCAGTTAATTCAGGCCCTTGCCCTGGACCTCCTAAATTTAGCTAAACCCTTTGACCTTTACCTTCCCGGTAGAAGGTGAATCGCCCTTGGAGTATTAGTGCACAAACTGGGACCACTTGAAATGGAACAACTCAAGAATGCACTCCAGGTAGGAGAAACTATGGTCACCAAGGGCTGGGCCTGCCGCGCCATCCAGCCAGGATACTGGGGGTTTCTAAAAACCTGTAAATCAGCAGCCCACAAGGCCAGCTGCCTCCTAAGGGAAAAGAACCCCACTTGGTGATCCTAACCACCCACCTTGCCCTGAAGTTGCAGGGATCGCTCCGTGGGCACACTGACCTCGAGTGAGGAGGCCCTCAAGCTCCAACCTCCAGTGAGACAACCTGGGGCAACGGGCGCCATGACGACTCATGTGACCATCACTTGACCTGGAGCTTCTCTTCCAGAAAGCAACAAGAGTGGGCCCCAAAAGAGCAGACTACTGGTTGTAGGAATTACTGCACCCAGAGGGGAGCTAATAAGCTTGGCAGGGGAAGCGTATATAACGCTGTCACCATAGAAAAGCCAACATGCACGGCAGTGACGGCGGCCAGTGAGACCGGCTGGACTCCTAGCTACTTCAAAAGTCCGTTGACTCAGTGGCCGTCATGTTCCTGGATCACCACCGGCCCTGGACTGTCTGGGAGTTGACCAGGCAGGGCTCTGACACCTGGTGCTGTTTTTAAGTTAATTCAGTGGCCTAATTGAAGAAAGTGCAGACTACTAGTCAGAGCATCTAGGCTGGCAGAAACCGTCAGCCTAAGGTGGCCGAAGAAATGTGGGGCGAGGGTAAAACCGGCCACCCTAGTGTCTCTGGACATCTCTTTCCTGGACCCTTAAAAGTCATTAGAATCTATAAAACTTCCAATGCTGGTGCTCAGGCGAACGAGCAGTGAGGGAGGAGCCCTGGGGACAATCAAACTCACCTGGAGGCTGACGGGGAGAAGTCCTGCCCCTCCCCCCGGTATGAGCACACCCAAATCGGCACGAAGCAGTCACAGAAGAGGGGTCTGCACCCTCAGCCCCCCAAGAGTGAGGAACAAAAAAAGGCAGAGGAGGGCTTTGTCATCGGCAAAGCCCATTAAAAATTCCTGGGAGATAAAAATAGAATCTGGGCAATAAAATAAAGTCTAACCTTTTTTTCCTTTGTGCTTTGTCTAATTTCACTTGCTCGTAGGGTTCCGCAGGCAGAGGCCTCACAGTCGGCACTTCAGACCGGATTTCCTAGTGCAAAATGGCGGGGCCGACACGTCAGCTCGCAGGGCTCCGTGCAGACACCGCGACACAGAGCCTGAGCTCCACCGAACCCGGCCCTGGAGAGCTCCGCCCCGTCCCTCCCGCTGACGCTGACGGGATCCCTACACAGCAGCCCGGCCCACAGCCCGCGGGGGAGCGCACGCTCTCAGCTCTCCATTCTCTGATCAAATTATAGTTTTCCTTTGCTTCTGAACCAAACTCAGTCTCGTTCTGTTGGCTCCAGTGACACTGGGCAGGGGGACCCTTGTTGGGGCCCACTCTGCAGGATCAGTAACAGAATTTGAGAACATTGTAACTTCAATGAACAGATGTGTGAGCCAAACTGTAATTAACATAGAGCAGTGTATAAGGCTCGTGTAAAATAAGATGTTTCTAACACTTCCATTTGATATTTCCATCACTTTATTATAAGCAAGTTCAGTGGAGGGATTTGTCTTATTTTTCAGGTTAACATTAGAGAAATGAAGGGATTTCTTTCCAAGGATGTACATCTAATAATCTTGGCTGAAGCTTCAATCTTGTTTGAATGCTTTTCCATTGAAAACAATACCTCTCTTTCAGCTCGCCAATTTCTGAGAAGTATAAAATCTTATAACTTATTATTACCAAGGGGGAAACACGGAAGGAGGGATAAATTAAGAGTTTGGGATTAACACATACACACTGCTATGTATAAAATAGATCATCAACAAGGAACTACTGTATACCAAAGGGAACTACACTCAATATTTTGTAATAACATATAAGGGGAAATAATGTGAAAAAGAACAGATATCTATATCTACCTCACCTATCAACGACAGATAAAATGTAACTTAAAGGAGAGCGATGGTGAGTGCTTCTGACCCTGAAGACTTCAATCATCTAAAGCTCAGACTATGCCTACTGCCCAAGGCCCTTAATGAACATACATGTACCCGTAGCTTAAAAATTTCCCAGTTTGGGCTTCGGGGAGACACTGATTTGGAAAAACCCCTGGTATTCTCCTTACACACAGGGGACTCTTCCTACAGCTAAAACATGACTGAGATACCCAAAAAATGATACACAGTTTGAATGGGAAGAGGTAGGAAAAGACAAATCATCTCCTCATATCCTGGTAGTCGGGTTCACCACTCCAGCCTCTATACAAACAAGCTCACCACTTGGAGAATCAGCACCTTTAACCTCCTGTATCTCACAATCTGCAATTTGTGCAGAGGGCAAACGGGAAGAGGGGGAAACAATGAGAGACTAGCTCTAGGTGTATGGACAAGCAAATGTGACTCTAATTGCCAATCAGAAGAAGAATTAACCAAAGGCTCAGCCTGCCCCCTGAAACCGGAATGGCTTTGTGGCCAGTTCCAAAAAAGCAAGTTGAAAAATGGAGCTCAGGGGCACTGCAATTCACAAACCTGCAGGGTTATAAATGATAACTATCGTCCAAACATATATTAAGGTAAGGCCAGGAAGAGGATTTCAAAGCAAGGCAGAATTGCAGGAAACACTTTTCAAGAGGTAGATTGGACTCTCCTTTAAAGCACAAGAAATGCGGCACAACGTAGACAATGATGCAGTTGGCCAAAAAGGGCTTATGCATTTTTTCCTGAATATGTTCAGGAAAAAACGCATACGCCCTTTTGGGCCAACCAAACAAGCGGGCAATGCAAATCAGCACTACAAAGAAGTCTCACTCCGCCTCGGTGAAAAGGGCCATCCTGAACAAGCGTGAAAACCAGAAATGCAGGACAAGCCATGGAGAAAAGGGAGCGTTGTTACGCTGACGGGTGGGATGTAAATGGCCACAGGGCACTCTGGAGAAGTGTATGGTGTTTCCTAAAACATATAAAAAACACAGCTACACTCATGGGCGTATATCTTGGGAAAACCAAAAATCGACAGGACACAGGCACCCCAAAGTTTAGGGCTGCTCTGTTTACAAGAACCTCGACTTCGGTACACCTGAAGTACCCCAGGAAAGAGCAAAATGGATAAAGAAGTTGTGGTACTTACGTACAATTGAATATCACTCAGCCATGAAATCAATGTCCTAAGCATAATAGCAGCATAATGAGTGCCTTGAGGTACGATGACTCTAAGTGAAATAAGATACACAGAAAAAGAAACGTAGCATAAGATATCACTTATAGAAAGAATGTAAAAATCGCTACACATGAACGGAATTATAAAAGAGAGAAGAGTCACACATTTACAAAACACACTTATGGCTGTGAAAGGGGAAAGGTGAGTTGGGGTGATGCATAAAACAAGAGCTTGAAATTAGCACAGGTACCGTTCCATGAACCAAATATGTAATAGAGAAGACCGACTCACTGCTGAAAAACTGTATTCAACACACCCTATTCACCACAAAAGGTTATATCTGACTGGACACTCTTGGGGCTGAGAGGATTGCTGAGGTTGACTGAGCAAATGCAGACCATTTAAAGTAATACTGCGTGGTAACCATTCCATGGGTCCCAAATCTCCAGATTCAAGGGAATCTTCCTACAGCTAAAACATGCATGGGAACCCCAGAGGACGGTACGCCGTGTGATCGGGATAGGTTTCTAAAACACACCTCATTTTTCGCCTCCTGGCGCTCGAGTTCGCCGTTCCAGCCGCTGTACTAACAATCTCCCCACTTGGAAGATCGGCACCTTTAACCTCCTGTTTCGTATACTTCGCAATTTTTCCGGAGGATGAACGGGAAGAGGGGCAACCAAAGAGAGACTAGCTCTATGTGTTTGGACAGGAAGATGTTACTCCAATTTACAATCAGGCAGAAGAATTAGCCAAAGGCTCAGCCTGCCCCCGGCAAGCAGAATAGGGCCTGATGCAATCCTGCGGTTTTGCAGCCAGTTCGCAAAAAAGCGAGTTGAAAAATGGAGCTCAGGGGCACTGCAATTCACAAACCTGCAGGGTTATAAATGATAACTATAGTCCAAACATTTATTGAGGTAAGGAAATGAAGAGGACTTGAAAGCAAGACAGATTGCAGAAAACAGTTTTCAAGAGACAGATTGGACTCGACTTTAAAGCACATAAAAAACAGCAAAACGTAGACAATGATGCAGTTGTCCAAAAAGGGCGGATGCGATTTTTCCTGAATATATTCAGGAAAAAACGCATATGCCCTTTTTGGCCAACCAAACAAGCGGGCAATGCAAATCAGCACTACAAAGAAGTCTAACTTCGCCTCGGTCAAAAGGGCCATCCTGACCAAGCATAAAAACCAGAAATGCAGGACAAGCCATGGAGAAAAGGGCACCTTGTTACGCTGACGGGCGGGATATAAATGACCACAGGGCACTCTGGAGAAGTGTACGGTGTTTCCTAAAACATATAGAAAACACAGCTACACTCATGGGCGTATATCTTGGGAAAACCAAAAATCGACAGGACACAGGTACCCCAAAGTTTAGGGCTGTTCTGTGTACAAGAACCTCGACTTCTGTACACCTTATGTACCCAAGAAAAGAGAAAAATGGATAAAGAAGTTTTGGTACTTACGTACAATGGAATATCACTCAGCCATGAAATCAATGTCCTAAGCCTAGTAGCAGCATCATGAGTGCCTTTAGGTATGATGACTCTAAGTGAAATAAGATACACAGAAAAAGAAATGTAGCATAAGATATCACTTATAGAAGGAATGTAAAAATCGCTACACATGAACTGAATTACAAAAGAGAGCAGAGTCACACATTTACAAAACACACTTATGGCTGCGAAAGGGGAAAGGTGACTTGGGGTGAGCATTAAAACAAGAGCTTGAAATTAGCACAGATACCGTTCCATGAACCAAATATGTAATAGAGAAGACCGACTCACTGCTGAATAAACTGTATTCAACACACCCTATTCACCACAAAAGGTTATATCTGACTGGACACTCTTGGGGCTGAGAGGATTGCTGAGGTTGGCTGAGCAAATGCAGATCCTTTAAAATAATACTGCGTGGTAACCATTCCATGGGTCCCAAATCTCCAGATTCAAGGGAATCTTCTTACAGCTAAAACATGCATGGGAAACCCAGAGGATGGTACGCCGTGTGTTCTGGATAGGTTTCTAAAACACACCTCATTTTTCGCCTCCTGGCGCTCGGGTTCGCCGTTCCAGCCGCTGTACTAACAATCTCCCCACTTGGAAGATCAGCACCTTTAACCTCTTGTTTCACACACTTTGCAATTTTTCCGGAGGATGAACAGGAAGTGGGGCACCAAAGAGAGACTAGCTCTAGATGTATGGACAGGAAGATGTTACTCTAATTTCCAATCAGGCAGAAGAATTAGCCAAAGGCTCAGACTGCCCTTGGCAAGCAAAATAGGGCCTGAAGCAATCCTGCGGTTTTGCAGACATCTCGCAAAACAGCGAGTTGAAAAATGGAGCTCAGGGCACTGAAATTCACAAACCTGCAGGGTTATAAATGATAACTATCGTCCATACATATATTAAGGTAAGGCCAGGAAGAGGATTTCAAAGCAAGGCAGAATTGCAGGAAACACTTTTCAAGAGGTAGATTGGACTCGCCTTTAAAGCACATAAAAAGCAGCAAAACGTAGAAAATGATGCAGTTGTCCAAAAAGGGCGTATGCGATTTTTCCTGAATATATTCAGGAAAAAACGCATACGCCCTTTTTGGCCAACCAAACAAGTGGGCAATGCAAATCAGCACTACAAAGAAGTCTCACTTCGGGGACAAGGACTCTGGCAGCGGAGGTTCTGGGAAGTGCTCCTTGGCGTGAGCCCTCCCAGAGTCTGCCATTAACCCCACCAAGGAGCCCAGGTAGGCTCCAGTGTTGGGTTGCCTCAGGCAAAACAACCAACAGGGAGGGAACCCAGCCCCACCCATCAACAGTCAAGTGGATTAAAGTTTTACTGAGCTCTGACCTCCACAGCAACAGTCAGCTCTACCCACCACCAGAGCCTCCCATCAAGCCTCTTAGATAGCCTCAACCACCAGAGGGCAGACAGCAGAAGCAAGAAAAACTACAATCCTGCAGTCTGTGGACCAAAAACCACAGTTACAGAAAGATAGAGAAGATGAAAGGGCAGAGGGCTATGTACCAGATGAAGGAACAAGAAAAAACCCCAGAAAAACAACTAAATGAAGTGGAGATAGGCAACCTTCCAGAAAAAGAATTCAGAATAATGATAGTGAAGATGATCCAGGACCTCGGAATAAGAATGGAGGCAAAGATTGAGAAAATGCAAGAAATGATTAACAAAGACCTAGAAGAATTAAACAACAAACAAACAGAGATGACCAATACAATAACTGAAATGAAAACTACACTAGAAGGAATCAATAGCAGAATAACTGAGGCAGAAGAACGGATAAGTGACCTGGAAGACAGAATGGTGGAATTCACTGCTGCGGAACAGACTAAAGAAAAAAGAATGAAAAGAAATGAAGACAGCCTAAGAGACCTCTGGGACAACATTAAATGAAACAACATTTGCATTATAGGGGTCCCAGAAGGTGAAGAGAGAGAGAAAGGACCAGAGAAAATATTTGAAGAGATTATAGTCGAAAACTTCCCTAACATGGGAAAGGAAATAGCCACCCAAGTCCAGGAAGCGCAGAGAGTCCCATACAGGATAAACCCAAGGAGAAACACGCTGAGACACATAGTAATCAAAGTGGCAAAAATTAAAGACAAAGAAAAATTATTGAAAGCAGCAAGGGAAAAACGACAAATAACATACAAGGGAACTCCCATAAGGTTAACAGCTGATTTCTTAGCAGAAACTCTGCAAGCCAGAAGGGAGTGGCATGATATATTTAAAGTGATGAAAGGGAAGAACCTACAACCAAGATTACTCTACCCGGCAAGGATCTCATTTAGATTTGATGGAGAAATCAAAAGCTTTGCAGACAAGCAAAAGCTAAGAGAATTCAGCACCACCAAACCAGCTCTACAACAAATGCTAAAGGAACTTCTCTAAGTGGGAAACACAAGAGAAGAAAAGGACCTACAAAAACAAACCCAAAACAATTAAGAAAATGGTCATAGGAACATACATATCAATAATTACCTTAAACGTGAATGGATTAAATGCCCCAACCAAAAGACATAGACTGGCTGAATGGATACAAAAACAAGACCCATATATATGCTGCCTACAAGAGACCCACATTAGACCTAGGGACACATACACACTGAAAGTGAGGGGATGGAAAAAGATATTCCATGCAAATGGAAATCAAAAGAAAGCTGGAGTAGCTATACTCATATCAGATAAAATAGACTTTAAAATAAAGAATGTTACAAGAGACAAGGAAGGATACTACATAATGATCAAGGGATCAATCCAAGAAGAAGATATAACAATTATAAATATATATGCACCCAACATAGGAGCACCTCAATACATAAGGCAACTGCTAACAGCTATAAAAGAGGAAATTGAAAGTAACACAATCATAGTGGGGGACTCTAACACCTCACTTACACCAATGGACAGATCATCCAAAATGAAAATAAATAAGGAAACAGAAGCTTTAAATGACACAATAGACCAGATAGATTTAATTGATATATATAGGACATTCCATCCAAAAACAGCAGATTACACGTTCTTCTCAAGTGCGCACAGAACATTCTCCAGGTTAGATCACATCTTGGGTCACAAATCAAGCCTCAGTAAACTTAAGAAAATTGAAATCATATCAAGCATCTTTTCTGATCACAATGCTATCAGATTAGAAGTGAATTACGGGGAAAAAAACGTAAAAAAGACAAACACATGGAGGCTAAACAATATGTTACTAAATAACCAAGAGATCACTGAAGAAATCAAAGAGGAAAAAAAAAATACCTAGAGACAACTGACAATGAAAACACGACGACCCAAAACCTATGGGATGCAGCGAAAGCAGTTCTAAGAGGGAAGTTTATAGCTATACAAGCCTACCTAAAGAAACAAGAAAAATCTCAAGTAAACAATCTAACCTTACACCTAAAGAAACTAGAGAAAGAAGAACAAACAAAACCCAAAGTTAGCAGAAGGAAAGAAATCATAAAGATCAGAGCAGAAATAAATGAAATAGAAACAAAGAAAACAATAGCAAAGATCAATAAAACTAAAAGTTGGTTCTTTGAGGAGATAAACAAAATTGATAAGCCATTAGCCAGACTCATCAAGAAAAAGAGGGAGAGGACTCAAATCAATAAAATCAGAAATGAAAAAGGAGAAGTTACAACAGACACCGCAGAAATACAAAGCATCCTAAGAGACTACTACAAGCAACTTTATGCCAATAAAATGGACAACCTGGAAGAAATGGACAAATTTTTAGAAAGGTATAACCTTCCAACACTGAACCAGGAAGAAACAGAGAATATGAACAGACCAATCACAAGTAATGAAATTGAAACTGTGATTAAAAATCTTCCAACAAACAAAAGTCCAGGACCAGATTGCTTCACAGGTGAATTCTATCAAACATTTAGAGAAGAGCTAACACTTATCCTTCTCAAACTCTTCAAAAGAATTGCAGAGGAAGGAACACTCCCAAACTCGTTCTATGAGGCCACCATCACCCTGATACCAAAACCAGACAAAGACACTACAAAAAAAGAAAATTACAGACCAATATCACTAATGAATATAGATGCAAAAATCCTCAACAAAATACTAGCAAACAGAATCCAACAACACATTAAAAGGATCATACACCATGATCAAGTGGGATTTATCCCAGGGATGCAAGGATTCTTCAATATACGCAAATCAATCAATGTGATACACCATATTAACAAATTGAAGAATAAAAACCATATGATCATCTCAATAGATGCAGAAAAAGCTCTTGAGAAAATTCAACACCCATTTATGATAAAAACTCTCCAGAAAGTGGGCATAGAGGGAACCTACCTCAGCATAATAAAGGCCATATATGACAAACCCACAGCAAACATCATTCTCAATGGTGAAAAACTGAAAGCATTTCCTCTAAGATCAGGAACGAGACAAGGATGTCCACTCTCACCACTATTATTCAACATAGTTCTGGAAGTCCTAGCCACAGCAATCAGAGAAGAAAAAGAAATAAAAGGAATACAAATTGGAAAAGAAGAAGTAAAAGTGTCACTGTTTGCGGATGACATGATACTATACGTAGAGAATCCTAAAACTGCCACCAGAAAACTGCTAGAGCTAATTAATGAATATGGTAAAGTTGCAGGATACAAAATTAATGCACAGAAATCTCCTGCATTCCTATACACTAATGATGAAAAATCTGAAAGAGAAATTATGGAAACACTTCCATTTACCATTGCAACAAAAAGAATAAAATACCTAGGAATAAACCTACCTAGGGAGACAAAAGACCTGTATGCAGAAAACTATAAGACACTGATGAAAGAAATTAAAGATGATACCAACAGATGGAGAGATATACCATGTTCTTGGATTGGAAGAATCAACATTGTGAAAATGAGTATACTACCCAAAGCAATCTACAGATTCAATGCAATCCCTATCAAATTACCAATGGCATTTTTTACGGAGCTAGAACAAATCATCTTAAAATTTGTATGGAGACACAAAAGACCCCGAATAGCCAAAGCAGTCTTGAGGCAAAAAAATGGAGCTGGAGGAATCAGACACCCTGACTTCAGACTCTACTACAAAGCTACAGTAATCAAGACAATATGGTACTGGCACAAAAACAGAAACATAGATCAATGGAACAAGATAGAAAGCCCAGAGATTAACCCACGCACCTATGGTCAACTAATCTATGACAAAGGAGGCGAAGATATACAATGGAGAAAAGACAGTCTCTTCAATAAGTGGTGCTGGGAAAACTGGACAGCTACATGTAAAAGAATGATATTAGAATACTCCCTAACACCATACACAAAAATAAACTCAAAATGGATTAGAGACCTAAATATAAGGCTAGACACTATAAAACTCTTAGAGGAAAACATAGGAAGAACACTCTTTGACATAAAACACAGCAAGATCTTTTTTGATGCACCTCATAGAGTAATGGAAATAAAAACAAAAATAAACAAATGGGACCTAATGAAACTTCAAAGCTTTTGCACAGCAAAGGAAACCATAAACAAGACGAAAAGACAAACCTCAGAATGGGAGAAAATATTTGCAAATGAATCAACGGACAAAGGATTAATCTCCAAAATATATAAACAGCTCATTCAGCTGAATATTAAAGAAACAAACACCCCAATCCAAAAATGGGCAGAAGACCTAAATAGACATTTCTCCAAAGAAGACATACAGACGGCCACGAAGCACATGAAAAGATGCTCAACATCACTAATTATTAGAGAAATGCAAATCAAAACTACAATGAGGTATCACCTCACTCCTGTTAGAATGGGCATCATCAGAAAATCTACAAACAACAAATGCTGGAGAGGGTGTGGAGAAAAGGGAACCCTCTTGCACTGTTGGTGGGAATGTAAATTGATACAGCCACTATGGAGAACAATATGGAGGTTCCTTAAAAAACTAAAAATAGAATTACCATATGACCCAGCAATCCCACTACTGGGCATATACCCAGAGAAAACCGTAATTCAAAAAGACACATGCAGCCGAATGTTCATTGCAGCACTATTTACAATAGCCAGGTCATGGAAGCAACCTAAATGCCCATCAACAGACGAATGGATAAAGAAGGTGTGGTACATATATACAATGGAATATTACTCAGCCATAAAAAGGAATGAAACTGAGTCATTTGTTGAGAAGTGGATGGATCTAGAGACTGTCATACAGAGTGAAGTAAGTCAGAAAGAGAAAAACAAATATCGTATATTAATGCATGTATGTGGAACCTAGAAAAATGGTACAGATGAGCCGGTCTGCAGGGCAGAAGTTGAGACACAGATGTAGAGAATGGACATATGGACACCAAGGGGGGAAAACTGCGGTGGGGTGGGGATGGTGGTGTGCTGAATTGGGCGATTGGGATTGACATGTATACACTGATGTGTATAAAATTGATGCCTAATAAGAACCTGCAGTATAAACAAACAAACAAACAAAACAACTAATTCTAAACTTTCATTGGGTTATTTGTATGGAAATATGTTAATATAAATGTTTCAGACATTACATGAAATTTCTAAAAATCTTATATTTGTATTTGTATGGAAATATGTTAATATAAATGTTTCAGACATTGTATGACATTTCTAAAAATCTTATATTTGTATTTGTATGGAAATATGTATGGAAATATGTTAATATAAATGTTTCAGACATTACATGAAATTTCTAAAAATCTTATATGTTCTGGTATAATGTTATAAGTAATAATCCTAGTTATTACTTTAAAATGTATATCTCAGAAATAACTAATTTTCTTGTCAACTGCATTATTATGAACTTTCATCAAATCTTTAACTGTGGTCATTTTTAAGTCTTTTGTCATTTACAGACAGTTCTGGGTGTACTCTGATGCTTTTGGAAATATGTTCCTATAAAAGGCTTTCATCTTCAAGAAATTCATGGAAAAGACTCTGACAAGTACAGGTTTCTGGTAACTGTACTGCTGAACTGAATGAATAAGCATTTTCAGAACTCTAATGAAAAATTGATGAACTCATAAAAGTGCTAACAAAAGATCAAGATGAAAAAAAAAATTAATTACATGTGACTGAGTGAACTGATGAGGATGAGTATAATTTCTGTGACTTTCTGTCTGAATTAAAAAAAAATCCCACAAGGACTCAGAGGCAAAGAATATACAAATCAGTTTTCACTGCAAAGTAAAGGAGCTGTTACAGTGGAGGATTACTGGACTGAATGTCAATATTATGACATAGTATGAGTGTGTTTCATGTTTGGTAATTGCAATCATTGTTGCTTTTGTTGTGGTCATCCATGTAAAATGCTTGGTGTCAGTCTATTTATCTCTTGTAAAAATAAAATCCAGTGGGTGTGTGAAAAAAAAAAAAAAGTCTCACTTCGCCTCGGTCAAAAGGGCCATTCTGAACAAGCATAAAAACCCAAAATGCAGGACAAGCCATGGAGAAAAGGGAGCCTTGTTACGCTGACAGGCGGGATGTAAATGGCCACCGGGCACTCTGGAGAAGTGTAAGGTGTTTCCTAAAACATATAGAAAACACAGCTACACTCATGGGCGTATATCTTGGGAAAACCAAAAATCGATAGGACACAGGCACCCCAAAGTTTAGGGCTGCTCTGTTTACAAGAACCTAGACTTCGGTACACCTTAAATACCCCACGAAAGAACAAAATGGATAAAGAAGTTGTGGTACTTACGTACAATGGAATATCACTCAGCCATGAAATCAATGTCATAAGCCTAGTAGCAGCATAATGAGTGCCTTGAGGTACAATGACTCTAAGTGAAATAATATACACAGAAAAAGAAACGTAGCATAAGATATCACTTATAGAAGGAATGTCAAAATCGCTACACATGAACTGAATTTCAAAAGAGAGCAGAGTCACACATTTACAAAACACACTTATGGCTGCGTAAGTGGAAAGGTGAATTGGGGTGATGCATAAAACAAGAGCTTGAAATTAGCACAGGTACCGTTCCATAAACCAAATATGTAATAGAGAAGACCGACTCATTGCTCAATAAACTGTATTCAACACACCCGATTCAACACGAAAGATTATATTTGATTGGACACTCTTGGGGCTGAGTGGATAGGTGAGGTTCGGTGAGCAAATGCAGACCCTTTAAAGTAATACTGCGTGATAACCATTCCATGGGTCCCAAATCTCCAGCTTCAAGGGAATCTTCCTACAGCTAAAACATGCATGGGAAACCCAGAGGATGGTACGCCGTGTGATCGGGAAAGGTTTCTAAAACACACCTCATTTTTCGCCCCCTGGTGCTCGGGTTCGCAGTTCCAGCCGCTGTACTAACAATCTCCCCACTTGGAAGATCAGCACCTTTAACCTTCTGTTTCATACACTTTGCAATTTTTGCTTAGGATGAACGAAAAGAGGGGCAACCAAAGAGAGACTAGCTCTAGGTGTTTGGGTAGGAAGATGTTACTCTAATTTCCAATCAGGCAGAAGAATTAGCCAAAGGCTCAGCCTGTCCCCAGCAAGCAGAATAGGGCCTGGAGCAATTCTGCGATTTTGCAGCAGGCTCACAAAAAAGTGAGTTGAAAAATGGAGCTCAGGGGCACTGCAATTCACAAACCTGCAGGATTATAAATGATAACTATCGTCCAAACATATATTGAGGTAAGGCCAGGAAGAGGATTTCAAAGCAAGGCAGAATTGCAGGAAACACTTTTCAAAAGGTAGATCTGACTTGCCTTTAAAGCACAAGAAAAGCGGCAGAACTTAGACAATGATGCAGTTGGCCAAAAAGGGCAGATGCGTTTTTTCCTGAATATATTCAGGAAAGAACGCATCCGCCCTTTTTGGCCAACCAAACAAGCAGGCAATGCAAATCAGCACTACAAAGAAGTCTCACTCCGCCTCGGCCAAAAGGGCCATCCTTAACAAGCGAAAAAACCAGAAATGCAGGACAAGCCATGGAGAAAGGGCAGCCTTGTTACGCTGACGGGCGGGATGTAAATGGCCACCGGGCACTCTGGAGAAGTGTATGGTGTTTCCTAAAACATCTAAAAAACACAGCTACAGAGCATAGGGCACTTCCACTCATGGGCGTATATCTTGGGAAAACCAAAAATCGACAGGACACAGGTACCCCAAAGTTTAGGGCTGCTCTGTTTACAAGAACCTCGACTTCGGTACACCTTAAGTACCTCTGGAAAGAGAAAAATGGATAAAGAAGTTGTGGTACTTACGTACAATGGAATATCACTAAGCCATGAAATCAATGTCATAAGCCTAGTAGCAGCATCATAAGTGCCTTTAGGTACGATGACTCTAAGTGAAATAAGATACACAGAAAAACAAAACGTATCATAAGACATCACTTATAGAATGAATGTCAAAATCGCTACACATGAACTGAATTACAAAACAGAGCAGAGTCACACATTTACAAAACACACTTATGGCTGCGTAATGGGAAAGGTAAGTTGGGGTGATGCATAAAACAAGAGCTTGAAATTAGCACACGTACTGTTCCATAAACCAAATATGTAATTGGGAAGACCAACTCATTGCTCAATAAACTTTATTCAACACACCCTATTCACCACAAAATGTTATATCTGACTGGACACTCTTGGGGCTGAGAGGATTGCTGAGGTTGGCTGAGCAAATGCAGACCCTTTAAAGGAATACTGCGTGGTAACCATTCCACGGGTCACAAATCTCCAGCTTCAAGGGAATCTTCTTACAGCTAAAACATGCATGGGAACCCCAGAGGATGGTATGCCGTGTGATCGGGATAGGTTTCTAAAACACACCTCATTTTTCACCCCCTGGTGCTCGGGTTCGCCGTTCCAGCCGCTGTACTAACAATCTCCCCACTTGGAAGATCAGCACCTTTAACCTCCTGTTTCGTACACTTTGCAATTTTTCCGGAGGATGAATGGGAAGAGGGGCAACCAAAGAGAGACTAGCTCTAGGTGTTTGGACAGGAAGATGTTACTCTAATTTCCAATCAGGCAGAAGAATTAGCCAAAGGCTCAGCCTGCACCCGGCAAGCAGAATAGGGCCTGAAGCAATCCTGGGGTTTTGCAGCCAGCTCGCAAAAAAGCTAGTTGAAAAATGGAGCTCAGGGGCACTGCAATTCACAAACCTGCAGGGTTATAAATGATAACTATGGTTGAAACATATATTGAGGTAAGGCCAGGAAGAGGATTTCAAAGCAAGGCAGAATTGCAGGAAACACTTTTCAAAAGGTAGATCTGACTTGCCTTTAAAGCACAAGAAAAGCGGCACAACGTAGACAATGATGCAGTTGGTCAAAAAGGGCGTATGCGTTTTTTCCTGAATATATTCAGGAAAAAACGCATACGCCCTTTTTGGCCAACCAAACAAGCAGGCAATACAAATCAGCACTACAAAGAAGTCTCACTCCGCCTCCGTCAAAAGGGCCATCCTGAACAAGCGTACAAACCAGAAATGGAGGACAAGCCAAGGAGAAAAGGGAGCCTTGTTACGCTGACGGGCGGGATGTAAATGGCCACAGGGCACTCTGGAGAAGTGTATGGTGTTTCCTAAAACATCTTAAAAACACAGCTACAGAGCATAGGGCACTTCCACTCATTGGCGTATATGTTGGGAAAACCAAAAATCGATAGGACACAGGCACCCCAAAGTTTAGGGCTGCTCTGTTTACAAGAACCTCGATTTCGGTACACCTTAAGTTCCCCAGGAAAGAGAAAAATGGATAAAGAAGTTGTGGTACTTACGTACAATGGAATATCACTCAGCCATGAAATCAATGTCATAAGCCTAGTAGCAGCATAATGAGTGCCTTGAGGTACGATGACTCTAAGTGAAATAAGATACACAGAAAAAGAAACGTATCATAAGATATCACTTATAAAAGGAATGTAAAAATCTCTACACATGAACTGAATTTCAAAACAGCAGAGCCACACATTTAGAAAACACACTTACGGCTGCGAAAGGGGAAAGGTGAGTTGGGGTGATGCATAAAACAAGAGCTTGAAATTAACACACGTGCCGTCCCATAAACCAAATATGTAATAGGGAAGACCGATTCATTGCTCAATAAACTGTATTCAACACACCTTTTCACCACAAGAAATTATATCTGACTGGACACTCTTCGGGCTGAGAGGATTGGTGAGGTTGGCTGACCAAATGCAGACCCTTTAAAGGAATACTGCGTGGTAACCATTCCACGGGTCCCAAATCTCCAGCTTCAAGGGAATCTTCCTACAGCTAAAACATGCATGGGAAACCCAGAGGATGGTACGCCGTGTGATCGCGATAGGTCTCTAAAACACACCTAATTTTTCGCCTCTTGGTGTTCGGTTTCGCCGTTCCAGCCACTGTACTAAAAATCTCCCCACTTGGAAGATCAGCACCTTTAACCTCCTGTTTCGTACACTTTGCAATTTTTCCGGAGGATGAATGGGAAGAGGGGCAACCAAAGAGAGACTAGCTCTAGGTGTTTGGACAGGAAGATGTTACTCTAATTTCCAATCAGGCAGAAGAATTAGCCAAAGGCTCAGCCTGCACCCGGCAAGCAGAATAGGGCCTGAAGCAATCCTGCGGTTTTGCAGCAAGTTCACAAAAAAGCGAGTTGAAAAATGGAGCTCAGGGGCACTGCAATTCACAAACCTGCAGGGTTATAAATGATAACTATCGTCCAAACATATATTGAGGTAAGGCCAGGAAGAGGATTTCAAAGCAAGGCAGAATTGCAGGAAACACTTTTCAAGAGGTAGATTGGACTCGCCTTTACAGCATATGAAAAGCGGCACAAAGTAGAAAATGATGCAGTTGGCCAAAAAGGGCGTATGCGTTTTTTCCTGAATATATTCAGGAAAAAACGCATACGCCCTTTTTGGCCAACCAAACAAGCGGGCAATGCAAATCAGCACTACAAAGAAGTCTCACTCCACCTCGGCCAAAAGGGCCATCCTGAACAAGCGTAAACACCAGAAATGCAGGACAAGCCATGGAGAAAAGGGAGCCTTGTTAGCTGACGGGCGGGCTGTAAATGGCCACAGGGCACTCTGGAGAAGTGTATGGTGTTTCCCAAAACATCTAAAAAACACAGCTACAGAGCATAGGGCACTTCCACTCATGGGCGTATATCTTGGGAAAACCAAAAATCGACAGGACACAGGCACCCCAAAGTTTAGGGCTGCTCTGTTTACAAGAACCTCGACTTCGGAACACCTTGAGTACCCCAGGAAAGAGAAAAATGGATAAAGAAGTTGTGGTACTTATGTACAATGGAATATCACTCAGCCATGAAATCAATGTCCTAAGCCTAGTAGCAGCATCATGAGTGCTTTTAGGTACGATGACTCTAAGTGAAATAAGATACACAGAAAAAGAAACGTAGCATAAGATATCACTTATAGAAGGAATGTAAAAATCGCTACACATGAACTGAATTACAAAAGAGAGCAGAGTCACACATTTACAAGACACACTTATGGCTGCGAAAGGGGAAAGGTGAGTTGGGGTGATGCATAAAACAAGAGCTTGAAATTAGCACAGGTACCGTTCCATGAACCAAATATGTAATAGAGAAGACCGACTCACTGCTGAATAAACTGTATTCAACACACCCTATTCACCACAAAAGGTTATATCTGACTGGACACTCTTGGGGCTGAGAGGATTGCTGAGGTTGGCTGAGCAAATGTAGACCCTTTAAAGGAATACTGCGTGGTAACCATTCCATGGGTCGCAAATCTCCGGCTTCAAGGGAATCTTCTTACAGCTAAAACATGCATGGGAAACCCAGAGGATGGTATGCCATGTGATCGGGATAGGTTTCTAAAACACACCTCATTTTTCGCCCCCTGGTGCTCGGGTTCGCAGTTCCAGCCACTGTACTAACAATCTCCCCACTTGGAAGATCAGTACCTTTAACCTCCTGTTTCGTACACCTTGCAATTTTTCCGAAGGATGAACGGGAAGAGGGGCAACCAAAGATAGACTAGCTCTATGTGTTTGGACAGGAAGATGTTACTCTAATTTCCAATCAGGCAGAAGAATTAGCCAAAGGCTCAGCCTGCACCCGGCAAGCAGAATAGGGCCTGAAGCAATTCTGGGGTTTTGCAGCCAGCTCGCAAAAAAGATAGTTGAAAAATGGAGCTCAGGGGCACTGCAATTCACAAACCTGCAGGGTTATAAATGATAACTATCGTGCAAACATATATTGAGGTAAGGCCAGGAAGAGGATTTCAAAGCAAGGCAGAATTGCAGGAAACACTTTTCAAGAGGTAGATTGGACTCGCCTTTAAAGCACATGAAAAGCGGCACAACGTAGACAATGATGCAGTTGGCCAAAAAGGGCGTATGCGTTTTTTCCTGAATATATTCAGGAAAAAACGCATATGCCCTTTTTGGCCAACCAAACAAGCGGGCAATGCAAATCAGCACTACAAAGAAGTCTCACTCTGCCTCGGTCAAAAGGGCCATCCTGAACAAGTGTAAAAACAAGAAATGCAGGACAGGCCATGGATAAAAGGGAGCCTTGTTATGCTGATGGATGGGATATAAACTGCCAATGGCCACTCTGGAGAAGTGTATGGTGTTTCCTAAAACATCTTAAAAACACAGCTACAGAGCATAGGGCACTTCCACTCATGGGTGTATATCTTGGGAAAACCAAAAATCGACAGGTCACAGGCACCCCAACGTTTAGGGCTGCTCTGTTTACAAGAACCTCGACTTCAGTACACCTTAAATGTCCCAGGAAAGAAAAAAAATGGACAACGAAGTTGTGGTACTTATGTACAATGGAATAACACTCAGCCATGAAATCAATATCACAAGGTCAGGAGCAGCATAATGAGTGGATTTATGTACGATGATTCTAAGTGAAATAATTCAGCCAGAAAGAGAAACTTGTCATAAGATATCACTTATAGGGGGAATACAAAAATCGCCACACATGAACTGAATTAAAAAACAGAACAGAGTCACACATTTAGAAAACACCCTTATGGCTGCTTAAGGGGAAAGGTGAGTTGGGGTGATGCATAAAACAAGAGCTTGCCATTAGTACAGATACCGTTCCATAAACCAAATATATATTAGACAAGACCCACTCATTCCTCAATGAACTGGACTCAATACACCCTATTCACTGCAGAACAATATATCTGACTAGTAAGAGTCTTAAAAAGTATTTATTGATATCTCTCTGTAAGTGAATCAAGTGGGTGTAAAGCAGCATAAAAACAACATTGAAAATCAGCTAAACCCTATTATAAAAATAAATTTCAAAAAAAAAAACCAAGATAGTGAAAGAGAAAGAAATTCTTTCAAAATTCGTTCAGGGGCTTTTATGCAACCTGGATTGACCTCATCTAGACCCAGGATGGATGACACCTGAGGGTGGACACTCGTGGAGCTGAGAGGATTAGTGAGGATGGGCCAGCAAATGCAGCCCCCTAGAGTAATACTCCCTGGTCCCCATTCCATGGGACTCAAAGCTCCACGTGCAGGGGAACCTTCCTACAGCTAAAACATGCATGGGACACCCAGAGATGGTACAGAATGTGATCGGGAAGAGTTTGGAGAAGGCACCTCATCTTCTCACCTCTTTGTGCTCAGGTTCCCTCCACCAGCCTCTTTCCTATAAATCTCCCCACTTGGGGAATCATCACCTTCAACATCCTTTTTCGAAAAGTGTGGAATTTGTCCAGAGGATGAAGGGGAATGGGTGGAACCAATGAGAGATAAGCCCTAGGTGTTTGGACAGGCACATGTCACTCTAATTTCTAATCAGGAAGACGAATTGACCAAAACCTCATCTTTACCCCGGAACCAGAATAGGGCTTGAAGAAATCCTGCTGTTTTGTGGCCAGTTCCCAAGAAAGCAAGTTGAATAATGGCGCTCAGGGGCACTGCATTTCACAAACTGCCAGGTTAGTTAATGACACGTATCGTCGAAAAATGTCTTGAGGTAAATCATCGAAATGGACTTGAAAGCAAGGCAGAATTGCAGGAAAGGGATTTCAAGAAGTAGATTGGACTCAGCATTAAATCACATGAAAAGCGGCTGAACTTCGCCCATTATGAAATTGGCCAAAAGGGCATATGCATTTTTCCTGAATATATTCAGAAAACAGCATACGCCCTTTTTCCCAACCAAAAAAGCAGGCACTTCTAATCAACACCTCAAAGAATTATCCATTCACATGTGTCAGAAGGGCCATCCTCAAAAAGTGTAAAAACCACATGCAGGAGAGTGCGTGGAGAAAAGCGAGCCCTGTTATGTATGCTCTTGGGGGGAATGTAAATTGCCAACGGCTACTCTGGAGAAGAGTATTGTGTTTCCTAAATCATCTAAAATACAGAGCTACAGAGCATATGGAACTTCCACTCATGGGCGTATATCCTGGGGAAACCAAAAAGCGACAGGACACAGGCACCCCTACGTTTAGTGCTGCTCTGTTTAGAAATGCCTCAACTTGGGTACAATTTACATGTTCTTGGAAGGAAAAAATGGATTAAGAAGATGCGGTACTTATGTACAATGGAATATTACTCAGCCATTAAATCAATAAAATAAGGCCCGTTGCAGCAACTCGTGGAAACTTAGGTATGATCATTCTAAGTGACATAATCAGACATAAAAAGAGACTTATCATAAGGTATCACTTATAGATGGTATCTAAAAATGGCTACACATGAACTAAATTACAAAACAGAAACAGAGTCACACATTTAGAAAACACACTTATGGCTGCTAAAGGAGAAAGGTGGGGTGGGGTGATGCATAAACCAGGAGGTTGAAATTAGCATAGATACGGTTCCATAAGCAAAATAGGTAATCGACAGGACCTACTGTATAGCTCAAAGAACTGGACTCAGCACACTGTTGTCACCGGAAAAGAATATATAAGACTGGTAAGAATCTGTAAAAGAATTTATTGATGTCTCTCTTTAAGTGAGTCAAGTGGATAGATGTAGAGCAGCAAGAAACACAGTATTGAAAATATGCTATACCCCATTATAAAATTAAATAACAAGAACAAAAAAAAAGACAGTGAGAGAGAGAGAAATTCTTACAAAATTTGTTCAGGGGCTGTGATGCAACCTGGACTGACCACATCTAGACACACAGCTGGATGGGACCTAAGGCTCTACACTCGTGGGTCTGAGAGGCTTGGTGAGGATGGGACAGCAAGTGCAGCCCTTTTAGAGTAATACTGCGTGGTACCCATTCCATGGGCCCCATATCTCCAGGTGCAGGGGACCCTTCCTACAGCTAAAACATGCATGGGACATCCAGAGGATAGTACACCATCTGATCAGGAAGAGTTTGGAAAGGTCACCTCATCTCCATGTCTCCTGGTATTCGGGTTCCCCCCTCCAGCTCCTTTCCTTAGAGTCTCCCCACTTTGGGAAGGCAGCACACACAGCCGGTTTTGCACAGCTTGGAATTTTGTGGGTGAAGAAGGGGAATGGGGGTTGGAATGAGACACAAGCCCTAGATGTTTGGACAGGCATATGCCACTCTAGTTTCCTAATCTGGAAGAAGAACTTCCCTATCCTTCAGTTGCCTGAGTAACCGGAATAGGTCTGTAGAAATCCTGTCCCTTTGTGGCTGCTTCCGTAAACAACAAGTTGAAAACTGGTGCTCAGGGGCACTGTAATTCACAGACATGCAGGGTTGTAACTGACACCTCTAATGGAGTCATTTCTTCAGCCAAGTATTCGTAAAGGACTTGTGAGCAAGGCAGAATTGCAGGAAAGGGATTTCAAGAGGTAGTTTGCACTCGCCATTAAAGAACATGCAAAGCTGCTGAACATCGCCAATGATACAGTTGGCCAAAAAGGTCGTATGCGTTATTCCTTAATATATTCAGGAAAAACCCTTACTCCCTTTTTGGCTAACAAAACAGGCGGGCAATGCAAATCAATACTACAAAGAGGTATCACTTCGCACCAGTCAGAATGGCCAACCTCACAAAGTGTAAAACCTGAAATGCAGGACAGGGCGTGGAGAAAAGGAAACCCTGACAAGCTGATGGTGAGAATGTAAATTGCTAACAGCCACTCTGGAGAATTGATGGTGATTCCTTAAAAATCTAAAAAACAGAGCTTCAGAGCACATGGCGCTTCCACTTCTGGGCCTGTATCTTGGAAAAAACATAAATTGACAGGACCATGCACTCCAACCTTTATGCAGCCCTGTTTTACAAGAGCCTCTACTTGGAAGCTACCTAAAAGTCCCTGGAAGGAAGAATGGATAAAGAAATTATGGTGCATATGTACAATGGAATATTACTCAGCCATGAAATGAATGAAATAAGGCCATTTGCAGCCACTCGGAAGGACCTAGATACATTCATACTAAGTGTCATAAATCAGACAATGATAAATATATGATATTACTTATCTGTGGAATCTAAAAATTGATACAAAGGTACTATCTTACAACACAGAAACAGAGTCCCAGACTTAGAATACAAACTTATGGTTACCAAACTGGAAAGGTGTGTTGGAGGCATAAATCATGAGGTTGGAGTTAGTATATACTTATTTACAGAGAGAAAACTTGTAATCAACATGGACCTGCTGTAGAGCACTTGGAACTCTTCTCAACACCCTGTAGTAACCTCAATGGGAAAATAATTCTAAAAAGAATATATAGTGGTCTCTGTATAAATGAATCATATTGGTGTATATCAAAAACGAACACAACATGGTAAATCAACTATACTCCATTATAAATTTAAAATTAAATTACAGAAAAGAAAAATGATCACTAAATTCGTTTAGTCACGGTGAACGTGCTAGTGTCACATCCCTGGACACAGATCCCATTTGGTCCCAAGGCTGGACTGTTGTGAGCCTGAGGACCTCGGGAGGATCTGCCAGCTAATTCACCCCCCTCGAACATGTAGTACCTGGTCCCCTCTGCATGGGATAACAATCTCCAGATCTAAGTGTGCCCACATACTACTAAACCAACCCTCTGACACCCAAAGAATGGTGGACTCTCTGGGCTGGATGACACTTGGAAAATCACCTGGTCTCAACATATCCTGGTGTTTGGGTTCCGACCTCCAGACTTCTTCATTAGGGTCATCCCACTCTGCAACACAGCACACTCAACAGGTGATTTTGCAGGGGTTTGTATTCTTTCGGGGGATGAAGGGTAAGGGGGAAGAAGGAATGGGACAGAAGTCCTTACATGTTTGGTCAGGCACATTCCACTCTAATTTAAAACCCAGGAACAGGACTTTCCCTACATCTAAGGTTGTGTCAGTAACCAGAGAGGGACAGTAGAAATCCTGCCGCCTTCTGTTTCCCACAACAACAACTCTAAAACTGGACCTTATAGGCACTTCATATTCACAATGCCTGGGGAGCTGTAAATGACAACAGCCTTCAAAAAATGTCTTGGGGTGGTAATCGAAATAGACTTCAAAACAAGGCAAACTTTCAATAACCCTTTTTCAAGGGGTAAATGTTACTCACACTGTTCAAAAAAAAAAGCACATATGAAGATGCTCACCATTGTTTTATGTTAGACAAATGCAAATCAGATGTACAAAGAAGTATCACCTGGAACCACTCAGAATAGCCATCATCACAATGTCTACAGCACGAAATGCTTCAGAGGGTGTGGAAAAAAGAGAAACCTACTACTTATTATTTTTTTTAATCTGCGTTGGGTCTTCGTTGCTGCCTGCGGCTTTTCTCTAGTTGCAGCAAGCGGGGGCTACTCATCGTTGTGGTACGCAGCCTTGTCTTCGCGGTGGCTTCTCTTGTTGTGGAGCACAGGCTCTAGGCACACAGGCTTCAGTAGTTGTGGCGCGTGAGCTCAGTAGTTGTGGCTCGTGGGCTCTAGAGAGCAGACTCAGTAGTTGTGGAGCACGGGCTTAGTTGCTCTGCGGCATGTGGGATCTTCCCGGGCCAGGGCTCGAACCTGTGTCCCCTGCACTGGCAGGCGGATTCTTAACCACTGCGCCACCAATACTATGCTATTGGTGGCAATGCCAATTGGTAACAGCCACTATGGAGCACAAAATAGAGGTTACCAGAGTAGGGGAGGCAGGAGGGATAAATTGGAAATTGAGATTGACATATACACACCACTATATATAAAACAGATAACAAATAAGGGCCTACTGTATAGCACAGGGAACTCTAGTCAATACTCTGTAATGACCTGTATGGGAAAGGAATCCAAAAAGGATTGGATATATGTATAACTGATTCACTCTGCTGTGCAGCAGAAAGTAACACAACATTGTAAATCAACTATACTCCAAAAAAATTGAAATTGAAATGAAATGAAATAAAATAAAATAAAATAGAGTTACCAGATGATCCACCAAGTTCACTCCTGTGCACATATCTGGAGGAAAGCATAAATCAAAAAGACACATCTTCCCCAATATTCACTGCAACACTCTTTACAATAGCGAAGACATGGAAGCAACCGAAATGTCCATCAACATGAATATAGGTAAAGAATATGTGGTACATATATAAATGGAATATGACTCAGCCATAAAATAGAAGAAAATAATGCCAATTGCAGTAACGTGGATGGACCTAGAGATGATTGTACTAAGTGAAGTAAGTCAAGACAGAGTAAGACAAATATTGTATAATATCACTTCTAGGTGGAACCTAAAAATTGATACAAATGAACTAACTTACAAAACAGAGGAAGACTCACAGACTTGGAAAACAAACTTATGGTTACCAAAGGGGAAAGGTGGGGGGTAAGGATAAATCAGGAACTTAGGGTAAACATACAAATACTACTCTATATAACATAGATAAGCAACAAGGACCTACTGTATAGCACAGGGAACTCTACACAATATTCTGGGAATACCTTTATCAGAAAAGAATGTGAGGGCTTCCCTGGTGGCGAAGTGGTTGAGAATCTGCCTGCCAATGCAGGGGGCACGGGTTCGAGCCCTGGTCTAGGAGGATCCCACATGCCACGGAGCAACTGGGCCCGTGAGCCACAACTACTGAGCCTGCGCGTCTAGAGCCTGTGCTCCGCAACAAGAGAGGCCGCGATAATGAGAAGCCCGTGCACCGCGATGAAGAGTGGCCCCCACTTGCCACAACTGGAGAGAGCCCTCGCACATAAACGAAGACCCAACACAGCCATAAATAAATAAATAAACAAATAATTTTTAAAAAAATTAAAAAAAAAGAAAAGAATGTGAAAAAGAATGAATATATGCATATGTGTAACTGAATCACTTGCTGTGCAGCTGAAATGAACACAACATTGTAAATCAACTATACTCCAATAAAATTTAAATTAAAAAATAAAGAAAATCACCTATATTTCAAAAGAAAAAAAGAATTCCCATATATTTTTATGGCTTGATAGCTTACTTTTTTAGTGCTCAGTATTATCCCATTCCCAGAATATATTAATACTATATCATTTCATTCACCTATTGGAGGACAGCTTAGTTTCATTCACATTTTGGCAATATTGAATTAGGTGCTATAAATATCCATATGCAGGTTTTCATCTGGACGTATGTTTTAAACTACTTTCAGTAAATATTCATGAGAACACTTGCTGGATTGTACAGTAAGGGAATGTTCAATATTATAGCAAGTGTCAATCAGACTACCAAAGTAGCTGTATTATTTTTCATTCCCACCAATAACAAATGACATTTCCTATTGTTCCACGTCCCCTACAGAATTTGTTCTTGTCATTGTTCACATTTTAGCCATTCTAAGTGTTACATAGTGGTATGTAATTGTATTTTTAATTTGCTTTTTCATGGCAGCGTGTAATCTGGATTATTCTTCTGTATACTTATATGCATAGTGTCTATTTTCTTTGGTGAGGTGTCCATAAAGTATATTGGTCCACATTTTATTTAGGCTGCTTTCATTTTTTTCTACCCAATCTGTATTTATTTTATTTATTTTCGTGCCTTATTGCATTAGAAAGGACTTCGAGTAAAATATGGAAAAGGAGTCATGAGAGGGGACATCCTTGCTTTTACCTGAACTTAGTGGAAAAGCTTCATGTTTTTGACCATTAATCATGATGTAACATAAAAGTTTCCTGTAGATCTTTGTTATCAACTTGAGAAAGCTCCAGTCTATTTCTTTAACTGAGAGTTTTTTTTTTGTTTTTTTTTTTAATAACTGAGAGTTTTTATGAAGAATGGGTGTTAGATTTTTTCAAAGGTCTTCTGAATCTATTGATATGCTAATGATTATCTTTAGGGTGTTGATATGATGGATATAATTATTTGATTTTAGAATGTTGAACCAGCCTTGCATACCTGGGATTATTCCCTCTCATTCATGATATAAACTTCTCTCAAAATATTGTGGGATTTGATTTGTTAATATTTTGTTGAGGATTTTTGCATTGATGTTCCTGAGAGATATTGGTCAGTTTTCTTTACTATTCATACGTTCCTCTAAGTTTGGATGTTGTGGTTTTAGTGTCAGACATTCATTTGGGGAGATTCTCAGTCATTTTTAAAAAATATTTTCTGTTCTTTGTTATCTTTATTCTCCTCCTGCTATACCCATTATGTATAGGTCACAGCATTTTTCATTGTTCCACAATTATTGATTACTCTGTCCTGTTGATTTCTTTCCTGACCATTTTCTCTTTTCTTCTGAGATTTAAAGGATTCTCCTGATATGTCTTCAAGCTCACAGATATTTCTCCTCAGCCAGCTCTTTGACTGCTAAAACAAAATACTAGAGACTTGGTATTTTATAAACAACAAAATATTTTTGTTTTCTCATAATTGCTGAGGCTGAAAAGTTCAAGAACAAGTTACCAGGGGCTTCCCTCATGGCACAGTGGTTAAGAATCCGCCTACCAATGCAGGGGACACGGGTTCGAGCCCTGGTCCGGGAAGATCCCACATGCCATGGAACAACTAAGCCCGTGCACCACAAGTACTGAGCCTGTGCTCTAGAGCCCACAGGCCACAACTACTGAGTCCGTGTGCCACAACTACTGAAACCCGCATGCCTAGAGCCCGTGCTCCGCAACAAGATAAGCCACCCAATGAGAAGCCTGCACACCACAACAAAGACCCAACGCAGCCAAAAAATTAATTAATTAATTAACTAATTAATTTTTTAAAAAAAAGAACAAGTTGCCAGCTGACTTAGTGTCTGGTGAGGGACAAATTTCTTGTTCATAATGTGGGTCTTCTGGCACGGCAATGAAATCATGTAATGGGCACAAGATCTTCTGTGTGCTACATTTATTAGGTCACTAATCCCATGTTTGAGGTCTCTGGCCTCATGCCCTAATCACCTCCCAAAAGCCCCACCTCCTAATACCATCAATATGGGAGCTGGGTTTCAAAATTTTAAAATTAGAGGTACAAAATGTTTACACCATAACAGGGAAAACAGAGTTAATTGATTTTTCCTTTCATGTTAAAGGTTTGCACATATATATTTATTATATAATCCCAAAACCCTTGTTTTTGTTTTTTTTTTTTAAGATTCTTTTCCCATATAGGCCGGTACAGACCACTGAGCAGAGTTCCTTGTACTATAAAGCAAGTCCTTACCAATACTTATCTGTTTTATATATATATATAGTAGTGTGTATATGTCAGTCCCACTCTCACAATTTATCCCTTCCCCACTTATCCCTTGGTAACACTAAGTTTGTTTTCTATATCCATGACTCTATTTCTGTTGTGTAAATAAGTTCATTTGTACTTTTTTTTTTTAGATTCCTCATATAAGCAATATCATATGATATCTGTCTTTCTGTGTCTGACTTGCTTCACTCAGTATAACAATCTCTAGGTCCATCCATGTTGCTACAAAATCGTTAATTGTTAATGATAACTCTCAATTTTTTCCAGTATCATCAGCAATTCTTTCTGGCAGACATGTGATAACACTTTTTAAACAGGGATATTGAGACCAAGGCTCCTGACTTGCAAACAAACAAAACATCATTCATATAGTGAAAACTTTGCACATCAAAGGATGAAAGCACTTGGTCTAAATCCCTTTGAACCCACGGCTGACAGAGGGCAGAGGAGTTTGACTCACTAATCTTCCTTACGTGCACTTCTTCCTAATGGGGTATTCCATCTAAAACTTATAAGAAGCAGGAATGCATCATGGAACACACCAAATTCTACTACAGATTCTGAAGCAGCAAAAAAAAAAAAAAAAAAACACAAAAACATGATGAATCCATCCAAAGGGTTCTATCCACATTGTTACAGTAGTTTCCCTCGCACTGGGAACCCTTTTCAAACCCTATAACTTGAACCTATTTTTATTTTTTTCAACAAAAATAATGTTAATCTGCAGTCACACGCTCCAGTAATATTACACTATCCCTTGTGCAAGTATGTAGGGATTTGAGGAGCTATGGGAGGCTATCATGAGAGGTTGCCTAGAGTAATTAGGACATTTCATTTAATGTTGGCTCTTCTCCCTAAGATGTCTGCTGCCCTCTTCTTTTTGTAGCTACTAGCATTGAGAAAGTGACCAAGATAAGGACCTTCTCTTTTATTGCCCATGAATGCAGCTGTGATTAACCCCACAGACCTTGGTGCTTCCAGAATCCCCTGAACCTACTGACCCTGCATGCATGGCATCACATAGATAAGGATGGTGACGTGTATACTTGTATAAATCATGCTATAAAATTTTCGACTCTTCCCTTCCTCATAATTCCAAAGAATAGATTTCTTTGGATTTCTGCTTAATGCTGCTGGTGTTTGTACATAAGTTGAGGGAGGTATCAGGGCACACCAAAAGAGAGGGTAACTGCACAGAAAATACTAGCAGGTACATTTCTGTGTAGTTTCAAGCAGCTTATTTGCTATATCAACCATGGTGACATGTTGACCCTTCCTCTTCTACTAGTAGTAAAACAAACAAACATAAAGGATATTTAGGCTGCTTGTTTTATCCCCACCTCTCACAATTGATTTGCATTCACATATAGGACAATGAAGGGTCCTTATTACCATCTTAACCAATACTGGAGAACTAGAGAATGTCCAGATTTTTCCAGGGATTATTTTCATATTCCCCAAACAGGCCTATGAAGGAATCTTAACTATTGTGTTTAAGGAAGTCATATCTCTGACAGCATCCCATCATCACCAAAACTGGAAAGAAATTTGAAGGGTCTTAGATTTTACCATATTTGAAATTCCAGTATTTTTGCCTGACACGTTTCTGGATTTTAGAAAAAAATATTTTAAATGAGACAAAAAATCATTTTTATGACACAAAAGGACAGCAATAGTTTTATATTTTTATCTGTTCCACTTGCACACAAAAGTCTCATGGGGTTATGTAAAGCAGTCCTGTTGGGTGCTGTGGATGGTGCAAGTATGGATTAAACCTTAGGAATCTTAAGCTTCAGTCACCTGAAACTTTTAAATTAGGATGCAAGCAATCCTGTTCAACATTTGAACAGAGCAAGACACTGTCTTTATTTTATTTGTCAGGTAATTAATCTGTCTTTTGCCCCAATGAGAGAAACAACTGGCATCTTCCATCAATGTGTTGTACAAAAATCTTTGAACAGAGAGTGCAAACAGAGGCTGATACAGGATGTGAAAAAAAAAATGAGAGACCCTTGTGGTATTTTCTCCTAACTTATTTCAATCTCCCATTTAAAATGTGGGAATAATCAATCTTCTGAGGAAAAAGGTCCAAGGAAAGTTTTTGCTTTTGTGGAATAATGGGATTGCTAAAGATTTCAGAAGGCAAGAAGAATTAGTGAGAATGACCATGAGAAATCAGAGAAAAGTCAGATACATGGATGAAGTGACATTTACATCTGTGAATCAATGAGAAGTAGGAGCAAATGAAAAGAAAGCTGAATACAACATTTTCTGAATAAATGTAACCTTTCAGCTGTCATAGAAAAATTAATACTATGATACAACATATTTAGTTTAGAAAGTTAACTTAAATTTAAAGCTTAATAATTAGATTTATTGAAGAAATGAAAACATATTTGTGGTTTAGAAAAAATAATGTGTTCTGCTACAGATAAGAAGACTACATAAATAAACAGAAATAAGACTAAATAAATAAATAAAGAGGAAAATAACAAATTAGATGTTATTAACATTAAAAACTGACACTCATTTAAAGAAAGAGAAGGAGAGACAGAGATATATCAAGCATATATAAAAAACTCCTAAATAAGAAGTCTTCAGATGTTAAAAAAAAAGAGAAGTCTTCAATAAGAAGATAATGTAATAGCAAAAATGGGGAAAATATAACAAAAGATATTTCAAAAAAGAGAGTACAGAATGTTAAGTAAACATATCAAAAGATGCTTTGCTTCTTAGTAGTCAATTAAATGCAAAAAAGTGATACCTGGAATTATCACTCACCAACCAGAAATTTCAAATGAAAATGAGAGGTATTATCAAGTTTGACAAGAATGTGTATAATCCTTGAATCTCATTCACTGCTGCTGAAGATGAAAAATCATACAAATGTTTTGAAAATAGTTAGAAATATCTAAAAAGATAAACACATGAAAGCTATGACTCAAAAATTTTACTACTACATGTATACTGAACAATAATTTATACACACCCCACCAAAGCTCAAGTTCTAGAATTTATATACCAGTGCTATTCTCAATAGACACAAACTGAAAATCATTCATATTGTAAGACACATTGGAATAAATTAATTAATAGTTAAATATTTACACTATGGAATCCTATGTAACAGTGGCAATGCATGATCACAACAACAAGCAACCATATAGGCATATTCACAAACAACATAAAATAAAAAAGCCCAATCCAAAAGTGATTTTACTGTGCCATTACATTTACATAAAATACAAAATACAGGTAAAGTGATCTTTTTGTTAGATACTGGAACAATATTAAACCTTAAGAGGAGTCACTAGAATGGGACCAGGGGGCCTCTGAATATCTGGCAATTTTCTGTGTCTTTATCTAGAAGCTATGTATAGAGTGTATTCAGATTCTGAATTTTCTGAAATTTGTCTTTTCCTTACAAACCATGCATGTTTTTAGTTGTTTTTTATACATAACAAAAAGTAAAAAAGATAGACTAGGGAAGGTAATTATATTAGCACTTTAATATCCATGCTTTTCAAGGTGGAAGTGAAAGGTATTAAATACTTGACATTGTGATTAGTTCTTAAAAGGTGAAAATTTGAGATTAATAAATAAGACATACTTCTTCATATATAATACTCAAAGAGGAGGGGTAGAAAGGAGTATTATTTTTTTTAATTTAATACAGAATCGTTAAGATAGAAAATAATGAAAACAGACTAGGTTTAAAAAAGAGCACACTGGACTTCCCTGGTGGCACAGTGGGTAAGAATTTGCCTGCCAATGCAGGGGACATGGGTTCAATCCCTGGTCTGGGAAGATCCCACATGCCACAGAGCAACTAAGCTCGTGTACCACAACTACTGAGCCTGCACTCTAGAGCCTGCAAGCAATATCTATTGAGCTTGCATGACACAACTACTGAGGCCCATGCACCTAAAGCCCATACTCCACAACAAGAGAAACCACCGCAAGGAGAAGCCCATGCACCACAACGATGAGTAGCCCCTGCTTGACACAACTAGAGAAAACCTGTGCAGCAACAAAGACCCAACGCAACCAAAAATAAATAAAATTAAATCTTTTGACTTCTGAGATGACTCACTCACGTGGCTGTAGGTAAGAGGCCTCACTCAGTTCCTTGCCACATGGATCTCTCCTGAGGGCTGCTTGAGTGTCCTCATGACATGGCAGCTGGATTACCCCAGGATGAGTGATCTAGCAGAAACCAAAGCAGAAGCTGCAATGTCTTTTATACCTTTGGAAGCTGTACTTTGTTATTTCTGCAATGTCTTATTAGTTAAACAGTCAGCTCTTTTCAAGTGTAAGGAGCCACACGGGTGCATGAAGACTGGGAGATAATTAGAGGATGATTAGGGCTATCTTGGAGGCTGGCTACCAAAGTGGCTGACTCGCCAAAGACTGAATTTTCTTTTCTTCACTTATGAAGAGAAAATGGTCAGTGAATCCCATTGGTGCTCTTTGAGATGTACCAAAGCTACCTCTTGCTCTCACCCCCAGCCGTGTGGCTGACAGGGTCTTGGTGCTCCGGCCAGGTGTCAAGCCTGTGCCTCTGAGGTGGGAGAGCCGAGTTCAGGACATTGGTCTACCAGAGACCTCTGGCACCTTGTAATATCAAATGGCAAAAGCTCTCCCAGAGATATCCGTCTCAATGCTAAGACCCAGCTCCACTCAAAGACCAGCAAGATCCAGTGCTGGACACCCCATGCCAAACAACTACCAAGACAGGAATGCAAGCCCACCCATTAGCAGAGAGGCTGCATAAAATCATAATAAGGTCAGAGACACCCCAAAACACACCACCGGATGCAGACCTGCCCACCAGAAAGACAAGATCCAGACACACCCACCAGAACACAGGCACCAGTCCCCTCCACCAGAAAGCCTACACAACCTACTGAACCAACCTTAGCCACTGGGGGCAGACAGAAAAAACAAAGGGAATTACAAATCTGCAGCCTGTGAAAAGGAGACCCCAAACACAGTCCTGAAAGCCAAATGAGAAGACAGAGAAACACACAGCAGTAAAGGAGCAAGGTAAAAACCCACCAGACCAAACAAATGTAGAGGAAACAGGCAGTCTACCTGAAAAAGAATTCAGAGTAATGATAGCAAACATGATCCCAAATCCTGGAACTGGAATGGAGAATATACAAGAAACGTTTAACAAGGACCTAGAAGAAATAAAGAGCAAACAAACAATGATGAACAACAAAATAAATGGAATTAAAAATTCTCTAGAAGGAAACAATAGCAGAATAACTGAGGCAGAAGAATGTATGAATGACCTGGAAGATAAAATAGTGGAAATAGCTACCACAGAGCAGAATTTTAAAAAGAAGAATGAAAAGAATTGAGGACAATCTGAGAAACCTCTGGGACAACATTAACTGCACCAACATTAGAATATAGGGGTCCCAGAAGTAGAAGAGAAAAAGAAAGAGACTGAGAAGATATTTGAAGAGATTATAGTTGAAAACTTCCCTAATATGGGAAAGGAAATGGTTAATCAAGTCGAGGAAGCGCAGAGAGTCCCATACAAGATAAACCCAAGGAGAAACACCCCAAAACATGTATTAATCAAACTATCAAAAATTAAATACAAAGAACAAAGATTAAAAGCAGCAAGGGAGGGCTTCCCTGGTGGCGCAGTGGTTGCGAGTCTGCCTGCCGATGCAGGGGACACGGGTTCGAGCCCTGGTCTGGGAGGATCCCGCATGCCGCGGAGCGACTGGGCCCATGAGCCACAGCTGCTGAGCCTGCATGTCTGGAGCCTGTGCTCCGCAACAAAGAGAGGCCGCGACGGTGAGAGGCCCGCGTACCGTGATGAAGAGTGGCCCCCGCTCTCCGCAACTGGAGAAAGCCCTCGCACAGAAACGAAGACCCAACGCAGCCAAAAATAAAAAAAAATTAAAAAAAAAAGCAGCAAGGGAAAAACAACAAATAACATACAAGGAATTCCCATAAGGTTAACAGCTGATCTTTCAGCAGAAACTCTGCAAGTCAGAAGGGACTGGCAGAACATATTTAAAGTGATGAAAGGGGAAAAGCTACAACCAAGATTACTCAACCCACCAAGGATCTCATTCAGATTCGACAGAGAAATTAAAATCTTTACAGACAAGCAAAAGCTAAGAGAATGCAGCACCACCAAACCAGCTTTACAACAAATGCTAAAGGAACTTCTCTAGGCAGGAAACACAAGAGAAGGAAAAGACCTACAATAACAAACCCAAAACAATTAAGAAAATGGTAATAAGAACATACATATCAATAATTACCTTAAATGTAAATGGATAAAATGCTCCAACCAAAAGACATAGACTGGCTGGATGGATCCGAAAACATGACCGGTATATATGCTGTCTACAAGAGACCCACTTCAGACCTAGGGACACATACAGACTGAAAGGAGGGGATGGAATAAGATATTCCATGCAAATGGAAATCAGAAGAAAGCTAGAGTAGCAATTCTCATATCAGACCAAAAAGACTTTAAAATAAAGACTTTTGCAGGAGACAAAGAAGGTCACTACATAATGATCAAAGGATCAATCCAAGAAGAAGATATGCACCCAACATAGAAGCACCTCAATACATAAGGCAAATGCTTACAGCCATAAAAGGATAAATCAACAGTAACACAATCATAGTAGGAGACTTCAGCACCTCTCTTTCACCAATGAACAGATCATCCAAAATGAAAATAAAGAAGGAAACACAAGCTTTAAATGATACATTAAACAAGATGGACTTAATTGATATTTGTAGGACATTCCATCCAAAAACAACACAATACACTTTTTCTCAGGTGCTTGTGGAACATTCTCCAGGATAGATCATATCTTGGGTCACAAATCAAGCCTAGGTAAATTTAAGAAAATTGAAATCGTATCAAGTATCTTTTCCAACCACAACGCTATCAGATTAGACATCAATTACAGGAAAAAAATCTGTAAAAAAATACAAACACATGGACGTTAAACAATACACTACTTGGGCTTCCCTGGTGGCGCAGTGGTTGAGAATCTGCCTGCCAATGCAGAGGACACGGGTTCGAGCCCTGGTCTGGGAAGATCCCACATGCCGTGGAGCAACTAGGCCCATGAGCCACAACTACTGAGCCTGCGCGTCTGGAGCCTGTGCTCCGCAACAAGAGAGGCCGCGATAGTGAGAGGCCCACGCACTGCGATGAAGAGTGGCCCCCGCTTGCCACAACTATAGAAAGCCCTCGCACAGAAACGAAGACCGAACACAGCCAAAAATAAAAAAATTAATTAATTAATTTTTTAAAAAAATTAAAACAACAACAACAACAATACACTACTTAATAACCAAGAGATCACTGAAGAAATCAAAGAGGAAATTTAAAAATACCTAGAAACAAATGACAATGAAAACATGATGACCCAAAACCTATGGGACACAGAAAAAGCAATTCTAAGAGAGAAGTTTATAGCAATACAATCCTACCTCAAGAAACAAGAAACATCTCAAATAAACAAGCTAACCTTACACCTAAAGCAATTAGAGAAAGAAAGAAAAAAAAACTCAAAGTCAGCAGAGGAAAGAAATCATAAAGATCAGATCAGAAATAAATGAAAAAGAAATGAAGGAAACAACAGCAAAGATCAAAAAAACTAAAAGTTGGTTCTTTGAGAAGATAAACAAAATTGATAAATCATTAGCCAGACTCATCAAGAAAAAAAGGGAGAAGACTCAAATCAATAGAATTACAAATGAAAAAGGAGAAGTAACAACTGACACTACAGAAATACAAAGGATCATGAGAGATTACTGCAAGCAACTATATGGCAATAAAATGGACAACCTGGAAGAAATGGACAAATTCTTAGAAAAGCACAACCTTCGAAGACTGAACCAGGAAGAAATAGAAACTATAAACAGACCAATCCCAAGCACTGAAATTGAGACTGTGATTAAAAATCTTCCCACAAACAAAAGCCCAGGACCATATGGCTTCACAGACGAATTCTATCAAACATTTAGAGAAGAGTTAACACCTATCCTTCTCAAACTCTTCCAAAATATAGCAGAGGGAGGAACTCTCCCAAACTTATTCTATGAGGCCACCATCTCCCTGATACCAAAACCAAACAAAGATGTCACAAAGAAAGAAAACTACAGGCCAATATCACTAATGAACATACATGTAAAACTCCTCAACAAAATACTAGCAAACAGAATGCAACAGCACATTAAAAGGATCATACACTATGATCAAGTGGGGTTTATCCCAGGGATGCAAGGATTCTTCAATATATGCAAATCAATGTGATACACCATATTAAAAAACTGAAGGATAAAAACCATATGATCATCTAAACAGATGCAGAAAATGCTTTCAACAATATTAAACACCCATCTATGATAAAAACCCTCCAGAAAGTAGGCATAGAGGGAACTTTCCTCAACATAGTAAAGGCGATATATGACAAACCCACAGCCAACATCGCTCTCAATGGTGAAAAAGTGAAACCATTTCCACCAAGATCAGGAACAAGACAAGGTTGCCCACTCTCACCACTATTATTCAACACACATTTGGAATTTTTAGCTACAGCAATCAGAGAAGAAAAAGAAATAAAAGGAATCCAAATCGGAAAAGAAGTTAAGCTGTCACTGTTTGCAAATGACATGATACTATACATAGAGACTCCTAAAGATGCTACCAGAAACCTACCAGAGTTAATCAATGAATGTGGTAACGTTGCAGGATACAAGATTAATGTACAGATATCTCTTTCATTCCTATACACTAAAGATGAATAATCTGAAAGAGAAATTAAGGAAACACTCCCATTTACCACTGCAACAAAAAGAATAAAATACCTAGGAATAAACCTACCTAAGGAGACAAAAGACCTTTACTCAGAAAACTATGAGACACTGATGAAAGAAATCAAAGATGACACAAACAGATAGAGAGATATACCATGTTCTTGGATTGGAAGAATCAACATTGTGAAAATGACTCTACTACCCAAAGCAATCTACAGATTCCATGCAATCCCTATCAAATTACCAATGGAATTTTTCAGAGAACTAGAACAAAAAAATTTCACAATTTGTATGGAAACACAAAACACCCCGAACAGCCAAAGCAATCTTGAAAAGAAAAACAGAGCTGGAGGAATCAGGCTCCCTGACTTCAGACTATACTACAAAGCTACAGTAATCAAGACAGTATGGTACTGGCACAAAAACAGAAATATAGATCAATGGAACAGGAGAGAAAGACCAGAGATAAACCCATACACATATGGTCACCTTATTTTTGATAAAGGAGGCAAGAATATACAATGGAGAAATCATAGCCTCTTCAGTAAGTGGTGCTGGGAAAACTGGACAGCTACAGGTTAAAGAATGAAATTAGAAGACTCCCTAACACCATACACAAAAATAAACTCAAAATGGATTAAAGACCTAAATGTAAGGCCAGACACTATCAAACTCTTAGAGGAAAACATAGGCAGAACACTCTATGACATCAATCACAGCAAGATCCTTTTTGACCCACCTCCTAGAGAAATGGAAATAAAAACAAAAATAAACAAATGGGACCTAATGAGACTTAAAAGCTTTTGCACAGAAAAGGAAAACGTAAACAAGACGAAAAGACAGCCCTCAGAATGGGAGAAAATATTTGCCAGCGAAGCAACTGACAAAGGATTAATCTCCAAACTTTACAAGCAGCCCATGCAGTTCAATATCAAAAAAACAAACAACCCAATCCATAAATGGACAGAAGACCTAAATAGACATTTCTCCAAAGAAGATATACAGATTCCCAACAAACCACATGAAAGAATTCTCAACATCACTGATCTTTAGAGAAATGCAAATCAAAATTACAATGAGGTATCACCACACACAGGTAAGAATGGCCATCATCAAAAAAATCTACAAACAATAAATACTGCAGAGGTGTGGAGAAAAGGGAACCCTCTTGCACAGTTGGTGGGAATATATATTGGTACAGCCACTATGGAGAACAGTATGGAGGTTCCTTAAAAAACTAAAAGTAGAACTACCATAAGACAAGCAATCCCACTACTGGGCATATACCTGGAGAAAACCATAAGTCAAAAAGAGTCATATTCCACAATGTTCATTGCAGCTCTATTTGCAATAGCCAGGACATGGAAACAACCTAAGTGTCCATCTACAGATGAATGGATAAAGAAGTTGCACATCTTCAATATACAATGGAATATTACTCAGCCATAAAAAGAAATGAAATTGAGTTATTTGTAGTGAGGTGGATGGACCTAGAGTCTGTCATACAGAGTGAAGTAAGTCAGAAAGAGAAAAACAAATACTGTATGCTAACACATATATATGGAATCTAAAAAAAAAGAAAAGAAAATGGTTGGGAAGAACCTATGGGCAGGACAGGAGTAAAGATGCAGACATAGAGAATGGACTTGAGGACATGGGGAGGGGGAAGGATAAGCTGGGATGAAGTGAGAGAGTGGCATGGACTTATATATACTACCAAATGTAAAACAGATAGCTAGTAGGAAACAGCTGCATAGCACAGGGAGATCAGTTCAGTGTTTTGTGACCACTTAGAGGGGTGGGAGGGAGACGCAAGAGGGAGGAGATATGGGGATATATGTATATGTATAGCTGATTCACTTTGTTATAAAGCAGAAACTAACACACCATTGTAAAGCAACTATAGTCCAATAAAGATGTTAAAAATAAATAAATAAATAATGTATGCCCCCCAGAAATTAAATCTTTTTAAAAAATAAATAAATAAAAAAGAGCACTCAATAACATGGTAACTCTAAACCTAAGTATTTTCAGTACTATAGTAAATGTAAATGGATTAATATCTCCTATTAAAGTGTAATTTTTTATATTATGTGCAACTAAATTTTTTTCACAATATACAGGTAAAATAAAAGAATTACATTAGAAAAGAGAAAACATTCCATGTATTTAAAAACAATAAAACAATAAGCATATAATATGCATCTTAGATAAAGTAGTCTTTAAGTTCAGAACAATTTGTCATTATTGTAATTAGTATTATTATTCCAATTTCTTAAAAATATTTCAATACTTTTTCTATTTGAAAAAATATTTTACTATTTTTTTCTTTGCTCTTTTGTGGCCTAATATATGGTAAGTATTTAGGTGCTAAGATAACCTTAAAATATATGTTGTTTTTTTACAGCTGAACAAAACTGAATCAAGAAGAAATAGATAACTTGAACAGACTGATCACTAAAAGCAAAATAGAATCTGTAATTTACAAAAACTCCCTACCAACAAAAGTCCAGGATCAGACGGTTTCACAGGGAAATTCTACCAAATATACAAAGCAGAAGTTACACTGATTCTTCTCAAACTCTTTGAAAAGATTGAAGAGTAAGGAATACTTCCAAAGACATTCTATGAAGCCACCATCACCCTGATATCAAAACCAGATGGGGGAGACTTCCCTGGTGGCACAGTGGTTAAGAATCCATCTGCCAATGCAGGGGACATAGGTTCGAGCCCTGGTCCGGGAAGATCCCACATGCCATGGAGCAACTAAGCCTGTGTGCCACAACTACTGAGCCTGCCCTCTACAGCCCACGAGCCACAACTACTGAGCCTGATAGCCAGAACTACTGAAGCCTGCACACCTAGAGCCCATGCTCTGCAACAAAAGAAACCACCGCAATGAACAGCTTGCACACCACAACAAAGAGTAACACCCACTCACCGCAACTAGAGAGAGCCCGTGCACAGCAACAAAGACCCAATGCATCCAAAAATAAAGAAGGAAAGAAATTTACTAAAAAAAAAAAAAAAAAAAAGACCAGATGGGGACTTTTCTGGTGGTCCTGCAGTTAAGATTTTGCCTTCCAGTGCAGGGGGTGTGGGTTCGATCCCTGGTCATGGAGCTAAGATCCCACATGTCTCACAAACAAGAAACCAAAACATAAAACAGAAGCAATATTGGAACAAATTCAATAAAGACTTTTTAAAAAACCACACATACAGAGAAAGACACTACCAAAACCTAAAATTGCAGGCCAATATCTTTGATAAATATAGATGCAAACATTCTCAACTGAATATTAGAAAACCAAATCCGACAACACATAAAAGGACCATACACCATGACGAAATTTGATTCATCCCAGTGTCACAAAGTTGTTTCAACATATGCAAATCAATCAACATGATACACCCCATCAACAAAGGAAAAACACAAAACAAATGATCATCTCAATAGATGCCAAAAAAGCATTTGAAAAACTTCACATCCATTCATGATAAAAATGCTTACCAAAGTGGGTATAGAGGAAACATATCTCAACATAATAAAAGCTATTTATGACAAACCCACAGCCAATATAATACTCAATGTTCATAAGCTGAAAGCCTTCCCACTAAAATCTGGAACAAGACAAGGATGCCCACTCTCACCTCTTCTCTTCAACATAGTATTGGAAGTCCTAGCCACAACAATCAGACAAGAAAAAGAAATAAAATCTAACCAAATTGGAAAGGAAGATGTAAAGTTGTCATTATATGCAGATGACATGATAATATATATAAAGGAAACCCTAAAAATTCCACACAAAAACTACTAGAACTGATAAACAAATTCAACAAAGTAGCAGGATACAAGATAAACATACATAAATTGGTTGCATTTCTTTTTCTTTTTCTTTTTTTAATTTATTTTGGCTGCATTGGGTCTTCATTGCTGTGCACGGGCTTTCTCTAGTTGTGGCCAGTGGGGGTTAGTCTTCATTGTGGTGCACAGGGTTCTCATTGCAATGGCTTCTCTTGTTGCAGAGCACCGGCTCTAGGCATGCGGGCTTAAGTAGTTGTGGCACACGGGCTCAGTAGTTGTGGCTCACGGGCTCTAGAGTGCAGGTTAAATAGTTGTGAAGCACAGGTTTAGTTGCTCCACGGCATGTGAGATCTTCCTACACCAGGGCTCAAACCCGTGTCCCCTATATTGGCAGGCGGATTTTCAACCATGGAGCCACCAGGGAAGTCCCTGGTTGCATTTCTTTACACTAACAATGAAATATCAGAAAGGGAATGTAAACAAGCAATCCTTTTTAAAATGGCATCAAAAAAATAAAATACTTAGGAATAAACCTCACAAAGGAGGTGAAAGACTTATTTACTGAGAACTACAAAACATTAGTAAAGGAAACTGAAGATGATCCAAAGAAATGGAAAGACATCCCATGCTCTTGGACGGGAAGAATTAATAGTGTTAAAATGGCCATACTACCCAAAGCAATCTACAGATTTAATGTGATCCCTATCAAATTACCCATGACATTTGCCCCAGAACTAGAACAAATAATCCTAAAAGGTATCTGGAACCATAAAAAGTCAGAAATGTCAACACAATCCTGAGGAAAAAGAACAAAGCAGGAGGCATAACCCTGCTAAACTTCACACAATACTACAAAGTTACAGTAATGAAAACTGCATGGTATTGGCACAGAAAGAGATACATGGATCAATGGAATGGAATAGAGAGCCCAGAAATAAAACCACAAACCTATGGTCAATTAACCTTCGACAAAGGAGGCAAGAATATACAATGGGGAAAAGATAGTCTCTTCAGCAAGTGGTGTTTTGAAAGTTGGACAGCCGTATGCAAATCAGTGAAGTCAGAACATACCCTCACACCATACACAAAAATAAACTCAAAATGGCTTGTATGCTTAAATATAAGATATGACACCTTAAAACTCCTAGAAGAGAACATAAGAAAAACATTCTCTGACATAACTCATACCAAAGTTTTCCTAGGTATTTCTCCCTAGGCAGTACAAATACAGTAAGTCACCTACATACGAACCTTCAAGTTGCAAACTTTCAAAGATGCAAACGTCCATTCGCATGTCCAATCATGTAAGTTAGTTCACGTGTCTGGCATACATTGTCACGTGCGTGCACCCTCTATAAGTGGTTGTGCTTTTGTGTGCTTTACAGTACTGTACAGAGTACAGTAGTACAGTACTTTTATTTCAAGCCCAAGATGTCTGGAAGCAAGCATAAAAGCAGAGGTGATGTAGCTGGTACTGTTAAGAAGCGCCAAGCGATAATGATGGAAACAAAAGTGAAAATAATTGAGAGAGTGGAGCGAGGCAAAAAGATGTTAGACATCGCTCATTCTTATAACATGAATCATTCAATCATTGGCACGAATCTAAAGAACAAGGATAAGATCATGGAACATGTGAAGTCTGCTGTGCCGATGATGTTGACAAAATATCGAAGAAGCATGGAAAAGTGATGGAGGAGATGGAGAAACTTCTCAGTGTGCGGATGCAGGATCAACATCATCGCTGAGTCCTGCTCAGCTTAATGCTGATTCAAGAGAAAGCTAAAAGCCTTTATGAAGACTTGAAGAAGAAATACGGCAAAGAATCAGAGGGCACATCTTTTAATGCCAGCCATGGCTGGTTTCATTGGTTCAAGGCTAGAGCCAACTTTCACAATGTAAAAGTAAGTGGAGAGGCAGCAAGTGCAGATAGGGTAGCTGTCCAGGAACTTCCTGAAACATTTTGAGAAATTATTGATGATGGTGTGTATTTACCCAAGCAGGTTTTTAATGTGGATGAGACACAACTGTACTGGAAGAGGATGCCGGATCAAAGTTACATCAGTAAGGAGGAAAAGTTGATGCCGGGCTATAAAGCAGCAAAGGATAGGCTAACTGTTGTTTGGTGGCAATGCTTCCAGTGATATGAAGCTGAAGCCTCTCTTAGTTTATCATTCAGAGAACCCAAGAACACTTAAAAACATAGCCAAGGGTTCTCTTCCTGTTGTGTGGAAGCGTAACCCCAAAGCCTGGATTACACAGGCCACTTTCCAGGACTGGTTTTGCCACCACTTTATCCCAGATGTAGAGAAATATTGCTTGGAGAAGGACGTCCCAGCAAAACATTCTTTTGCTGCTCGACGATGCTCTGGGCCACCCCCCATTCATGGATGACTTTCATCCCAACGTCAAAGTAGTGCATCTGTCACCGAATACTACGTTGCTCATCCAACCTATGGACCAGGGAGTTATATATAAAATAAGCCATTTTGCTCATTCAGTATACTGTAAACCACTAACTTTATTAAAAAGGGATTTGTGACCTCTTCCTTCCAAAGAAATATTTCTCCACTCACACAAGTTTAATAGAATGTTCCACCATAAACTGACTTCCCACCTTAGAGACACGAGATTTGCATCCTGAAATCTCTTTCTCGCAAAAATGTCCAATTAGCATCCTAGCATTACAGGAAAGAAATGCTTTTTTCCAGATCTCAAATTCCATACAACTTTACTCAAGACATCATGTATGTTTTTTTTCACACACACAGACTGTATTTTATTTTTACAAGAGATAAATAGACTGACACCAAGCATTGTAAATGGATGACCACAACAAAAGCAACAATGATTGCAATTACCAAACATGAAACACACTCATATTATGTCATAATATTGACATTCAGTCCAGTAATCCTCCACTGTAACAGCTCCTTTACTTTGCAGTGAAAGACATCATGTATTTTTAAATTATCAACACTCACCTGAGGTCTTTAAAAATCAACAAAAACATAATTTTGTGTTCTCTTTCATTTATTCTGGTTCTAAGTGGTCATTTTTAAACGAAAGTATTTAACTATGTTAATGTCACCTTATAACATCATATTTCAAATGACTACCGTCTCTCCAAAGATGAAATATGAGGAACTCATAATTAGGCTCTCCAAAGTTTTACTCTCTGAATCTGTATTACCCTTCTGCTGAACTCCACACTGTTCATTATTCTCTGAGAATATTCTTTTTCTTGTATGGCCGTCTCACATGCTCTTTCATTTCATGAAGTTTTTTCCTACAATTTTATGCCTAGTTTATTTCTGAGAAAATGCATTATTTCAGATTGATATTTATAGACACAAAGACTTCTCTATAATTCCCTGAGAGTTTCAAGAACTCCTTCTTCTTTTTTTTTTAATACCTAGATTCTGAAGCTCTCCGCAAAGCATTACTAAAATTGCATTTACATAAGTATCTACATATTAATCACATATTAATGCATTTACAATTGTATTATGATTTATTGCTAATTCTGGAACATAAACGTAGCTGTCTTATTTACCACCTTCTTGGAAATCAGTTTAATATTTGCACTTAGGACTTGAAAGAGAATGGATAAATAAAAACCTGAAGAATATGCAAATACAATTTATATATTTCTCATAAAATTAGGTGATTATCTAACCTTTATCCAGAAAAAAGAAGAGCCCAGATACTCTGCAGGCATGATACTCGAGAATGTGTGGTCTTCCAGCAGGAAAACAGGCAGTAATCCATGTGGCAGAGTTTACCTGTGACCAGCTGGGGTTAGTGACCTATGCGTTCCTTACATGCAACATATCAGTAGTGGAAAAAGGGAATTTGTCCGTTGTGGCAATAAGTATAATGAAGTTTTGTAGCAGGTCATGCTCATACATTCAACACAGGCACAATCAAAATTTTGCTCAACTCTGGTAAATCTAAGTCTGTATCTGTTACCTTGTCTTTAATGAGGAAATGTCAGAACTGACTTACAAAAAAAAGTGTTTTGTTTGTTTGTTTGTTTTAATTACAGTTACGATGAGTAAGACATAGCTCAGAACAGCTAATGTGACTTAGTGATTCTCTCATCAGGAAATACAGTTTCTACTTCCTTGTTTATTCTCCACATCCTGTAGTAAGTAAAGTTTCAATGAAAGATAAATCTACAGGGTGAAAAGAAAAGAAAACTTACATGTGTTGATAAGATCATTTTGACAGGTTTTACCACATATGTCAGTGTTTCTGGGGATGAACACAAGCCAGAGCTCCCTACTCTGACATTTTCACTGATGTCATTCCCGTTGATCCTCAATTTGAAAGTGGATAAAAATGTTTTCTTCTTTAAGAAATTAAATAAAGAATGCTGTCTAGACATGATCCTCTAATGATTTTCAGTCAGTGGTCATCAACAGAGGAAAAGCACAGAATCTGGTCCCCACAGAAGGATGACATTCAGTCAGGTAAGAAAATTCTCCCCGAAATCAGAGCTTCATCTTTAACATGCAAACAAAGGCTTTCACAGGTTCTTCATCACTCTGCACTCAGCCCTACCATATGGGATTGGCTCTGAGAATCTCACATCAGATGACTGACAAACATGTCATAGTACACTGATTGGTACCAGATCCTGCCTCTCTTAATGATCTCCTGCAGGGACATTGGAATATTCTAGGATATTTCCTGGAGCCCTCTACTCTATACAGGTACACTTCCAAGTAGAAACAGAAGCTTTGATTCTCACTGGGACCATTGCTCTGTCCAACCAACCTCTCTAGAAATATGATGTTCTAATCTCTCCTGATTAGAACATTTCAAGGTCTCTCCCTGTGCTAATTTAGTAAAGGTAAAAGAGAAACAAGAAAGAGCAAACTATGCAGGGACCAATATATAAGATTCCTTTACTTAATGTGTTTATCTGATATACCCAAATATTGATAAATATAGATTCATTTCATAATGGTCAAGAAAAGAGGAGGAGGAACCTCCATTCCAACAGTATATATAAAATGGAATCAATATTGCATAAGCTCCAGCTTAAGCTTAGCTACGAGGTACTAACTCTTCTCATAAAGAAGCAATAGTTCTCCATCATTTTAAGCACACTGAGGACTCAGACAGCTGAACACTGAGGGTGTAGTCTCCTCACTCGAATTCTGTACCTGCATCACAGAGCAATGAAATATTTCCAAAGAATTATTAAGGATGAGGTGGGGAGCCGAAATAAAAAAGATGAATCCATAGTCTTCCCTACCATCTGTTCTGCTGGATATTACCACCATCTTGGCCCATTATGACCTTCCCACTTTTCTCTGGGCCTCCCTACTTTCCACCTCCATCCTCTCATTATGTCTTACCTACACTTGGAAACGACTCTAGTTTTTCCACTTATCTTTATCCACAAGTAATCCAAATAGCAACTGTGTACATAACTCCTTAGAAACCTCAGGTCTGACTCAGTAATACATGACCTTCGAAGTCCAAAGATTTCCTAATTCCCTTTATTTTTTTTTTTCTAATTTCCATGTACTTAAACTCTCAGGACCTCCACTGTTCTCAAGTTCGTCTTCCCTGCAAAATCTGTCAACCTAGACATAGACTTAAGTACCACCCTCTAATTATCTCATAGGGAATCCAGTTTTTAAAAAAGCCTCAGGAAGCCTTATGGACTTTATTAAAGACTTTTTAAGATAACCCATGGGAGATAGCAGTACACCCATAGATATCTATTTAATACACCCTCAGAGTAATTTTTTTTTCTTTATAAAGTCTCTTCTGGCCAATGAAGACTCTCAGCTCTTCTTCAACATATGCAGTGTCTCACCCTTTTGATTACCCTCTGCTCTATCCCAGGTCCACTCCCTTTCCTGATATTACATTCTTTTCCAATTGTGTAAAATCAAATAACATAAAATATAACATGTTAACTATTATAAAGTGCACCGTTCAGTGATGTTAAATACATTCATATTATTGGGTGATCAACATCACCATTTATCTTTCTAATTTTTTTCTACGTTTTAAAACTGTAACTCTATATCCTTTAAACATAACTTTCCTTTTTCTTCCATAACCACCTGAAAAGCATCATTACCCTCCCAATTTCTATGGTTTTGACTACACTAAGTACCCCATATAATTGAAATAAGTAGTTGTATTGTTATGACTCACTAAAAGTCACAAAAATGGCATTTTTGGTAGCTCAATTTCCTCAAGATTCATCCATGTTGTAGCATATTCCTAGATCTTTTCCTTCTTAACACTGAATAATATTGTATTATATGGGTATACCACACTTTGCTTATCCAGGGACTAGTGGATGAACCCTTAGGTGGCTTTCATATTTTAGCTACTGTGATTATTACTGCTCTAAACACTGGAGTACAAATATTTCTTTAAGACCATGATTTCAATTCATTTGGGTATACCTCATAGTAAAATTCCTGGATCATGTAGTAATTCTATTTTTCAACATCTGAAAAATTGCCATACTCTTTTGCAAAGCAGCTGTATCATTCTACATTCCCACTGACATAGCACAACGGTTCCAACTCTCTCACATCCTCACCAATACTTGTTTTCTGCTTGTGTATGTGTGTGTGTGCTTGTGTGTGTATGCATGTACACAAATATATAAACATTCATTTAGTGGTATGGAGCATCTATTCAAGTGCTTAGTCATTTGTACATCTTTTTGAAGAACCATCTATTCTAGTCTTTTATCCATTTTTGATTCAGGGTGTTTGCTTTTTGTTCAGTTGTAGGAGTTCTCTGTATATCCTGAATAGAAATCTCTTGTCAGATAGATGGCTTTCAAATATTTTCTCCCATCTTGTGGGTTGCCATTTTATTCTGTTTACATTTCTTTGATACACATTTTTTAAAATTATATACTGCAAATTGTTTATTTTTTTGTTAGCTGTACCTTTATTGTTCCTTCGTTTCATATTGAGGAAAACACTGCCAAATCCAATGTCATGAAGCTCTTGTCCTGTGTCTTCATCTAAGACTTTTTATTTTATTAGGTCTTATATTTAGTTTCTTGATACGTTTTCATTAATTTTTGCATATGATGTTAGGTAAGGGTCTATCTTCCTTCTTTTGCATGTTGACCACAAGACTTCTCAGCACCATTTGTTGAAAATACTATACTTTCTACTTTGAAAAATCTTGGCAACTTGTCAAAAATCATTTGGCCATATATCAGGGTTTATTTCTGGGTGCTGTATTCTATTCTATTTATTGGTCTTGAATAAGGGAGAAAATAGTATAACCTATCCAGGTTGATGAAGAACAGAAAGAAAGACCAGGACTGAGAATTAGGAGGGCAATATAAAACAGCAGGGAGTAAAAGACAGTGTGAGAGAAGATCTTGTATTTGCGAGTTCATGGAAATATGATCATGCTAAAACCACTAAACGCCTGACTTTGAACAATACGGCAAATGTGCTAGCAAGAAACATAACACTTACCCATCTCTGGGAAATATAGTATGGACATAAAGATAAACTACATACAAATATATTAAAAAGGGAAGGGTTTTCATGGTGTGAGAATATTGTGGGATTTGGAATACAATTTACTTCTGTTCTATCATTGTCTCTAAAATTTATCAAAGTGTATATACAAGCAATTCCAACTCTGGTAATGTGCTTGACAGGTTTATATATGAACTTCAGCAGAGCAGTAAATGTACATTCAGAGTAGGACTGTTCCCTAAACCAAAAAACAAAACACAAAAACTGGAAAGACTAGAGTTCACTTTGTCAACACACATACAGACGCAATATGATGGTTAACGGTCCAAAAACAGAAGGTGAGCAGGGGTGCAAGAGGTTAATCCCCAGGCTGGTGTGGGGTGCAGAGTTTGAGGGTAACACAGGTAGAAAAGGCTTTTGTCTTATCCTTGATTTTTGAGGTATGGAAATTCACAGGTCACTACCTTCATTTCAAAATGAATGAATGCACTATTCAATTTTTTAAAACAGGCGAAGTAAACATGAGTGATAATAAATTTCAAACTGTCGCTAATCAAATAAGATACTAAGAAAAATTGAATAATATGATTTAAGAATGAAGTGGAGAGATTCTCCAAGATGGTAGCATTCAAAGACCCAGAGCTTGATGCCTCTCATGGGCACACCAAAGTTACAACTGTTTACAGAACAGCAATTGATGAAAAAGGCCGGGACCTACCATAAAAGATGTTTTACAGCTAAAGACATAAGGAAGCCACCACGACAAGACAGGAAGGAAGAGCAAAATCTCAATATAGTCAAGATCCATACTACCAGGTGGGTGGCCCACAAATGGGAGAATAATTACAATTTCAGAGGTGCTCCCAGGTAGCAAGGGGTATGAAGCCAACATCAGGCTCCCAAACCCAGGGGTCCTTTGCTGGAAAGAAGACTTCCTAGAAAGTTTGGCTTTGAAGACCAGTAGTGCTTATTTTCCAGAGGGCCAGAGGGTTGTGGGAAATAGAGATTCCACTCTTAAGAGATGCTCACAGGGTCCCCTGGTGGCTCAGTGGTTGAGAATCTGCCTGCCAATGCAGGGGACACGGGTTCAAACCCTGGTCTGGGAAGATCCCACATGCCGCAGAGCAACTAGGCCCGTGAGCCACAACTACTGAGCCTGCGCGTCTGGAGCCTGTGCTCCGCAACAAGAGAGGCCGCAATAGTGAGAGGCCCACGCACCATGATGAAGAGTGGCCCCCGCTTGCCACAACTAGAGAAAGCCCTCGCACAGAAACGAAGACCCAACACAGCCAAAAATTAATTAATTAATTAATTAATTAAAAAAAAAAGATGCTCAAAAAATCCCACATGATCCAAGAATCAGAACAGAAGCAGTCATTTGAAAGGATCCTGGGTCACACCTACCTCCTGATGTTGGAGAGTTTCCCAGAGAGGAAAGAGGCAACTACAGCACAGCCTCAGGGACATAATCACTGGCAGCAGCCATTTGGGGGCGCTCCTTCTACCTCGTGGACACTGGCACCAGCAAGCATAATTTCAGAATCCTCCCTCTATCTTTTTAGCCTCAGGACCGAGCCCCACCCATTTCCACCAGACTAAAGACACAAGTACTAGGATGCTGCAGGCCAAGCAACTAACTGAGCAGGGGCATAGCCCCACCCACCAGCACACAGGCTGCCTTCAGATCCTCTCAGTGCACAGCTGCCCCTGGACATGGGCCCAGCCACCAAAAGCCCCAGGACCAGCCTCCACATCTCAGTGGACAGCACCAGCCCCAGAGTCCCTGGCCCCTCTGACAAGTGAGCCTGCTCTGGCCTTGGAGTCAGCCTCACCATCGGCAGGTGGTAACTGCACAGGGACTGGATGGAGCTTGGACCTACCCAACAGCAAACCTGCTTTAGCAGTGGGATCAGCCTCATACACCAACAGGCACACACCAGCTCCAGGAATACCACAGCCCAGCAGCCTGTGTGACCAGAACACTCACTTGCAGGCCAGAAGCAGCCATGGACTCAGCTGGGTCCTGACCCTGCCCATCAGAATGCCAACACAAGATTAGGGATACCCCCGGCCCTGCAGATAGCTGTGTCAGGAACAGTGATCCAACACCAACTCTGCGACTCCTGGGCCCTGCAGCCAGAACTCAGGACCTGTCTCTTCCTCCCAGTAGCCAGCATAGCCCCAGAACCAGTGACTGGGCACTAGCCCTGATATCACCTGGACTGCAGTTCTACCCATAAGTGAACCAGCACCAGATTTGGTGTCCCCCAGAGCTGTGCAGCCAGCTGCCTTATGATTTAGTCTCACCAAGCAGCACAGACAGCCTCCATACAAGGCAGAGCCTGGCAAACAAGCAGTCTGGGGGCAGCCAAGCCTACCAGACCACCCACAGTAGTCAGCCCACCACAGCAGAAGAGCCCAAGCAGCCCACATAGGGGGTACACCTAGAACATATAGTTCTAGTGACCAGGGGACACTGGGCTGCTGGGACACATAGGACCTCTCCTACAAAAGGCCACTTCTCCAAGGTCAGGAAATGAAATGAACCTACTACATACATAGCAATAAAAACAGCAAGTTAAGAAAAATGAGGTGACACAGAAACACGATCCAAATGAAGGAACAAGATAAGAACTCAGAAGAAGATCTAAGTGAAGTGGAGATAGCCAATCTACTCAAGAAAGAGTTCAAGGTAATGACTGTAAAGATGATCAAAGAACTCAGGAGAAGAATGGATGACCAGAGCAAGAAGTTAGAAGTTTTTTAAAAAGAGTTAGACCATTAAAGAACAACAAAACAGAGATGAGGAATACAATAACTGAAATGAAAAATACACTAAAAGGAAACTACTGTAGACTAAATGATACAGAGGAATGAATCAGAAAACTGAAGGGCAGAGTACTGGCAATCATTGAAGATGAACAGTAAAACAATAGAATAAAATGAAATGATGAAAGTTGAACAGACCTGTGAAACAACATCAAGTGTACTAATATTTGCATTATACTGGTCCCAAAAGCAAAAAGGAAAGAGAAATCAGTGTAGAACATACCTGAAGACATAAGAGCTGAAAACATCCCTAACCTGGGAAAGAAAACAGACAACCAAGTCCAGTAAACACAGTAAGGCCAGAACAGGATCAACCCAAAGAGGACCACATCAAGACTCATTGTAATTAAAATGGCAAAAAAATAAAGATAAAAAGACACTATTAAAAGGAGCAAAGGAAAAGCAACAAGTTACAAACATGGGAACTTGCATAAAGTTATCAGCTGACTTTTCAGGATAACCTCTGCATGCCAGAATTGAGTGGCATGGTATATTTAAAGTCATGAAAGGGAAAAGCCTATAACCAAAAATACTCTACCCAGCAAGGCTCCCCTTCAGATTTGATGGAGAGATCTAAAGTTTTACAGAGAAGCAAAACTAAAAGAGCTCAGCATCGCCAAACCAGCTTTATGAGAAATCTTAAAGGGGCTTTTCTAAGTGAAAAAGAAAAGGCCACGACTGAAATATAAAAATTATGAAAGGAAACTTACTAAAGGAAAAACCTCATTGGTTAAGGCAAATATTCAACAAAGGTAGTAAATCAACCATGTACACAGCTAGTAGGAAGGATGAAAGAAAACAGTAAAACAATCATCTATATTCACAATCATATATATAAGGTCAAATTCACATCATATATATAAGGTCAAATTCAGTAACTATGGGGGTGGAGAGTAGAAATGCAGGGTTGTTAATGTCCATGTGAAATTAAGAGCTCAGCAACTTAAAATAATCACACACACACACACACACACAAAACTGAAAGAAATCCAAACATAATATTAAAGATAGTCCTCACATCACAGATGAAGGGAATAAAAGGGGAAGAAAGGAACACTGAGAAATTAAAGAGGGATTCTAAAAATATCCAGAGACAAATGAAAATGAACACACAATGATCCAAAATCTATGGGACACAGCCAACGCAGTTCACAGGGGGAAGTTATAGTGATACAAACTTATTCTTAGGAAACAAGAAAAATATCAAATAAACAACCTAACATTACACCTGAAGGAATTAGAAAAAGAAGAAAAAACAAAACTCAAAGCTGTCAGAAAGGAAAAAATTAAGAAAACAATACCATATGCAATCACATCAAAAAGAATAAGATACGTAGGAACAAACACACCTAAGCAGGTAAAAGACATGTACTCAGAAATCTATCAGCCATTGGTGAAAGAAGTTGAAGGCAACAGAAAAAGATGGGAAAATATAGCATGTGCATGGACTGGAAGAATTAATACTCTTAAAATAACCATACTACCAAAGACAATCTACAGATTTAATGCAATCCCTATCAGAATACCAAAGCATGTTCACAGAACTTGAAAAAGTAATTTGAAAATTTGTATAGAAACACAAAGACCCCAAATAGCCAAAACAATCTTGAGAAAGAACAGAGCTGGAAGCAACACGCACCTTGACTTCAGACTATACTGCAAAGTGAAAGTAATCAAAGAGAATTTACCGGAGCAAAAACAGACACAAAGATCACTAGAATAGAATAGAGATCCCAGAAATAAGCCCACACACTTATATTTAATTGATTTATGACAAAGCAGGCAATATGGAGAAAAAACTGTCTCTTCAATAAGTGGTACTGGGAAAACTGGTCAGCTACATAGAAAAGAATAAAATTAGAGTATTTTAGCACACCATATATAAAATAAACTAAAAACTGAATAAAAACCTAAATGTAAGACCGGAAACCATAAAACCCCTAGAGGAAAATATAGAACATTCTTCAACATAAATGATAGCAACAGTTTTAGGTTCAGTCTACTAAGGCAAATGAAACAAAAGCAAAAATAAACAAATGGGACTTCACTAAACTTAAAAGATTTTGCACAACAAAGGAAACCACAGACGAAATGAAAAGACAACCTGCTGAAGGAGAGAAAATATTTGCACATGATAAGAGGTTAACACCAAAAACATGACCAAGCAAGGGTTAATATCTAAAATACAGAAACAGCACATAAAACTCAATATCAAAAAAACACCCAAAATCTTTTTTTAAAGAATGAGAAGACCTAAAGAGACATTTTTTCCAAGGAAAAAATACAGATAGACAGCCAGAACTCACAAAGATGCTAAACATAGCTAATTGGCAGTAAAATGCAAATCAAAACTATGAGATATATCACCTCAGTCTTGTCAGAATGGCTGTCATCAAAAACATCACAAATAACAAAGGTTAGTGAGGATGTAGAGAAAGGGAAACTCTTGTACACTCTTGATGTGAATGTGAATTAGTGCAGCTACTGTGGAAAGCAGAATGGAGGTTCCACAAAAAACTAAAAATAGAACTAACATAATATCCAGCAATTTCACTCTTGGGTATATATCAGAAGAAAACAAAAACACTATTTCAAAAATATAACTGCACACCAATGTTCATAACAGTGTTATTTGCCATAGCCAAGATATAGAGTCAAACTAAGTGTTCATCAATAGGTTAGTGGATAAAAAAGATTTTTTATGATGACTTCAACAAAAAATGAAATTTTGCCATTTGCAAGAACATGGATGGGCTTGGAGGGTATTATGCTTAGTAAAATAAGCCACAGAGAAAACAAGCATGGTATGTTATCACTTACACGTGGCATCTAAAAAATTGAATAAAACAACAACAACAAAAAATAGACTCACAGATTAAAGAACAGACTAGTGGTTACCAGCAGGGAGAGATAGGGTGGAGGAACAAAAGAGTGGTAGGAGATTTTGCGGTATAATCCACTATGTATAAAATCAATAATCTACAATGATGTACTGAATAGCATGGGGAATATAGCCACTCTTTTATAATAAGTATAAATGGAGAAGAACCTAAACATTTATGAATCACTATGTTGTACCTCTGAAATTGATATAATAATGTAAATTAACTATAGATCAATAAAATATAAAGTAAGAAACAATAAAGGGGAGCCACAGATTATTAGATAGAAATCAATTACATAAACACAAGTTTTGGAAATCAAGGAAATAAAAAACAACATGTAAGACATAACATTGGCATTTAAAGTGTACAATCTATTCATTTAAAAGAAATCATTTAAGTGGTAAAAATTTTGTATATCTAGTATACAATTCTCACAATTTTGTATATTCTCACAATTTTGTATATCTAGTATAAATTATTATCTACAAAAATATGTTACAAATATTCACTCAAAAAGAAAGAGAAAATTTGGATTAACCAATTTTAGTATACAAATTTAATATCAAAGTCTCTGTCTAAAATTGATTTGAATAAGTTCTGTTAGCCACTTCTAGTTTCTTTGTGATGTAAAATCTTTTAAAGCATAAAAATCAGCCTTTCTACATTATTCCATTACACATACATAGAAGTTAAAAGAAATGAGAAGACAGAACAATCAACCAGGAAGGTGAATTTACTGAGAAACAGTCATTCTTTCTCCCTTCTCTTTCTCTTTTCCTCCTTTTCCAGTCTCTTTCGGTTCCAATCAAGAGAAGTGTTGAGAGTTCTGAGAATATTTCTTTGAGGGCTTCAAATCACCATACCTACATTCTCTGCCACAACTACACACACAGGAACAAAAATAAACCTCTGCTATCTACTCATGTAGGAGGGATTCATGCAAAATAAACTCCTACATGGAGACCAACAGGTGAGTTTTCTACCTGTTCTTTATAATGTCCTTCCATTATAATAAATCCCACACATTATGAGGCAGAAGTGGTTATGTGGGCTTTTCCTTGAAGCCAAAAAACATGCAGTCAATTCAAGTACCTGGTGAACATAGGGTACAGCCAGGGAGGGTGCGATCCCCCTTGGGGGGAGAGGCGGTGAATGGGCTCCCACAACCATGCACCTCCTTATGTAGAGATTATGGAGAAACAAAGGGCCATCACACCGCAGTCAGCCTGTCAGGCTGTCAGGCCACTGGGCAACCCGACCAGCCTGGAAGTGCCCCATCAGTTGCAGAAAGCAAAACTCTGTCTCCCCTGTGAAGCCAGGCAATTTGGGCCAGAGAGTCAGAGGAGACCGGTAATCAACTCCTCCTCTCTACTCACCTCCTTGGGGTTACAGCAACCCCATCTCCAAACCCAAATCTGACCCTGGAGTGCCAGAGTGGGGGTGGCAAGTTGGCTCTGCCAGTGCTTCCGCGCCCTCTGGAGGTTGTCTGCTCTAATGGCAACTCTCAGCCCTTCCTCCTCCTCTTTCCCTAGTCCTGGGGGCTGCCTTGGCCTCCTGCAGCTGCTGGCCTGATTTCATTCTTCTTTTTTCTCCAATTACAATGAAGTGTCTTACAGAGGTTTGGAATATTTTGAAGAAGGAAGATCTTTTAGTCAATACACCTTAACCGTGAGAAGTTGGTTTCAAGAATGAACTTGAAATACTGTATTTTTCTCCTGTTGATTCCAAGGAGAGACAGCTCAAGTTTTCTAAATCATAAGAAAAACCAAGGTAAATATGATATTCTGAGCCAGAGATGAAAAAGCAGTTTTTAGCACCCCCTCCTCTTGTCATATGACCGGAATTTAAATCAATCAGCTGCCACAGGTTTTTAAATCACATGACCCAACTTTAAATCAATCGGCTGCTTCCCTGTAACTCACATGACTTGGCTTTGAAGAGTAAGAAATGCAGAGGTATAAAAATGATGTTCTGAACAATAAATGGAAAAACAACATTTTAGAAAGTTTTTTTCTTTTCGAATGGACCATTCATTGCATACAGAATAAAGAATTCTCTTGTGGATTTCTTGAACTGTAAACACATACAATGTCTCCGTTGGCTTGATTGACTTAGTTTTTTTGTTTTTTTTGTTGTTGTTGTTAACATCTTTATTGGAGTGTAATTGCTTTACCATGTTGTGTTAGCTTCTGCTGTGTAACAAAGTGAATCAACTATTCGTATACATATATCCCCATATCCCCTCCCTCTTGCGTCTTCCTCTCACCCTCCTCATTCCACCCCTCTAGGTGGTCACAAAGCACCGAGCTGATCTCCCTGTGCTATATGCAGCTGCTTCCCACTAGCTATCTATTTTACCTTTGCTAGTGTATATATGTCCATGCCACTCTCTCACTTCATCCCAGCTTACCCTTCCCCCTCCCCGTGTCCTCAAGTCCGTTCTCTAAATCTGCGTCTTTATTCCTCTGCAGCGACTCCTGCTAGGGACGGATACTTCCTTTTATGCTCAGGGGAAATCCCCTAGTTTGAATATGATTTGAGTTTGATCCTGTGAAACCATCAGAACTTCCTACCAGAGATAAATGAGGAGATTCTGGCCTTTATTAGTATGCACGATGAACACGGGTGTCCTGGCTGTACTTGCCTACCCTCCTATTTACCCACCTATTTTTATCCACCTTCCTCCCTGTGAGTACCTTTGACCAACCCTGAGCTCAGACTCCTGACCTATTCCAGTGACTGTGTCAGTCCTTCTTTAAAAATGGACAGGTAATAAAACGAATTTAACCTAGAAGCAGCAGCTCAGTAAGGGAAATAAAATCATCAGAAGTTATCTAATCACAGCCACAGCCATCCAGGGCTCTGTCTTACCTGCTGGGTCATAAGAATGGGACCTTCCTAAACTTGAAGGGCATCCAATCAAATAAGTAAAGGTCTGCTCACCTCTGGCTCTTGGAGGGATTGCTAGGCACTCTACCCAGTGTATACTAACTGTAAAACACTGTCATGGTTGTGAAACACCTATGTTCCAGGAAAGCTTTTTGGGGTGCATGGGGAAGGTTTCTTTTTGACATCAAGCAAAAAACAAATCACCAAGCTCTTTGAGCACAAGTGTTCTTAAGAGGGCAGTAGAAGGAAGGAACGGGCAGAAAAGACGATCTCCTCTGAAGTGAAGGTCGTTTTTCCAAAAGAGTAGAATTTAGTCTCAGTTTAAGGGGAACACTTTTAAATAGCTGGGACAGCTCCAAACTGCAGTTTAGGGAACGAGTGCTTCAAAAGAACAGTGCTTTAAAAGTCCTAACAAGGCAGCAAGAGGATGAAGAGTTGGTTTTGAATAGTTTTGAACACAGGAGTAAAGAAGCAGAGGCATCTCTGACTAAAAGGCACTGAGATCCTATGGCACCAATGGGTCAGTTGCAGGGGGCAGGGGATGGGGGTGGGGATATTTCTCTCTCAAAGTCTCCCAGGGCCATCACCCCTCCCTACCCCACCCGCCTACTCCCTTCACCCTTCGTCCCTCCACTGTTGGGTCCCCAGGCCCAGCACTTCTTAAGCTGGAGCACTCAGGCACCATCTCTGCAGTCTGGATTCTGGAGCCTGGCAAGTTCTGGGACAGGAGGCAGGTCTGCAAGGCCGTTGGGGTGCATTCAGACTGGAGGGCTGGAGGGGAACTGGAGCTCTGAAGCCCGCTCACGTCCTTGAAGCCAAGGGAGGAACACATCCTCCTAACAGTACTTCTCAGGGGTCAGCGTACTCCCCACCCGACGGTGATCCATACTCACTTGAGGCAGCAAGCACTGCCTCTAACTGGCCCCCTCGATTCCGCCTTAAGGGTCCTCGCACATGTGTGATAGCGCAGGCCCCGGATCTCTTTAGTCAGCTGAGGCCAGTGCTGCCAGGGTCCCTCCAGTCCCATCCCCCAGCCCCTCCCTCTGGGACTGTATCTAATAGAAGAAAGAGCACAGAGGAATTGGCTGAATCAAGGGACCTGGGAGCCTGGGGATGAGTTTGAAGACCAAGAACCTAAGGCGCAATTACATATTATTGGAAACTCTTGTGGAGTGTGTGGGGGGGAGGTTAGGAGGCTGAGAGGCTGAGTCGACCTGGTGAGTCCAGTCCCAGGACACCACACAGCCCCGCCCCGCTTTTCCTGCCATCAGACAAGCGGTGCTGCAACTCCAGCCGGGACTCTACACTTCCCCCTCCCTGATTCTCCTCCAGAAGAGCAGGTGGCCCCCCTCTGACGGCAGGGGCAAGACAACGGACCAAGTCCCCCTGCACTAAGGCGCTACTGGAATCTCTTCCTGAACAGCAGTGCTGGCTTGGAGCGAACCCGTGCACCGCCAAAGTTGGTCTTGTCCTGCAGCTGAGGGACGCAGGCTTTAAGTCAGCTGCCTTGGCTTTAAATCAATCAGCCCCCCCTTTAAGTCAGGTGACCTGACTTTAAATCACTGTGTGCCCCTCAAGCCTGCAACTTCAAAAGTTGGGAACTTCACTTTGATCCCAGCACCTCACACAGCTGAATGCACACTGTAGTCACCCCCAAGCCTGGCTTAGAGGCAGGCTATAAGGTAAGGGGATGGGCTGCACACATGGTGAGGAGGGTGCACTTCATGTACCAGAAGGGTCCAGGTACTCTGGGCACAGCAAACAGTGCACGATACAGCAGCTCCCTGGCAAAGCTGGTGATGCACAGGGGGAGCAGGCACATCTAGGCACGGAGAGGTTTCAGGCCGGGAGCTGGGGCACAGCCAGCCGGGAGGGTGTGAAAGCGGAGGATCTGAGCCTTCTTGAGAAAGGCAGACACAGAGGATGGATGAGAAACAAAGACCAGATGAAACATGGATTTGAAAAACACACCCTGCTATTGAAATTGGGGTGGGGGGCACCCCAGATTTGAGTCCTCTTACTCCCCTGTTGCTAGTGCTTTGGCATTTGTACAATTATTTATAAAATGTGACTGATAATATCTAATCCATAGAATACTGCATTTGGAGTGGTTTTGCGTGTTTATGTTTCTATAGTGTAATAATCTTTTCTGCAAGAAAAATGTATACTATCTGAAATAAATCAAAACCCCTTTTTAAAAAGTACTATATTGGACTTCCCTGGTGGCACAGTGGTTAAGAATCTGCCAGCCAAGGCAGGGGACATGGGTTCGAGCCCTGGTCCGGGAAGATCCCACATGCCGTGGAGCAGCTAAGCCCATGCGCCACAACTACTGAGCCTGCATGCCACCTACTGAAGCCCGCGTGCCTAGAGCCGGTGCTCCACAAGAAGCGCAGCAAGAGAAGCCACCGCAATGAGAAGCCCACGCACTGCAACAAAGAGTGGCCCTCGCTTGCCGCAACTAGAGAAAGCCCTCACGTAGCAACGAAGACCCAACGCAGCCAAAAATTAATTAATTAATTAATTAATTATTTTTAAAAAGTACTATATCCTTCTGTATAACTTCTCTGGGAAGAACAGAGAGATGGCGTGGGAGAGTGAGAAAGACCAATATTTAGTGCACATCTCTCATGCAGGTGCTCTGCTGCCTCAGATAGATTTATCCTCACTTTACAAAGGAGGAAATAATCTCAGAGAGGTTTAGTAATTTTCGCAAAGCCAAACAGCTATTGAGTGGCAGAACCAAGATCTGAACCAAGTCTGTTACCTTCAAAGCCTAAGTCCTCATCAGAACAAAACTCAATTAATATTGACATTTATCGAATTACATTGCGACCTGGGGAGTTCTTGGCACAATCCTGAATAAGAGTGAGAAAGAAAGAAATAGCATTGCTCCTACAGTCAACCCAAATTTTTGGAGCAGCTGCTAGATGCCTGGCCCTTTTTGGGGTTCAGCAGTGATCAAGACAGGAAGAGTCCTGCTTTCATGAAGCATGTAGTGTGGAGAAGAGACGGGTGCAACTTGGGTGAGGGATTTCACCTTGCTGGGCCTCTGTTTTCTCATCTGGAAAATGGGATGGGTGTTTCTCATTTTCTGAGATTGTCCAGCCCTCACATTCTCTGATTCCATAAGAAGCATTTGTTTTCCTGTTTTTTTAAAATTCAATCAGGCCATGATCTGTGATGAATGTTGTTAGCTGCTCCCCAAATCACTCTATTCCCACCCTTTTCCTGTGATCAGGTCTTTCCCGAAACATGACTCACAATCAATCAAGTCCCAGAACCTAAGGGGCACCCAGCAGAAAAATTCCAACCCTTGCTTCCCAGGAGCTCTGCGGTCTACCTGCCAGGTAAACTTAACTCACCTGGCACAAGGTGGCCATCCCTGGTTTCACATCAACATGATCTCAGGCACAAACCTCCTTGTTTTCCCATTTTGTCTTTAAGTTACTTGTTGAAACAACTGCACAAATTATGACAAAGATATAAAATCAGGCATCTTCTGCCCCCAGTGCCTACTAATAAATGATTTTCTGCCACCTTAATGATAAAGATAGAACATTTCAACATTCTGCTGCCCTTATTATTTGTCATTTTTGTTGATATTTCTATTGAATACATCTTTCAATATTTTAACAATGGAACATCATTTAGGTTGTTACAGACCCAGCCTTTAGTGGTAAAGGTTGTGTTGTTATATTTCTATTATGTTTCCTTTAAAAATCATTATCTTATTTAAATGGATTAAGTCAATTCTATAGGCATTTATCTTATGATATTGATGAAATTAATACATAGAGGGCAGTAGTACAAGTTGATTGGACTTGAGAACTTCTATTAGCACAGTTAAGTATAAATATTATCTATATGTAAACCAAAGTACATGCTGAGTGAGATTCTCTGACTCTTTTTCACTGTCTGCCCCTCAAGCCTGTGAGAAATGGAATATTTCTTGCCATATCAGTAAACAAAGGATGTCACAGACATCAGCACTTGCAGCCCTCCAATGTGAGCCGGCGGGCCCTGAGGCACTCAGGATATGCAAATACAGAATGCAGGCCCCAGAGAGCTGAGGTGCATATCAAAGGAAGGATTTCAGTGAGCCCAGACTCTTGCATCTTCCCATACAAAGAAAAGCGCTCCATTCCTCACCTTGGGAGAGCTGGTTTTCCTTAGTTAACAATCACCTTTTGATGTTCCCCATTACCTGCGCCAGTTCCCTGCCCTGTCCCCTCCCCCCGGTACTTTAGCTCAGGGAGGAAGGAGCGCAGAGGGACTCGGCTGAACAAGGGGCCTGCGCGCCTCGGGAGGAGTTTTCAGCCGCTTTCCCCGCAGTCGGGAGGAGGGGCGCTGACGCTGCAGCCGGACCCTGCGCCTCCCTTGCCCCGTTTCCCCTCAGGACGCTCAGGCCGACCCACTCCCCACACCCACCAGGTCCCGCAAGCCAGGCCGAGGGCAGGGGCGAGAGGAGGGACCGAAGTTCCCCGGGACCAGACGCTGGGGGCCGCTCTTTCTACACAGCAGCGGCGGGTGGCAGCGAGACCCTGCCCCTCAGAAGCTGGTCTTGCGCAGCCGCCCGGGCACAGAACCAGGCGGAGGGTCCGCGTCCACTTACCTGGCGCGCGGTCCCCAGGACTGTCGCGGCTTCGGCCGCCGGGGCCCCTCCAGAGCCGGCAGCCTCAGTGAGGCCGCCCTCCCCTCGGGCTCCGGGGCAGTTCAGTGACGGTGGAGGGAAGAGACCCCTAGCCAGGGGTTCCAGCTCTGCGGAAACGCGGGCTCCATTCTGGGGGCAGGGGGTGGGACTGCTCGGCCCCAAGGCCTTCCGGGAGGGAGGGGGCGCCGGAGGAGGTAGCCGCCAGGAGCGCGCAGGCCCCGTCGGGGGTCATGGATGGGCGGCCCGGCCTGGGGGCCACGCCCACTGTGACTGCAGCCCAGGCCTTTTTTCTGTAATCCTACACAAAAAGTTAGAAAGATACACAGTCTATAGTAAATATTCAAAAATGATTGTTGCTGTTGTGCTTACTATTCTATTAAACGTGTAAAATCCATAAAACACTTTAAGTTCAAAGTTAAATATGAATTTTTACCTTTCCTTATTATCTCTCTATTCACAATTGTGGTTAATGAATCAGAGACTGGCATCACTAGTTAAAAATGCGCTTGTTAAAAAAATAGAATTCAGGCCCACCAGACCTACTGACTCACAATCTGCAATTTTACAATCTCCCCAGTGTACTTGTGTACCCATGAATAGTTGAAAGGTACATTTCTACCTCGACATGTCTTTTCTGTCTGAGAAATACACACATTTTATCCAGTTTGACATAAATAAAACACTCAAAAAATGCATATGCCTGTGTTGAAACCATCATTTTATCATTTCTTTTCCAGAAAAGTGTAGTCTCTATACTGGTTTTGTGGATCACATGCCATACTCTTTTCTTGTAGTTAGAAATAAGGTAGAGAATGTTACTTTGTAAATAAATATATATATATATTTATATATATATCAGTGGATAATTCAAAACACTCTTCTAAATTAAAACCAGTTCTCTTAACTTGTTGTTTTCTTCTTGGGTCATATGATGAACTCTTCCCGTGGCCACATGGCCTGTGTACTTTTAATTTCAGGGACTGCTGACATTCCAGGATGTGGCCACAGATTTCTCTCAAGAGAAGCAGGAATGCCTGGACCAAGATCAATGGGAATTGTACAGGGATGTGATGTTACAGAACTATAGGAACCTGCTCTCCTTGGGTGAGGATACCTTCCTTCCAGAATTCCTTATCCAACCACAGGGTTTAGAGTCTTTCATTTGTAGAATGTCTCCTGAAATCTTCTGCTTCCTACAGTAGGGTTTCAGATTGCAACTTTTCAGGAAAGATTGGGAGTTTGTGGGTATAATTTATCTTATTCTTTTAAAATTGCAACCTCCCTTTTAATATACTTTGTAACTGCTTGGGATGTGTCTATATGAACTGTGTACTATATGCTTCTGTTATAGTCCTTACAATATTTTATTGTCTTATTTTCTGTAACAATTTTCCATGGATTCTTTGGGCTTAAGGTATATTAAAAGGGACACTGCGATTCTGGGACTTCCCTGGTGATGCAGTGGTTAAGAATTCGCCTGCCAATGCAGGGGACATGGGTTTGATCCCTGGTCCAGGAAGATCCCACGTGCCACGGAGCAACTAAACCAGTGAGCTGCAACTACTGAGCCTATGCGCCACAGCTACTGAAGCTGGTGCGCTTTGAGCCCGTGCGCCATTTATTTTTTGGAGAATAAAACCACCTCTGAATGATTAAAATTTAGACCAGCTAGTCAAAATACTTTATCACCTGTTGTTCTAAAACACTGATCAATGGAACAAGTTAGACTAGGGATAACAGTATAATCGTATTCTAGAGTTCATATTGACAATACGGTTTATGACCTTCATGCTGGATTAGAACATTTCAATGTTATAACTGCTATTAATGGTCTATTTGTTCAATGATTAAAGTCCCACGTGATCTGAGTTCAGACTGGGTCATCCTGGTTGGTTTCTGTCTATTATAGATTTCTCCCAGTAGGAAAGGACAAGAGAAATAGGGCTTACTTTACAAAATGTCTTCAAACTAAATGATGATATAATCTACATTCAATTAATTTATACATACCCTACTGTAGAAGAGGGTTTGTTACGGTGGCAGAACCCGGTAATTATGTAAAACTGAAACCTTTATCTGCAGTGGTTCAAGTCCTCTTCCTAAGAATATGTTTATAATCAACATTCTTTCACAAATTACCCAATTTAATTCACCATAGCATTCCTCATATTAACTAAATGGAGAATCCTAGGCTATATACAAATCCAGAAAAGGCCCAAAATCATCAGCCCCTATGCATTATTACAACCCATTGCTGAGGCATTCAAATTATTTATTAAAGAACCACCATGACCATCAACATCATCAATTTATATATTACTGCCCCAATGCTAGCCTTAACCGTGGCTCTCACAACATTAATTCCTCTTCCCATATCTTATCCACTAATTAATATAAATGTAGGCATACTATTTATATTAGCCATATCAAGCCTAGCCATTTATTCCATCCTCTGATCTAGATGAGCTTCAGATTCAAAATACTCACTCACTGGAGCTCTACGGACAGTAGCACAGACAATCTCATATGAAGTCTTGTTAGCAGTTATTCTATTCTCAGTCCTACTGATAAATGGATCATTTACACTTTCAACAGTACTTATTACACAAGAACACCTATAACTAATTTTCTCCTGACTCCTACCCAGAATTTGACTATCTCTGCAGTAGCAGAAATCCAACGAAGCCCCACTTGATTTAAGAGAAGTAGAATCAAAACCTGTATTTGGCTTCAATGTAGAAAATGTAGCAGGCCCATTCACCCCGTCCTTCCTAGAGAATATGTCAATTTCCTTATAATAAACATTTCCACAACATTCTATTTTTAGGAGCATTCGACAATCCCTAAATGCCAAAATTATATACAGCCCAAGTCATCATTAAAACACATCTAACAATCTCCTTTCTATGAATTCGAGCATCCTACCCACAGTTTTGATATGATCAACGTATACATCTCTTATAAAAAATTTTTTATTACTAACATTAGCCCTATGTATATGAGAGTTTTCACTACCTGTCATCATACCAGGCAACCCACCACAAACTTAAGAAATATTTCTGACAAAACAGTTACTTTGATAGAGTAAATGATAGAAGTTTAAATGCTCTTATTCCTGGAATTGAACTTATTCCTAAGAATTTTACATTCTCCATGCTACCACATTACACCACATGCTATATAGTAAGGTTCTCTAAGAAAGCTTCAAGGCCCATACCCCCAAAATATTGTTGTATATCCTTCCTGTACTATTAAACTCTCATTGTTTTTACTATCATTCTACTGACCATTATCTTGGGAAATATAATTGTAGTAACAAGCTCACACTGGTTAATGGTATCCACATTCTAATAAAAAACATGAACCCATAAGCTACAGAAGCATCCAACAAATATTTTCTAAAACAATCCACCACATCAATACTACTTATATGGCTATTATCATTAATCTAATATAGTCTGGTCAAAGAACACAATGAATTACAAAAATCTTTAATCCAGCAGCATCCATTATCATGACAATCGCCCTTGTCACAAAAGTAGGACTTTCCCCATTTCACTTCTGAGTGCCCAAAGTAACTCAAGGCATTCCATGAACAGCAGGCCTGATGCTATCAAAATGACAAAATTGCACCCCTATCAGTTTTATACCACATGTCACCATCCATCAACCTAAACATACTGTTAATCATAGTGATATTATAAATCATAGTTGGATGCTGAGTCAAACTTAGCCATACTCACCTGGAAAAAATTACACCTTCCTCATCAATTGCCCATATAGGATGAATAACAGCTATTATAATGTATATTCCAATTATAACAATCCTAAACATACTAATTTATATCATAACAACACTATCTTCTTCCTATTAATACCCAGATCATGTACTACAAGAGTATGATTATCACACACATGAGATAAAACACCTCCCATCAGGATCCTTATCCTCAGCGTTACAGTGTCATTAGGAGGTCGCCCACCATTATCAGGGTTTTGACCCAAATGAATAATTATCCAAGAGATAACAAAAACGATAACATCATTCTACCAACATTAATAGCCATCACAGCAGTCCTCAGTATATATTTCTACTTGCAGCTAACATACTCCACATCACTAACTATATTCCCTTCAATAAACAACACAAAAATACAACAATTTGAACATACAAAACAAATAACCTTCCTATCATTACTAATCATAATAGCCACATGATTACTTCCCATAACCCCCATTCTATCAGTGCTGGACTAGGAATTTAGGTTAGTTCAGACCAAGAGCTTTCAAAACCCTAAACAAGTACAATTTGCTTAATTTCTAAAAATAAGGACTGCAGGACTTTATCCTACATCAATTGAATGCAAAGCAAACATTGTAATTAAGCTAAATCCTAACGAGATTGATGAGTTTTAACCCCAGGAAATTTTAGTTAACAGGCAAATCCTCTAGTCAACTGGCTTCAATCTACTTCTCCTGCCTTTGAGAAAGAAAAAAGAAAAAAAAGGCAGGAAAATCACCAGCAGAATTGAAGCTGCTTCTCTCAAGTTACAATTCAATTTGTTGATTCACCACAGGGTTTGCCAGAAAGACGGCTCAATCTCTGTCTTTAGATTTACAGTAGAATGCTAGCTCAGTCATTTTACCTCTGTTCATACACTGCTGATTATTATCAACAAATCACAAAAATATCGGCATTTTATCTTTACTATTTGGTGCTTGAGCTGGAGTAGCAGGCAACACCTTAAGTATATTAATCCTGGCTGAGTTATGCTAACCTGGAGTGCTACTTGGAGATTCCCAAATCTGTAAGGTAGTTATAACAGTCCCTGCACTTGCAATAATTTTCTTTATAGTTGTACCCATTATGATTGCAGGGTTTGAAAACTGACTTGGGCCACTAATAACTGGGGCACATGAGGTAGCATTTCCCCAAATAAATCATATAAACTTTTGACTACTTCCCCCATCATTCTTACTCCTACTCATATCACCAATAGTAGAAGCTGGTTCTGGTACAAGTGGAACCGTATATTCAGTTGTAGCCTGCAATCTGGCCCACACAGGAGCCTCTGCTGACCTAACCATTTTCTCCTTACATTTTAGCAGGTGTCTCTTCAATTCTTGGTGCTATTACTTGTATTACTATAGTCTTTAATACAAAACCAGCAGTCATATCCCAATACCAAACACCAGTATTTGTTTAATCTTTGCCAACTATAGCCATATTACTATAATTATCACTCTCAGTCTGAGCAGCCAGAATTGCCATACTGTTAAGAGACAGAAATCTAAACAATACCTTCTTTGACCCTGCAGGAGGAGACCGAATCCTATACCAACACCTATTTTGACTCTTTGGTCACCCTGAAGTCTGTATTCATGGCCTACCAGGGTTTGTTACAATCTCACATATCATGACATACTATTTAGGAAAAAAAGTGCCTTTCAGCTATTTGAGAATAGTATGAGTCATGTCCACTGGCTTTTTAGGATTTCTCTTGTGGGCCCATCATATGTTTACCATAGGGATAGCTGTGGACTCAGGAGCATACTTTGCATCAGCTACCGTAATTACTTCTATCCCTACAGGAGTAAAAGTATCTAGCTGACTAGCAACTCCTTTCTAATTTTTTTTTCTTGGCTGCATTGTGTCTTCGTTGCTGCACGCGGGTTTTCTCTAGTTGCAGCGAGTGGGGGCTACTCTTCGTTGTGGTGCGCAGCCTTTTCATTGCAGTGGCTTCTCTTGTTGCAGAGCACAGGCTCTAGGCGTGTGGGCTTCAGTAGTTGTGGCACGTGGGCTCAGTAGTTGTGGCTCACAGACTCTAGAGAGCAGGCCCAGTAGTTGTGGCGCTCGGACTTAGTTGCTCCGTGGCATGCGGGATCTCCCATACGAGGGCTCGAACCCGTGTTCCCTGCGTTGGCAGGCGAATTCTTAACCACTGTGTCACCAGGGAAGTCCCTGATTAGCAACTCTTCACGGAGGTAATATTAAATGATCTCCCACTATATCATGACTTTTAGGCTTGATTTTTCTTTTTACAGTAGGTGGTTTGACAGGAATCATCTTAGCCAATTCACCCCCAGACATTATCCTCCAGGATACATACTATGTAGTAGCACACTTCCATGACCTAATGTCCATGGGAGCAGTCTTCAGTATTATAGGAGGCTTCCTACACTGATTCCCACTATTCTCAGGTTATACACTTAACTCAGCATGAGCAAAAATTCACTTCACAAGTATATTTGTAGAGGTAAATGTGACTTCCTGCAGCACTTTCGTGGCCTCTCAGGGATGTCACTACATTACTCTGAGTACCCTGATGCACACACAACATGAAATATTTTGTCTTTAGGCTCATTCGTCTCACTAGCAGCAGTAATGCTAATAACCTTCATACTTTGAAGAGCTTTTGCGTCCAAGCGAGAAGTCTCAGCAGTGGAAACTGTTACTCCTAACCTAGAATGGTTACATGGATGCCCTCCACCATATCCTATGTTTGAAGATGCTACCTATGTGAATGTAAAATAAGGAAGGACTCAAGTCCTTTTCAACCAATTTCAAGCCAACACCATAACAATTATGTCTTTCTCAATAAATGAGATAAAAGTAAAAAGTGATGTCACTTTGTCAAAGTTAAATCATAGGCTAAAATCCTGTATGCAGGATTGAGATACATACAATAGATGCACAGGTAGAGAAAATTTGAACAATTTACCAGCCATTATTGTAATCTTAATTGCCCTATCATCATTGTGAATCCTTTACATGATACATGAAATCAATAACTCTTCCCAAACCTTAAAAAACTATGGGTCAGTAATGATACTGAAACTACAAATACAAAGATTACGAAGATTTAAATGTTGACTCCTCTGTAATCCCCACATCAGAGCTAAAACCAGGAGAATAATGACTAATAGAAGTCAACAACCGAGTAGTTAGAGATAGTCATTGAATATTAGTTTCATCTGAAATTGTTGTACATTCATGAGTTGTTCCTTCTCAGGCCTAAAAAGAGCTGCTATCCCACGATGCCTAACTTAAAGAATCCTAATACCAACAGGACCAGGCCTATGTTGTGGACAAGAGAGCTCGTTTTCCTGAGTTCAAAGACAGGACAGAGGGATATGGCTGAGATATGGGGTGAATCTGGAGCCCATGGGGATGCACTCTCCAAGCTCCAGTATAGGAATGGGGCCTCTAGGGTCCCAGGCCACCCACCACGCCCTCCCAAGCAGGATCTGGGCAACATTCCCTGTCAGTGATGAGGCAGCCCTATCACTTGTCACGCCCCAATGTTGTGTCCTATGTGGGCCCCATGCTCTTGGGACCACACCCCACACTCTGCAGGTCCATGCTACAGGGTCCTTCATGCCTCAGGAATAGAGACCACACAGCAAGCAGTTCCCTCCCCAACCAACAGGAGGAGGGGAGGAGAGCAGGGGCACCAGGGGAATCTCACTCAGACAACAACACCCCAGCGGTGCCAACGGGGACAGTGATGATGCAGATGAGGCACAGACCAAGAGATGGGACCAGAGGACCCAAAAGGCAGCTGGTCAGGTCCTGGCTCACCTGCACCCCGGACACCTTTGTCCCACATACACCCCCTTCCTCGTACACCCTCTCCTTAAATGCAGATTCTTCAGATGCAAACAGGCAGAGCTTCAGACTGAAAGTCAGCTCTTCCAAAATGACCCGTCAGCAAACACTGCAGGATTCCACTCCAGTGGGTGCCCTGGAGTCGACAACTCAGGGACTGAAGTGGATATCGGTGCCAGGGGCAGTGGGAGGGAATGGGGAGTGAGACTTTCATGGTTGTGGAATTTTGGTTTTGCAAGATGAAAAGTTCTAGGGATGGTGGTGATGGCTCCACGAGAAAGTGAATATATCTGAGGCCTCAGAAACGTGCACTTAAAATGGTGATGATGGTAAAGGGTATGTGACGTGTGTTTTATTTCACTTAAAATAAATTCTTAAAATAATGTCTTGTTAACTGAGATTCCATTTCGACTCCCCTTCGTCACAAATGTCGGAGGCCCAGACACAGTCCCCTACCTTAGGGGCCATCACGGTACCCTCACAGAGCACGTGGGAGACCATTCTTAGGGGGGCCTAGTCTGTGCTCACCTGACCTCTGTCCAGGGGGACTCAGGCAGTGGTGACCCCCATAGATTAGATATAATATATGCTATGATATTAATATGATACCACCAAGGGTTGTCACTCACCAGAACACAGAGCAGCAACCCACTCAAACATGCCTGAACTCATATGAATGTGACAAGATTAAGAGAAGAAAAGGAACCACAGGATAATCAGGGCAACACTCTTCATTCAGATGTTGTAAATCTCAAAAGGGACAAGAAACTCTGCAGGCAAAGAGCAGATATGGGGTCTCCCCGTACATGTGATCCCGACCCATGCAGATGTAGTGAGACCCACACAGTCCCCACACCCTGTACCTGGGGTCACACATCCACTCTCCCCACAGTGACCCCACCTCCCCAGACCCTGCATCTAAAGTCACATGTTCTCACTCACCAGGGTGACCCCACCTCCCCAAACCCCCTCACACCTGGGTCACATGTCCACAGTCCCAGGGTGACCCCACCTCCCCAGACCCCCCCACCTGGGGTCACAAGTGCACAGTCTCCAGGGTGACCTCACCTCCCCAGACACCCCACACCTGGGGCCACAGGTCCACACTCACCAGGTGACCCCACCTTCCCAGACACCCCACACCTGGGGTCACAGGTCCCCACTCACCAGGTGACCCCACCTCCCCAGACCCTGCACCTGGGGTCACACGTCCCCTTGGTCAGGACACCATGGCTCTGCTGGTTGGTTCCCTAATGTGGAAACAAGCTGGGTCCCTGGGACTTCCTGGGATGCCAAAATAAGTGTAAGGTTGCTCTCCTCCCCCCACACCTGTCCCAGAGAAGTCCTCCTCTTCTCACTTTGGTTCTGTGTGATTTTAACTGTTTTTAAAGCTTTCATGCTAGAGTTGAACACACTACCTTGGTTCTGGCAGGCTCAGTCCTTTCTTGTCTCACTTACATGTTGAGAAAACTCACAGGACAGCAGGGCTGAAAGCCGAGGGGCAGCTCTGGACTCTGCTGAGTAGGGACGGTAGACTGGAAGGAGAGCTCAGCAGCAGCCTCAGCTGTCACCCATCGGCCTTTTGCCCGATCTGCGTGCCCTGCAATCAATTCACCAGCTAAACCTGCCTATCGGCCTTTTGCCCGATCTGCGTGCCCTGCAATCAATTCACCAGCTAAACCTGCCTCCCTACTCACCATGCATGTGCTGGTAAATTGGAATAATTTCCCGGTAACCCTTCTGAGGATTCTCCACGAGCCCCAGGGAAGGTGAACTTGCAGGGATAAAGACTAAGGCCCCGACCATAGCACTGACCCTTGGGAGGGCCAGGTAACCACACTCAGAAGAGAGACTGTTATGTAGACAAACCCACCTCAGCTCCAGACCCCAGACATCTAAGCACTGACATTCAGATGCAGACACTGAAGGAGCTTCCCAGTATTGAGGCCAGACCTGGTCTCTACCCAGGTCCCCATAGTCCTAACGTACGCAGAACATGGTCAGGTGTAAATGTTCTTATTATAGACAGCACATGGTCAGCTCTAAACATAATCAGTAGACAGGACATGCAGAGGTCTAAATCTACCACGTAGACAGAACTTGATCATGTTTAAACTACCTTAGGGCTGATCTCATAGGAGGTACAGGTTACACACATGGGTCTCTCATCTTTGGACACCCACATCAGGAAACCGAACAAAATCTTTGTCATTAAACATTTCAACAGGCAAAACAGAATTGTTACCAATTTCTCTGGACACCTGATGGTCAGGATCCACGGGCGAGCCACGAACTTCTTAGAGTGCAGCCCAGTCTGCTGCCAGGACAGACAAGAAGTGGCCTGATTCCAGCCTCCCAGGCTTCCAGAAGGAGGCGGCCACACTGGAAGCCCAGGCAGGACAGTCCTGCAAGGTCCGGGCCGGGAGACGCGGTCTGTCCATTCCGCTGGCCGATTCCGGACGGGGCGCTCAGGGCCGCTGAGAGCCCTGCACTCAGGTCCTGCTTCCCTGCAGCGTGTGCGGGGGGCGGGGGGGATGGAGGGGGGGTGGCTGACGGCTCCTATGGCTCCCGGTTAGGTGATCTCATGCCCTGGGGCTGACACCCAGCACGGGCACCGCGCTGTCTTCTAGGGGAGGCACAGGGAGAGGTAGGGGCACCGAAGCCGTTGGAGAGGAGAACCCACGGTGGAACTCCTTGCACACTGGCTCATCCCCACCTGGTGACCCGCCTGCCCATCGTGGGCCACATGCCACCACCCCACCACCCCTGAGTGCAGAGTGCCTCCTCTTTCAAAAGTACAGGGTCTCACATGAAGGAGACCCAGTGGGGATTGTCACCCTTCCCTCCCTCCTGATGCTGTGTTTGGGGAGAATGAAACCCCTTGACTCGGCGATGGGACCCTGTGAGGAAAGAGGTGGTGGTCCCATTCAAGTTGGGGCCTGGTTGAGAGATGGGAACACAGGAGCCACGTACAGGGCCTGGAGGCCATGCCAACAGGAGGGGCACAGCCGGCCCTGGCCAGGCTCTCCAACTGTGACATTGCAGCTTATAGGGGACCCGGGGCAGGTGACTGAATGTAATGGGGGCCTAAGGTGGACTCTGAATGGGGCTTAAAGAAGGTGTGAAGGATGTTACTGAGACAGTGACAGTCATTGGAAGACAGACTCTGTGTCAGGACATCCTGCTAAATCCATTTAAATCCCTGAGATCTGTGACCTTTACGTGGTTATGCAGGATTGTTTGAGCAGGTGTGTGCGGATATATCTGGGGCACAATTCAGTCTGCAACCAACTTGCAAGTGGTTCCAGCAAACACACAGGTGTGCGCACAGGCAGGCACAGCACACACACAAACACATGCACGTGCACAGCACAAATATATTCACACACTAGCATGTGAACACACATGCACGCATATGCCCATGCACACACTCACGTGTGCAAATGCACATACCTATGCACATGTATGCAAACAGGCACATGCACACACATAGCACACACACAGGGAATAAAGTGAATCCGTAAAGCATTAATTCCTGAACACAAGTGAAGCTGACATGTATTCTTCCCTTTTTCTTAGGTTTGATGTTTTTCACAATAAAAAGTTTAAGAAAAAAGGTAATGACAAATGACTTTTGATTCATAGGACTTTCTGACGTTATTCCACAAATATTATAAGACATGAGAAATGAATGTAGATATTACATGTGTCCATTAATGGATGAATGGAGAAGCAAAACATGGTCCATCCATACAAGGGATGTTATTCAGCCTAAAAAGGAAGGCAATTCTGACACAGGCTGCAGCAGGGATGATCCTTGAGGGCATTATGCTCAGTGATGTAAGCCAGACACAAAAAAACAAATAGTGCTTGATCCACTCATACAAGGCCCCTAGAGCAGTCAGAACCATAGAGACAGAAAGCAGGATGGTGGGTGCAGGGGCTCAGGGAGGGAGAATGGGGAGTGAGTGTTTAACGGGTACTGTTTCAGTTTTGCAAGATGAAAATGTTCTGGAGGAGGATGGCGGTCAGTGTTGTACAACAGTGCGAATTACTTCATGACCCTGGAATGTGCACTTAAACGTGGTTAAGATAGTAAATCTTATGTTATGTGTATTTGACCACAATTTTTAAAACTTTTTTAAAAACAACAGGAAATAGTCCATGAATACAACAAGATGCACAACTTCACTAATAACCCAGGGATTAAAACCATAAGAAAAAAACTGTGTACACCTACCAGAATGGCAGACATGAAATACACAGTATCAAATTATCAGCAGGACGTGGAGCAATGGAAAGCCTGGTACGCACTGAGGGGATGCAACCACTTCTGAAATAATCGGGCCTCAGATAGCGAAGTCTGTGCACACAGACCCACAGTGCTCCTCCCAGCTGAACACAAACCCACCAGCCCTGCACCAGGACACACGGACATGGACTCCGCAGCCACAGGAGCCAAACCTGAAACCAACCAGAAGGCCATCACAAGCGGATGCAGAAATGAACCATGCACACTCCTATGAAGGAATATTCCACAGCAATGGAGTACATTTTGTTTAAAGGCAGTAAAACTATAAAAATTATTTTTTAAAAAATAATAATTTAAAAATAATTTTTAAAAAATACTATATTCACAAGATGAAAGAATCTCATGGACACAGTGCTGAGCCATTGAGAGCAATAAAGCAGCCTGCACGGTACACCCACTTACCGACTTTGGAACTAGGCAAAGCTGGGCTGAGTTATTTAGGGATGCGTGCCTGGGCGTAAACTATGAGGACAAGTCACTGACACAAAATCAGGAGAACAGCTACCTCACGGTGGGGAGGACGCTGTGACGAGGGAAGGGCACTCCTGGGTGTCCACTCATCATGTTCTGTTTCTTGATCTTTATGATTATTCTTTACATATGTATAACCTAATCCTTAATATGTACTTACAGCTTATCATTTTTGTTTATTAAAAAGGGGGTATCCCAACAAAGTAGGAGGAGACCTGCTTCTCTCAGGGAAGAAAAGGAATAGTTTCTACCAGTGAAATCTCGATACCATGGCTGCTTCAACCATCAAGCCTGACAACAACTCCCGTGAGAGGGGCACCGGGGCCACGACACTCAGAAGGAGACTCTGGGACCTCAGTCCGGTGTCACTGCCTCTGAGGAGCCCACGGCACTTGGTCAAAGTTCTCAGTCATTCTGTGCATGACCCTTTTGCCTTGGTTGCCCTGGCACAGCTCGGCCGGCATCATCGCTGGTAGAGAAAGAAGAAACGTGCAGAAGAGGGAACAGGGCTTCAAGCTGACCCACCTCCTTCTACGGAGACGATGCCACAACCCCTAAGAGAGGACAGCAAGGCCACAGAATCCAGCCTCTCCACCTGAGGCCTAGCCACACTAGCACCTCACGCTTCTGATGCCACAGGGAGAATTTCCCAAGGTGCCCTCAGACCACCTGGCTGGACACAGTGGGACTTTCAGACACGCAGGTCCTATCCGACCCCACACCTCTGCTGTCAGATTCTGGAGGTGGGTCTGGAAGCCTCCAGTTTTTCACTTTTGGTAACAGCTTTATTGAGATTGAATTTCTATACCACACAGTTAACCCATTTTAAGTATTAAGCTCACTGGTGTTTTGCATATTCACAGGGTTGTGCAGCCATCAGCACAATGCATTTTACAACATTTCCATCATCTCCCCAGAACCCCAGTCTTTAGAGGCCACCCCTTATCCCCCACAAGCCCAGCATCACCAATCCACTTTCTGTCTCTGTGGGCTTGCCTGTTCTGGATGTCTCATGTAAGTGGAATCCACTAATGGTCTTTTTGTGCCTGGCTTCTCTCACTGAGCATCATGTTTTCGAGGTTCATCTACATCATAGCCTGTGTCAGTGCTTCACTCCTTTTCCATGGCTGAGTAACCCTTACCCTCTCTGCTATTAACTCTATAATTAATTGTGACTCCCTGCCTTCACTGCACAGAGCTGATGAGAATTTCACCTTCCGTCATTCTTGGGGTGTAAGCTGAACTTTGAACCAACACCAAGGGGTCCTGTGAAGAGGCTGAAAGCCCAGCCCCACACGGTGCACAGTCGCCATGTGTGACCAGAGCCCAGGAGGAAGGGTGAGATGGGCCTGCCTGTTTACAGGACCAGCGTCCTACGGTCTCATGTGAAACCAACTCGCTTGTCAGCGTCTCGTGGGAGCTGCTCCCCACCGTGCCAAGCGGGCAAGACAGAATGGTCAGGGACCACGGTGCTGCCTTCAGTTCAGGCCCACTCATACTAACTGTCTATTTGGAAAGTGCTGAGGCTCCAGGGGACGGTCCTTCCTGCTTCTTCCAGCTTCTTGGGGCTCCAGGCATCCCTGGGCTTGTGGCTTCATCCCTCCCATCTCTGCTTTCGTCTTCATGTGGCTTCCCCTCTGTGTCTGTGTCTCCGCTCATCTTATAAGGACACAGTTACACAGGATTGGGACCACCCTAAGGCCCTTGTCTTACCTACTTACAAAACAAGGCCCTATTTAGAAATGAGGTCATGTCCTGAGGCCCGGGGGTCAGGACATGGATGTCTTTTTCCCTGGGGGTACACAATCCCCCTTCACTCTGAGATAACAGATAATGTTGCCCAGAAAACAAGCAAGCCCCTTACCTAAGCCAGCCCCTCGAAGAGGTCTGAGCCTGCCTGGTTTCTTGGAAACTGACTGGGCAGGAGAGTGCGGCTCATGACCCGAGTGTGAAGGACACCAGGAAGCACCCGTGTGAGTCTCGCCTTCGCAGCTGTAGCACTGGACCAGCTGATGAGGTCCAGCAGGGCAACTCCGACCTCCTTATAGGACTCGACCCACGTGGTCTGGGGGCGACAGGCAGCAGTGAGTGGGTGTATGATGAAGTGTATGTGACGGGCCTGCAGTGAGCAGGTGAGCACATCTGTGTGTGTGACATCAGGCACACCTGATGGATCAGCAGTGAGCACACATGTCTGAGAGATCAGGTGCGGTACACACACATGTGATCAGGTTCACGTGGCATCTTAGCGGGCAGGGTACCACAGGGCTGCACTGCTGCCACGGGCTCAAGCCACCGACCCTGCCTGGTGTGGAGCATCCCTCCCCCACCACGTGCCCCAGCAGCTCCCACGTCCGCAACTACGCAGTGGCTGCACCTGCACAGAGTACTTCCCCTGGGCAAATACTTCTTGAAGAGGGTCACCTCCGTGGTGACGGCGACCTTCCTCTTCTGCTGCTTCAGCGGGTCCCGCCCCCGCCAGTGGCTGCTTGCACCAAGGCATCCGGGTCGCAGACGGCTGGTCCCTGCACCTGAGACCAAAGAGAAGGACTGGAGGGGCTGCGCTTTCTCCCACCAGGAGCCCCGTTTCCAGGGGGGGCCAGCGCGGCCATGTCAGACACACAGGGCCGGACATTCTGGTTCATCTTCCCCCAAAACGGTGGGTGAAAAGGAGCCATGTGGGACCTCAGACCACGTAGGACAAGGCGCGTGTCGAGGACCATCTCACCACTGTCGATTGGCCCATTCAGTTTGCACTCCTGTGAAATGCTGTTCCTGACCGGCTTTTCTCTACGTGACAGCTGAAAAGAACTGCTTGTATTTAAAAAGTGACCCATTTGTGTGAATTTGACAAAGGGGTACGTGCAACCAAGCACACAGCTTGGTAGGAGGTTACTGCTATTCAGGAGGGACAGATACCTTAATGGTTTTGTGCTTTTCTAAATGTGGGAAGAGGCAAGAATCCAGGTTCATAAAAATTTTCTCCTGAAAATATCAAACTCTCTGAGGGTCAGTTCTGCCAGTTTTCCCAGAGTACAAAGTGCCTCATCCTGATCTTCGCCCTGAATTCCTTTCAGTGTGTCCTGTAAGTCCGTGATTGTGGTGGTTGATGACTTAATTCTTGTACAACTGAATGGTGGGCAACATTCTTTATGTTACAATCCCCCGTCTTTTGGTCTTAATTTTGACCAAGGTTTAGGAGGCGTTTCATGACCAATTTATCCCACGGTGCCTGGAATACTCATTCCCAGTTCAGGCGAGGATTTCCTTGATAGGCCACTCAATGTGCTGTTACTGGACTAGGCCCTGTTAACAGTAGCCCAAAGCCTCTGGGTCGCCTGTCCTACTAGTCTGTTATGGTCCAGGAAATGGTTCCCTCTTGTAGCGTCTTCCCATATCTAGAGTTATACTATTAAAATCACTGATCTTAGAGAACTATGTATTTGACAATTGTTTTAGACACTGTCCTGTGCCTGCCCGCCCTTCCTGGGAAGGACCTGCTCGTGATTTTCTAAGCTGAGAATCTGACTCTGTTCTACTTTACACACAAGTTATTTCTATATGGCTTTAAGATAGGCTGAATTTTGCAGGAATAGAACAACGATGTGATTCTAGGAAAGCTTGTTCTCACAGTTATTCAGAACTTTACCAAGAATTCTCTGACAGTTTGGAAAATCAAATCTCCTGGTAAAGTGGCTCAGAGTTTCTGAATTGCCAGTTAATGCACCAGGATTACTGTCACCACAGTAATTCGAATTATATACAACAATGCCTATTTGTCCTCATTTAAAAACATTAAATATGAAGTTTGAAGCGAGTTGACTGTTACCTGCCTTTTCTTAAATCTAAATTGAAGAAAAATTTAAGCAAACATCTGATTACTTAGTGTAGCTGAAGCCAAGCATTCACCTATTAAATTACGTATAATTTCATTAAAATGTATTTATCTTTAATTCTCCTCTCTATTGTAACTATAGCTGCATACACACATATACATAATTATACTTTAATTATATGTGTAGAGAGATTATCTTATCTCTGCCTCTGATTTCAGAAAGTTAGGGGAGTTTTACAAAGTACTTGGTATAAAAAGGGTGAGGGTCTGACGGGCTGACAGAACACCCATGACATAGCATTTCATTCCCACTAAGATACAAGAATCCAAAAGACAGACAATAAAAAGGGGAGAAATTGGAACCTTCAAACAGCGCTAGTGGGTATGTGAAATGGTGCCACCATTTTGGAAGAGAGTCTGGCAGTTCCTCAAAATGTCAAACATGGAGTCACTACAAGACCCAGCAATTCCACTCCTATGTATAAACCCAAGAGAAAAGAAAACACATGTCCACACAAACATTGTACATGCATGTTCATAGCAGCATGATTCACAACAGCCAAAATGTGGAAACCACCCAAATGACCATCAACAGGTAAACAGAGAACAGATACACACAATGTGCTCCATCCACACAATAGAATATTACTCAGCCATGAAAAGGAGTGAAGCACTGACACTCGCTACAGGGTTGACAAACCTCGAGAATACAATGCTCAGTGAGAGAAGCCAGACACAGAAGGACACTGTCTTAATCAGCTTGGGCTGCCATAGCAAACTACCAGGCTGGGGGCTTCAACAACAGAAATGTATTTCATACAGTTCTGGAGGACAGAAGTCCAATATCAGGGTGCCACTACGGTCAGGTCCTGGTGAGGCTCTCTTCTTGGTTGTATGTGGCATCTTCTCCCTGTGTCCTCACATGGAGAATATGTGAGGGAGCTGTCTGAGATCTCTTTTATAAGGACACTAATCCCATAATAGGGGCTCCACACTCATGATCTAATCACTTCCCAAAGGCACCACCTCCTAATACCATCACCTTGGGGGTAAGGATTTCAACATGTGAATTTTGGAGGGACACAAACATTCAGCCAAGAACAACCACAAACTGATTCCATTTATATCAAATGTCCAGAACAGGCAAATCCACAGAGACAGGAAGTGGGTTAGTGGTGCCAAAGGCTAGGGGAGGGGGAGGGGGGTCTCCTTTTGGGGGAATGAGAATGTTTTAGAACCAGAGGGAGGTGGTGCTGGCACAACATTGTGAATGTGATAAATACCACTGAGTTGTTCAATTTAATGGTAAATGGTGAATTTTATGTTACATATATTTTAATCACAACTAAAAAAATAATTATTCATCACATCAACAACTTGACACCTCAGGGAATTTCCATTTCTGCCAAGAGACCCTGTCTGCTTGCCCAGGTGATGCCTGGGACCCCGGGTGACCTCGTGGGGGACATGGAGTGTAAATGAGGGCATGAACAACCCCTCACAGGGACGATCCAGAGGCAGACCCAGGGCTCGTCCCCAATAGCATAGGACAGAATCCATTTGGATTTATCGTAGCACTGTGAACAGCCCAATGGGGCCGGTGACCGTGTACTGCCTGACTGCAGTCCTGGACACCGGGGCCGTGGCCCGATCCCTCTCACCCCAAGGCTGGGACCTTCCAGGTGAAGCGAACGGCGCTGCAGTCAGTCCTCGGGCGCTGCTGGAGCACGGGCACAGCCACAGAGTAAGACCAGAGCACTTCCAGCTACCTGAAAACCCGCATATTAGAAACATGATTTTTCTGTAACACACGGGGGGACCTGAAAGTGTGTTTTCTCAGGTAAACTGAAAACACCAACCCCTCCATGTGTGGACGCCGAGCTTATGGCCGCAGAGTTGAACACTTACCCCTCCCCCACCAGAATTGACCTCCAAGGCCTCCTGGGGGTCCTCCCCAAACCATGAGGATGTGTACTGCCTGAGGCTCCTGACACAATATACTCCCACTCAGGCCGGCCTGCAGAGGTCATGCAGAGGTCGGGCCCCAAAGCAGCAGGATGTGACCCTGGACACAGACATGTCCACCCTGCACAGATTGGGTCCCTACGAACAAGTGTCAGGTCACTTCTTAGGGCCACGCCCCTGTCCCGCTTGAGGTGCAAGGCCCACCCCACTGCCCGGCCCACGTCCCTTTCTCTGGGGCACCTGCGGGACTCAAGCCTGCACCTTCCCCAGCCCTGCCTCCCTCCCTTGTAAGGCTGTCAGCATAACTGATGCCATCCTGGGCTCGTCCTTCTGCTGACCCTACCCAGGACTGTACTGTGTGGTCAATCACTTCTCTGTCCTCAAGGTGTTTCTAGTTAATAGACGCTGTTTAATAATTATCAGGACCAGGTGGCCTCTATGCTTTGTTAGTCCCCAAACAAGGAAGACCTTCGCTGATGTGTTCCCGGCGCCCATGAGGCCAGTTACCCTTTCATGAACCTTGACTTAGGGATGTACGTCCTGTTTCCAAGCACCCCACCCCATGTTAACCATAAATTGTCCCGGTGACCCCTTGGCCATGCAGAGCGCGGCTGCACATGCTTCCGATCGTTGTCCACCACATCCCAATCCCACTCTGTGAGCAAATTACCCAATAATAAACTGATCCATTAGTTACCTGGAGCTGCCTGCCTCGGTTTTCGGTCTCACAATGCCCTGTCAGTTCGGTGGGCACTTCTCTTTCCCTCCATCCTCTAACACCTCACCTACTACTGTGGTTTCAATAGTGTCCCCCCCCCCTAATTTATATCCATTCTGACCCCAGAATCAGGCCTTATTCTGAAACAGGGTGTCTGCAGATGTGGTTAAGATGAGGTCATGCTGGATTAGGGAGAGCCCTAATTCCAACAGCTGGTGTCCTTATAAGAAGAGGGAAATGTGAACAGAGACGCAGAGGAGAAGCCACGTGATGATAGAGACAGCATTGGGGGTGATGCAGCCCCAAGTCCAGGGGCGCCAAGGATTTCTGGAAACCAGAGAAGCCGGGAGAGGCCAGGGCAGATTCCCTGAAGTTCCAGCAGGAACCAACCACACCTTCATTTTGTATTTCCAGCGTCCAGAGCTGCGAGAGAGAAATCTCTGTTGTTGTGATCCCCCTGGCTTGTGGCATGTTGTCACGGTCGCCCCAGTATCCCCACACCTGCCAGATGATGAGACATGAGGCATTGGAGGAAAGAGCCCCTCGGTATCTGGATGAGCATCTCTACACACACGTCTGGGTGCTGAAGATGGAGGATGCACAGCCGCCTCCCCACCTGAGCTGGGCGTCGGGCTGCCTTGTTGTCCTGCTCACTCCTGTCGTATGTCCAGTGGGTGACCAGCCTCTGTTGATGCAGGTGTCCCACCGCTGTCCTGCAACCTCCCCACACACATCCCACCCACAGGCCGTGCTCCGGCCCTGGCCGCTCAGCAGCCTCAGCTTGGCTGCAGTGACAGGTCATGGGACACGCTGGCCCCTCCCAGCCCAGGGGCGGTGCCCGAAGCAGGAGGCCCTGGGCAGCCGCCCTCCGTCCCGGACCAGGTGAGGCCTGGAGCAGGCACCTCGAGCTCCTCAGGGCCCTGGATGCAGTCCCACATGCCACCAGCCCCACACACTCCCCGGCAGGCTGGAGGCTCTGTGTCCCCAGGCACAGGCACTTCTCGAAGGCGGCCCTGGGATGTGTCTTCAAACCCCTCCACGTTTGGCCCAACCTGGCTGGGAGCCCTCGGCCGGCCGCCTTCATAGGAGCAGACAGAGGGCATCCCTGAGGCCCCCGTGCCTCTGCCCCTAAGTGACCCCGCACGTCGCAGACCAGGCCGCCCGCCTCTGACCGCCGCGTCCCACCCGCCAGCTCCGGCCCAGCCCTCTAGAGACTCCTTACTCCCCGGAGGGCAGGGCTGACCGCCCCCTCGGCCTTCCTCTCGCCTCTGCCTGTCCGTCCATCCTCCCTGAGTCAGGACACCACTTCCTCCGTGAGGCTCCTGGATTCCGGCCTGGGGCCCCACCCCGCACACGCCCCCACGAGCTGTGTCGCTCACCAGGATTGGTCACCTCAAGAGGCCCCGGAAGACGGACTCCCCGGGACCTCAGAATGGGACTTCGTGTGCAGATGGGCCACCGCAGAGGTGCCTGGGTTGAGACGAGGTCACTGACCTGTGTGTGGGGAGGTCCTCATGGGGGGACTTTAAACACAGACACATGGGGGAGAAGGCGATGTGACGGCAGAGACAGAGACGGGGCTGGGAGTGGCCTGGGACCGACTGACCCCAGAACCTGCGAGAGGAGCAGGCCCCCAATACCTTGACCTCGGGCTCCAGGTCTGAGAGTAAGCGTCCCCTGTTCCAACCCGCCCCCCACGGTATTCTGTGACGGGTCGCAGGAATCCCACACCCGGCCTGCGGGAGGCGGCGCTGTGCTTGTTGACACCCAGGACTGTCACCAGCCGCCTCCCCTCTGGGCATGACCCCCACTCCTCCTTGGGGAAGGACCCAGGGCCAAGGTCCCCCGTCCCACACATCCTTGTCATGGCGACCTCCCCCCCTCACCCAGCCACCCCTGGGCATCTCAGACCCCAGATAGGAGCTGCAGCAGTGTGGTGACCATGGTGAGTGGCCGCAGGCCACTGCACCCACCCCGAGACCTGAGTGTGGCCATCTGAGAAGGGACTCACCAGCCCCCCGACCCAGGCGCCCCGTTTCACAGGGTAGGTCCTTGTGCCGAGTTCCTGTAGGGGGGTGTCGAGCAGGGGTGACTGAGGCCTGTGAACATGTGGGGCAGAGAGGTCCTCCCCAGGAGCCCAGGCACAGCTGGGCCAGGCCGAATCCATCCCTCCCCTCCTGTACCCCACGGAGGGAGGATAAAGCCCCAGTGACTCCCAAGAAGAGACATGACACCCAGAGGACTAGACCATCCACAGACCGGGGACTGAGTGTCCACCTCATTCCCTCAGAGTGAACAATGTCTTCACTGGGGCTGCCAGACTGGCCCATGTCCCCACAAACACCCAGCTTCAGTGAACCAGCCAGACAGAAAACCCCCTTCCAGGGTCCCCTGTGTTAATAGACCCAGCCTTCTGGGGAGGCAGGGCCGGCCTGAGGGAGGATGGACGCGCTCCAACGCCGGACACTCACTGCCCATCCCCCTGCCCATCCCCCATCCCTCTCCTGCTCCCTGTGGTCTCATCCCCTCAGGAAAGCCTCCTCTCCAGGCTCCAAGCACCCACATTTCCCACCTCAACCCCATCACTCTCCACTTCAATTTGCCTGTTTCCCCGCCAGGTGAAGAGGAGGGCAAACATTCCGCATTGGTGTTTTCAGTAGTGTAGACGGGGCTTCCTTTCTCTTCCTGGCGGGGGTCTGGCCGGACACCAGGTGGCTTCCAGCGGTGCGGGGCTAGGCGCCGCCCTGCAGGGAGCAGCCCTGATCCCCGCGCCTACAGCGCCGCCTGCTGCTCTCCGTCCTCCCGTCAGGCACAGACTTCACCTTTCCCGCTGCCTCGGATGATCCCTCTACACACTGTCCGGCGATCAGCCCCTCCTCGCCACGGCCGTCACCCCCAGCTCCACAGCCCTCGTCCAGCCTCAGGGATGACCCAGGACACTTCCTGGGCTCCCCCGCCTGCCCAGCCTTGGTCAGTGTCCTCAAGCCACCTGTGTAGACAGGTGAGGATCCCCTCCAGATGCTCCCAAAGGCTTCACCCCAACATCCTCCCCATGGTCATCTCCATGACCTGTCAGGATGTTCCACCCTCACCAAGCCCCCAAGTACATGCCAAGGGCAGGCATCAAGCCTGCTGTGTGCACTGCTGTGCGTCCTGCTGTATACACAGACATGACCCTGCCCCAGGATGCAGGAAAGGCAGCTCTACCTCTTCATGTGGGGAGGTGGACGTCAGCTCACAGCTCACCAGGCAAGGGCAGCAGTGTTCTTGCTCCTTGGACCCTTTCTCACCCAGACTGACCATGACCTGGCTTTGTTCCCACCCCCGTTGTTCCTCCATTGGCCTCGCTCTTGTGAGCAGAGCAGGACAGTGTGGTCAGTGGTCACGGGCTGAGACACACAGACACTGGCTGACCCGCGTGCACCCATGCTGACCACACGGAATGGGCACTGCACCAGGGCCCGTGCGCTGTGGGTTCACCTGCCCACAGAGAGGCCAGGCCTCTGCTCCTGGCTCCAGAGGTCACCTTGAGTCTGACGGGAGTGTCCGTGTTCCATGGACCTCGCTCCAGGCTGGTATGTGCTGACAGCATGATGCATGGTGGGGCTTCCTGAGTCCCCCCGGGGGCTGCAGGCCAAGGTCAGGCACATGGTGGTCCCCACATTGACGTGACAGACCCCAATAAACCCTGCACTTCAGGACTCAGGCGGGCTTCCCTGGGCTGCCACAGTCGAGGATGCTGGACCCTGCTCGTCCCCTCTGTCCTCGCTGAATTTAACTTGCATCCTTCACCATAATATACCCTGAGTATAACAGTTTCAGGGAATTCTGGGAGCCTCCAAGGAAAAAGAAGCTGGGGAGGGGGTCTCTGGGTCCCCGACTCTGCAGTTGGGGTCAGAAGTCGGTGGGGAGGACCTTGGGGCCCTGGAATCTGAAGGGCCCCCCTACCAGGGGAGGGTAGGAGACCCCGGGTGGTAGTTAGGCTGAGTCCAAGGCCCTCCTGGGTAGGAGGCATCCTGGCCCCCATGGATCCCGAAGAGGCCGGCTCCCTCCTCCCCTCAGCCCCCAGGCCTGGTCCCTGCTCTTGAGAAATTCCCTAGGGTAGGGTCCTGGTGCTGGAATTGCCCCGATACTGTGGCCTCCTGAGCCTCCAGTGAGGATAACGGGAGTGGGGGAAGACTTGTTCACAGAAAGGGAGCTTCTGCCAAAACAAAGCTTCGGCCTGCTGCCCCCGACGCCAGGTGAACTGGGGAAGGAACGTGAGATCGAGGACCCTTCCCCTCCCACGACACACAGGACACATGGGCGCTGGTCACTGGACTCCCACACAATATTAAAATTTCCCACGCATGTCTGTTGGGTGAGAGACACAATTTAAAGACTATTAATGGGGACAGGGGTCTCAGGGGGTGAAGCTGGGGGTGGGGAGAGTTGGAAAATCACCCAAGGATGCACTCTCCCTGCAGTGACCCGCCAGGTGAGCCCAGGTGGAGGTGGACCCCTCAAGTCAGAGCCCACATTCTGGGTCTTTGGGGGACAAATAGCCAAGCACCCCTAGTACTTGCCTTCACCTGCTGCAGTTAGGGCCTGCCTGTCCTGTCTTCTTCATGGCCAAGTTCTCACCCCTCCCAGAAGGCCTCTTGGGGGTTAATGAGATGGGGATGTCCATGGCAGGACTCGAGGGTCTGTGGTGGGCTGGAGGCCACGTGGCAGGCAGGAGGGCTCCCACCGATCTTACTGGTCCACACCTCCTGGTCATAGGCCCGCACAGAGTCCACCAGGCTGTGGATGTGGTAGAAGGTGCCGGGGACTGGTCCAGCCCATGCAGGTGTCTGACCACCGAGCGGTCAGTGTACGGTATTCACAGGGAGCCCTGGCCGTGCTCCCACACTCCCAGGGAGGACACTTCAGCATGGTCCCTGGAATGACCAGGAGGTCGGCCAGCAACGCCCCTGACCCAACCTCACTGTTACCACAAGAAACAAAAGACAACTCCGTGCAGATAGACAGAACATCACCAGCCTGATGCTGTCCTGAGGAAGGTCGGCTGGCATCTGGGAACTGGGTGCTATGGTGGGTTGAATGAGGGGGTCCCCCAAAAAGTTATGTCCACATCATGCCCCCCAGAATCTGAGAATGGAACCTTTTTTGGCAGTAGGGTCTTTGCAGGCATAATTAGTTACGGATCTGGAGATGAGGTCATCCAGGATCAGGCTGGCCCTAAATCAGTGACAGAGTCCTTCTAAGAGACCAGAGAAGAGACACAGACACACAGGAGACACCATGTGAAGACGGAGCCAGAGACAGGAGAGATGTGGTCACAAGCCCAGGGATTCCTGGAGCCCCCAGAAGCTGGAAGAGGCAGGCAGGACCCTCCCCTGGAGCCTCCAGAGGGAGCGCAGCCCTGGGACACCTTGACCTCAGACGTCTAGTCTCCAGGACTGAGAGAGGACAGGTTTCTGTTGTTCTGAGCTTCCGTTTGTGGTCGTTTGTCACAGCTGCCCGGGAAGCTAATGCAGCTGGTGAGCAGCTCCTTGCCCTGATCTAAACCCTCCCGCCTCCCGTTAGGGGCAGCCCCCTGCACCTGTGCTGTTGCACAAACCATGTGGTTCATTCTGAACCCTGGCTCCCCTTCTGGGCACTGGCATTTTGGAGGGTGAGGGCAGAGAACATCAAATGACCAGCCCCCAGCCAGGTGCCAAGTCTCTAGTGGGCTTCCCTGGGGGGACGGGGGGTGGGGGTAACTATCATCGTTCTGCCCTTCGTCACTGGGAAAAGAGACACCCTAGAGACCCTCGAGGGAAGAAGGGGGCATGAAGGTCATGAGCTGACTGGAACAGGGACCCTCCCTCCCGTGCATCCCTACTGTGTACTGTGACCCATCTCAGCTGTGAGCACACAAGCCACAAGCATGTGCTGGGTCCTGTGAGCCTCCCAGCCAGCAACTGAAGGTGAGGGCGGCTCTGCAGACCCCACCCCTTTCCTCCACGTCTAGTAGGTGGAAGACCCATTTCTTGCCATTCCAGAAGCGGTTCTGGAGCTGTTCTGGGAGGGGTTCTGGGGTTTTGTGGGCTGAGCCCCTGTTGCTATGCCCCCACTTCCCCACAAGAACATCCAGAGCAAGCAGTTTGCCCTGTTGCCTGAATGCCCGCCCCACCAGTTTTCTCAGGAAAGAATCAGAGGTTTCTGTAGCAGCGTCTGCAGGCAGCTCTGCACCTGGACCCACATTCACATCTTCTGTGTAAACACCGAGAACCTTCCCTGACACATGCCCCCTACTAACCACCTCCGCATGCCGACCACAAGCCCCAGTGCGGGCGTCAGGCTGACCACCCGTCTCAGCCTCCTCTTCTTGTTGTCAGAGCTGCTCCAGGCCCTTGCTCAAAACCCATGGGTGGAGGGCTGTCCTCCACCCCACCCTCAGCAGGAGTTCACCTATGTATTTAAGTTAAAGGGTCCAGAGATAAGAAAGGAAGCTACAAACAAAAAAACAGTTGGAACCAGCTGAGACCAAGATGGCAACGAATCCGACCTCCAACAGACACTGCGTCTCATCACAGGTTGAATTTACTATATCAGCGTATTAAGTGACACACCCACCGGTGGCCATGACTGGACATGAAGGACCAAAAATGGGTAAAAGGAGGTGGTACCCCACTCCCTTGGAAAAAGCCCTGTCCCTTCCCCAGAAGGCCTCTTCATCCCCATCATTAGCCTCACTCCTCTTCCCTTTGTCTTTACTCTTTCAAATTAAACTACTCTCACCAGGTGGGTGAGAAGTTGATTTGTGATCTTAGTTCCCGCTTCTCTATTCTTTGGCCACTGAGTAGAGCCTGTGCTGTTGTGGTCTCAGCTTTGGTTTTGCTATTTGCCTACTTGAACACAAATGGAAAAAGGAAAGCTTCCCCTCTGAGGCAGTGTGCCTCGCCAGGCTAGGGCTCGAGCAGGGTCCAGATGACTTAACTTTGTAACAGTCTGTAAGGGGACGGTGGTCTCTGCCCGTAGGGTGGGGGGAGGGAACACGTACAGCCACAGCACCGGCTCCGTGGACAGCACAGCCCCTTGTTGGCCTGGACCGTGTGCTCTCGTTCCCCCATGCTTGACACCCCGTGACAGTCATGACGCGATGACACTGGCTGCTGGGCTTCCAGTCAGGACGGACGCACCTGGTGCCAGATCAGACGTGCCTTTTCACGGGCAGGGGACATAGGAGATATTAGGACTTTGTGTCTAGAAAACAAACCAAGTGGCTGGAAGGTGATCTGAGCTGTGGACTTGAAACCCACATGCAAGGTGAGAGCTCCCACTGGACACTGGCTCGGAAGCTTCTGTACAGGTGATGACCACACCAGTGTTTCCCGCCCAGCCCCTCCAGGCCTCCCTGGTGGCCACAGCTGGACCTGCGCTCTTCAGGCTCCCCGACCCAGAGCCTGAAGGTCTGATGCTGGCAGGGCCTGGGGACGCGAGTGGTCCCTCCACCAAAGCTGCTCAGCTCCTCCTCCCCAGTGACCAGGAGAGGGAGTCTGAGGTCTGGCACAGGCAAAGCTTGTCGCAGCCCCTCCTCAAGACCCCTGGCCCCGCCCTGCTTACTCTGGCCCATGACTTGCCCCTCCCAGTGCCCACGTCCCACCTACCCACGTTCCTGGTGTGGACGTCTACGTACACAAGCTGCTCCATGTCCTCTTCCCACATGGGACACCCCCATCCCTGCTTCTTCCTAATGATGGCCTGGGCCTCACCTGTTCTGGGCAGGAAGAGGGCCGAGGAGGATGCCGGCCTGTCCCGTCTGCCTCCTGGAGGCCCAGACACAGGGCTCGGGGGCTGCTGGGCCTTGAGGTCTGGATGCTTCCAGGTGGGATGAACATTCCACTGCCCACTGGAGCCCGCTCCTTCTGAGATTCCGGAAACAGGGGGACCCACCAAACCGAGCCCATCCCAAGGCTCTGCTGCAAGTCAGCTTGGATTTGCTCTCCCGACCCTGAAGACAGACCTGCGGGAAACAGGGCCCGCGATTCCCATATTGACGGTGTTCCGTGGAATTTCCACTAGACCCCTTTCTACCCTATTCTGAGGAAATTACTAGCCAATCCATGCTACCATCACCCCACAAACAGACCAGGAAGCTGAGGCTCTGAGAAGCCAAGTAATCCAGCCAGAAGCACAGATGTGCAGCAACGGAGTGGGGTCTGCACCCACCGCCCACCCAGGGGGACTGCCCACTCCCCACAGCTTCCACACCTGTTCCCTTCGCCCCCCTCCCGGGGCCAGCTCACAGAGCCTCCTCTTGGGGGGATTCACTCACCTTCTTCTAACAGGATCCGTCTCACTATCCTGTTTTGGGATCATCTGGAAGCTTGTCACTCTGAAGCAGGTTCAGCCTCATGTCACCACGGCAGCTTTCCTGGACCACACTCACCACCTGCTCGTCCAATCCCAGCTCAGACCCAGAAAGGTCCCCTCGGCTCGAGCCCCATGGCTCTGCCTGGGCTTCCACACCCTCCTGCCTGGTCCGTCCCTCTCATGTCCCCTGCAGGGTCACCAGGAGCTCCCACCTGTCCCAGGCAGGCTGTCTGCTCTGTCCAGGGTAGGCCTCCGTGGTGTCAGGTGGAAGAAACAAGAGGTACCCGTGGGGCCTCCCTCACGCAGCACAGTGTCCAGCACCCACCTACTGACCTCATCACTCTGGATGGACAGGGGTTCATGGGGCCCGCAGCCTCTCCTGGTTCTTATCTCATCCCAGCGCTGCCCACAGAGAAGTCACTAAGCAACTCTGTGAAGGCTGCACAGAGAGGACGCCCATACACACGACCCCTGCCAGCCCACGGGGCTCTCATGGTCAGGCCCCTCCCAGGATACAGAGCTCACCTGGGTAGGCAACCCAGCAGCCCACGGGGCTCTCGTGGTCAGGCCCCGCCCAGGATAGGAGCTCACCTGGGTAGGCAACCCAGAAGCCTATGAGGCTCTCATGGTCAGGCCCCGCCCAGGATATGGAGCTCACCTGGGTAGGCAACCCAGCAGCCCACGGGGCTCTCATGGTCAGGCCCCGCCCAGGATATGGAGCTCACCTGGGTAGGCAACCCAGCAGCCTATGGGGCTCTCATGGTCCGGCCCCGCCCAGGATATGGAGCGCACCTGTACAGGTACCCAGCAGCCCACGGGGCTCTCGTGGTCAGGCCCCGCCCAGGATACAGAGCTCCTCTGGGCTGGCACCCAGCAGGGCTGGGCCCACAGGAACTGTGCACGTAGCCCTGGTTACAGAGCACCCCCAGCTCACCTGTTGGTCAGAGCTGACACAGAGCACCTCAGAGCAGGACTTGAACTAACAAACAGCAGCTCCGACAGGTCTGTGACCCTGGGCTTCACTCTGTGCGGCCTCCCTTCACCTGGTCCTCCAGAGGCTTCCACTGCAGCCGGGGCACCAGGCCTCTGTCTCCACCCACCACCCCTCCTCTCCCTGACTCCTGGTTTCTTCTCATTAGGAGAGGGTCTTTCTGAAGTTGTCTCCCACCCATGGACCAGGTAAAATGATTACAAAGCAAGCCAGAGCTGCAGCCCCTTGTCTATCCTGACCCTCAGGATGCCACACCTGTTCCTTGGACCTGGCCAGTGCAGCAAGGCCCATTTTCTGCAGCTCTGAGCCCCTGATGGGCGAGGATTGGCTGACCTGCGCAGCCTGACTCGGCCGGCCAGCCCTCCCCAGGTGTACCCCTCCAGGCAGCAAGAGTGCCTGCAGCTGTGCCTGACGCCATCTTCTCTGCCCCGTCAGCAGTCTCGGGGCTGGGCTGGTGGGAGGGAGTGCGGGGCCTTGGCTTTGTGGGTGGCCCGGTGTGAGTGGGGCTCTGCCGGACTTTCTGCAGGACTTGCCGGGCTGCCACCTGCTAAAGAAGACGATGTGTCACCCATACCTGCCATTGGAATTTCTCCCTGGGCAGAGGTGAGTAAGCAAGAAAAAAATCAGTGGGGGCCAGGACAGGAGGGGTAACTCAGGCAGGGAAATGGAAAGCTTCCAGAGGAGCGCCCAGGGCCACGACCATCCTGGCTGGCCTGCAGGCACCAACTCGGGCCTGCGTGCTGTCGCTGGTGTGGCTCCAAGCCCCTTCCTCTAGGCGTTAAAATCTTTGTACTTTAACAAAACAAAAAACACGTCTTTGTATTCAGGTATTTTACCTGGGGAGGGTGGAAAAAGTTCAGCAGCAGCTGGCTTGGGGCTCAGCTCACGTTTACTCAGAGACGCCTTGGCACCGTGCACCAGCTTTGCAATGAGGACGCTCCTTGCAGGGGGGCTGCTGGCTGCATGGGAGACAATTCCCCACCTCTGACCAACTTCAGAATTGTTTACCACTGGAGCAAGTGTCTTGATAGCGTTTTCATCTGTATAACTAGTGGGTTCTGGCTTTTCTTTTCTTTTTTTTTTTTGTTCAAGGTAGGTTTTATTCCTCTTTTTTGTATTTATAGATATAAGCATGGAAATAATTCATTCATATAAATAAGTCTATGGGAAGGGAAGAACTTGTCTTTTCTGTTTTATTTTTTTAAATTTTATTTATTTATTTAATTTTTGAATTTTACTTTATGTTTTTATAGAGCAGGTTCTTATTAGTTATCTATTTTATACATATTAGTGTATATATGTCAATCCCAGTCTCCCAGTTCATCCCACGCCCCCCCTCGCCACTTTCCCCCCTTGGTGTCCATACGTTTGTTCTCTACATCTGTGTCTCTATTTCTGCCTTGCAAGCTGGTTCATCTGTACCATTTTTCTAGGTTCCACATATATATGTTAATATACGATATTTGTTTTTCTCTTTCTGACTTACTTCACTCTGTATGACAGTCTCTAGATCCATCCACGTCTCTAAAAATGACCCAATATCATTCCTTTTCATGGCTGGGTAATATTCCATTGTATATATGTGCCACATCTTCTTTATCCATTCATCTGTCATGGGCATTTATGTTGCTTCCATGACCTGGCTATTGTAAATAGTGCTGCAATGAATATTGGGGTGCATGTGTCTTTTTGAATTATGATTTTCTCTGGGTATATGCTCAGTAGTGGGGTTGCTGGATCATATGGTAATTCTATTTTTAGTTTTTTAAGGTACGTCCATATTGTTCTCCATAGTGGCTGTATCAATTTACATTCCCACCAACCATTCAAGAGGGTTCCCTTTTCTCTAATTAATGTTTCTCCAGCAATTATTCTTTGTAGATTTTTTGCTGATGGCCATTCTGACTGATGTGAGGTGATACCTCATTGTAGTTTTGATTTGCATTTCTCTAATGATTAGTGATGTTCAGTATCCTTTCATGTGTTTGTTGGCAATCTGTATGTCATCTTTAGAGAAATGTCTATGTAGGTCTTCTGCCCATTTTTGGATTGGGTTGTTTGTTTTTTTGATATTGGGCTACATGAGGTGCTTGTAAATTTTGGGGATTAATCCTTTGTCAGTTGCTTCATTTGCAAATATTTTCTCCCATTCTGAGGGTTGTCTTTTCGTCTTGTTTATGTTTTCCTTTGCTGTGCAAAAGCTTTTAAGTTTCATTAGGTCCCATTTGTTTATTTTTGTTTTTATTTCCATTACTCTAGGAGGTGGATCAAAAAGGATCTTGCTGTGATTTATGTCATTGAGTGTTCTGCCTATGTTTTCCTCTTAGAGTTTTATAGTGTCTGGCCTTACATTTAGGCCTTTAATCCATTTTGTGTTTATTTTTGTGTATGGTGTTAAGGAGTGTTCTAATTTCATTTTTTTAGATGTAGCTGTCCAGTTTTCCCAGCACCACTTATTGAAGAGACTGTCTTTTCTCCATTGTATATTCTTGCCTCCTTTGTCATAGATTAGTTGACCATAGGTAGGTGGGTAGTTGACCATAGGCAGGTGGGTTTATCTCTGGGCTTTCTATCCTCTTCCATTGATCTATATTTCTGTTTTTGTGCCAGTACCATATTGTCTTGATTACTGTAGATTTGTAGTATAGTCTGCAGTCTGGGAGTCTGATTCCTCCAGCTCTGTTTTTTTCCCTCAAGACTGCTTTGGCGATTTGGGGTCTTTTGTGTCTCCATACAAATTTTAAGATTTTTTGTTCTAGTTCTTTAAAAATTCCACTGGTAATTTGATAGGGATTGCATTGAATCTGTAGATTGCTTTGGGTAGTATAGTCATTTTCACCGTATTGATTCTTCTAATCCAAGAACATGGTATATCTCTCCATCTGTTTATATCACCTTTGATTTCTTTCATCAGTGTCTTATAGTTTTCTGAGTACGGGTCTTTTACCTCCTTAGGTAGGTTTATTCCTAGGTATTTTATTCTTTTTGTTGCAATGGTGAATGGGATTGTTTCCTTAATTTCTCTTTCTGATCTTTCATTGTTAGTGTAGAGGAATGCGAGAGATTTCTGTGCATTAATTTTGTATCCTGCAACATCACCAAATTCATTGATTAGCTCTAGTAGTTTTCCTCTGGCATCTTTAGGATTCTCTATGTATGGTATCATGTCATCTGAAAACAGTGACAGTTTTACTTCTTCTTTTCCAATTTGTATTCCTTTTATTTCTTTTTCTTCTCTGGTTGCTATGGCTAGGACTTCCAAAACTATGTTGAATAATAGTGGTGAGAGTGGACATCCTTGTCTTGTTCCTGATCTTAGAGGAAATGCTTTCAGTTTTTCACCATTGAGAATGATGTTTGCTGTGGGTTTGTCATATATGGCCTTTATTATGTTGAGGTAGATTCCCTCTATGCCCACTTTCTGGAGAGTTTTTTACCATAAATGGGTGTTGAATTTTGTCAAAAGCTTTTCCTGCATCTATTGAGATGATCATATGGTTTCTATTCTACAGTTTGTTAATATGGTGTATCACATTGATTGATTCATGTATATTGAAGAATCCTTGCATGTCTGAGATAAACCCCACTTGATCATGGTGTATGATCCTTTTAATGTGTTGTTGGATTCTGTTTGCTAGTATTTGGTTGAGGATTTTTGCATCTATATTTATCAGTGATATTGTTCTGTAATTTTCTTTTTTTGTAGTATCTTTGTCTGGTTTTGGTATCAGGGTGATGGTGGCCTCATAGAATGAGTTTGGGCGTCTTCCTTCCTCTGCAATTTTTTGGAAGAGTTTGAGAAGGATGGGTGTTAGCTCTTCTCTAAATGTTTGATAGAATTCACCTGTGAAGCCATCTGGTCCTGGACTTTTGTTTGTAGTAAGATTTTTAATCACTGTTTCAATTTAATTACTTGTGTTTGGTATGTTCATATTTTCTGTTTCTTCCTGGTTCAGTCTTGGAAGGTTGTACCTTTCTAAGAATTTGTCCATTTCTTCCAGGTTGTCCATTTTAATGGCATAGAGTTGCTTGTAGTTGTCTCTTAGGATGTTTTGTATTTCTGTGATGTCCGTTGTAACTTCTCCTTTTTCATTTCTAATTTTATTGATTTAAATCCGCTCCCTCTTTTTCTTGATGAGTCTAGCTAAAGGTTTATCATTTTTGTTTATCTTCTCTAAGAACCAGCTTTTAGTTTTATTGATCTTTGCTATTGTTTTCTTTGTTTCTATTTCATTTATTTCTGCTCTCTCTTTATGATTTCTTTTCTTCTACTAACTTAGGGTTTTGTTTGTTCTTGTTTCTCTAGTTCCTTTAGGTGTAAGGTTAGATTGTTTATTTGAGATTTTTTCTTGTTTCTTCCCTCTTACAACTGCTTTTGCTGCATCCCATAGGTTTTGGATCGTCATGTTTTTGCTGTCATTTGTCTCTAGGTATTTTTTGATTTCCTCTTAGATTTCTTCAGTGATCTCTTGGTTTTTTAGTAACGTATTGTTTAGCTTCCATTTGTTTGTGTTTTTTACTTTTTTTCCCCTGTAATTGATTTCTATTCTCATAGCGTTGTGTTTGGAAAAGATGTTTGATATGATTTCAATTTTCTTAAATTTACTGAGGCTTGATTTGTGACCCAAGATGTGATCTATCCTGGAGAATGTAGCGTGTGCACTTGAGAAGAAAGTGTAATGTGCTGTTTTTGGATGGAATGTCCTATAAATATCAATGAAATCTATCTGGTCTATTGCGTCATTTAAAGCTTGTTTTTCCTTATTAATTTTCTGTCTGGATGATCTCTATTGGTGTAAGTGAGGTGTTATAGTCCCCCACTATTTTTGTGTTACTGTTGATTTCCTGTTTTATAGCTGTTAGCTGTTGCCTTATGTATTGAGGTGCTCCTATGTTGGGTGCACATAAATTTATAATTGTTATATCTTCTTCTTGGATTGATCCCTTGATCATTATGTAGTGCCCTTCCTTGTCTCTTGTAACATTTTTTATTTTAAAGTCTATTTTATCTGATATGAGTATTGATACTCCAGCTTTCTTTTGATTTCCATTTGCATGGAATATCTTTTTCCATCCCGTCACTTTCAGTCTGTATGTGTTCCTTGGTCTGATTTGGGTCTCTTGTAGACAGCATATATATTGCTCTTCTTTTTGTATCCATACAGCAAGCCTGTGTCTTTTGGTTGGAGCATTTAATCCATTCACATTTAAGGTAATTATTGATATGTATGTTCCTATTACCATTTTCTTAATCGTTATGGGTTTGTTTTTGTAGGTCCTTTTGTTCTCTTGTGTTTCCCACTTAGAGTAGTTCCTTTAGCATTTGTTGTAGAGCTGGTTTGGTGGCGCTGAATTCTCTTAGCTTCTGCTTGTCTGTAAAGCTTTTGATTTCTCTGTCGAACCTGAATGTGATCCTTGCCAGGTAGAGTACTCTTGGTTGTAGGTTCTTCCCTTTCATCACTTTAAATATATTGTGCCACTCCCTTCTGGCTTGTAGAGTCTCTGCTGAGAAATCAGCTGTTCCCTTGTATGTTATTTGTCATTTTTCCCTTGTTGCTTTCAATAATTTTTCTTTGTCCTGATTTTTTGTCAATTTGATTACTATTTGTCTCAGCATGTTTCTCCTTGGATTTATCCTGTATGGGACTCGCTGTGCTTCCTGGACTTGGGTGGCTATTTCCTTTCCCATGTTAGGGAAGTTTTTGACTATAATCTCTTCAAATACTTTCTCGTGTCCTTTCTCTCTCTCTTCTCCTTCTGGGACCCCTATAATGCAAATATTGTTGCATTTAATATTGTCCCAGAAGTCTCTTAGGCTATCTTCATTTCTTTTCATTTTTTTTTCTTTATTCTGTTCTGTGGCAATGAATTCCACCTTTCTGTCTTCCAGGTCACTTATCCGTTCTTCTGCTTCAGTTATTCTGCTATTGATTCCTTCTAGTGTATTTTTCATTTCAGTTATTGTATTGTTCATCTCTGTTTGTTTGTTCTTTAATTCTTCTAGGTGTTTGTTCTTTAATTCTTCTAGGTCTTTGTTAAACATTTCTTGCATCTTCTCCATCTTTGCCCTCATTCTTTTTCCAAGGTCTTGGATCATCTTCACTATCATTATTCTGAATTCTCTTTCTGGATGGTTGCCTATCTCCACCTCATTTAGTTGTTTTTCTGGGGTTTTATCTTGTTCCTTCATCTGGTACAAAGTCCTCTGCCTCTTCATGTTGTGTATCTTTCTGTGAATGTGGTTTCCCTTCCACAGGCTCCATAATTGTATTTCTTCTTGCTTCTGCTGTCTGCCCTCTGGTAGATGAGGCTATCTAAGAGACTTGTGAAAGCTTCCTGATGGGAGGGACTGGTGGTGGGTAGAGCTGGTTGTTGCTCCAGTGGGCAGAGTTCAGTAAAATTTTAATCTGCTTGTCTGATGTTGAGTGGGGCTGGTTTCCCTCCCTGTTGGTTTTTTGGCCTGAGGCAACCCAGCACTGGAGCCTACCTGGCTCTTTGGTGGGGTTAGTGGCTGATTCTGGGAAGGTACATGCCAAGGAGTATTTCCCAGAACTTCTGCTGCCAGTGTCCTTGTCCCCACAGTGAGCCACAGCCACCCCCTGTCTCTGCAGGAGACCCTCTAACACTAGCAGGTTGGTCTCATTCAGTCTCCTATGGGGTCACTGCCCCTTCCCCCTGGGTCCTGATGTGCACACTACTTTGTGTGTGCCCTCCAAGAGTGGAGTCTTTTTATCCCCCAGTCGTGTCAAAGTCCTGCAGTCAAATCCCGCTAACCTTCAAATTCTGATTCTCTATGAATTCCTCCTCCTGTTGCCAGACCCCCAGGTTGGGAAGCCTGACATGGGGCTCAGAACCTTCACTCCAGTGGGTGGACTTCTGTGGTATAAGTGTTCTCCAGTTTGTGAGTCAACCACCCAGCAGTTATGGGATTTGATTTGATTGTGATTGCACCCATCCTACCATCTCACTGCAGCTTTTCCTTTGTCTTTGGATGTGGGGCATCTTTTTTGTTGAGTTCCAGTGTCTTCTTGTCAATGATTGTTCATCAGTTAGTTGTGATTCCAGTGTTCTCGTGAGAGGGAGTGAGCACACATCCTTCTACTCCACCATTTTGAACCAATCTCCACTGGTGGGTTCTTAATTAGCAATGTGAATGGTAATGTTAAAAGTCCTGAATCAGGATTGAAATACTTACCCCTCACGTGTACAGGTGTAAGAACCTGGGGAGGCTGTGTGCACACAGCACCCTTAGGGCTTCCAACTTGACCCCTCAACATTCTGGTGTCCAGCCACTGCTTTAGGATTTCTGGGGGCCCAATGCTGAATCTAAGGGTTCCGTAATCCAGCCTCTGTCTGCCTTTAGTGAGACCCACATTTCCAGGATCCTACAGAGCAGGGTCTGTGTGACTGTTTTGTGGCTTCTCTAACAAATAACCACAAGCTGGGTGGTTTAAAACAACAGGAATTCATCCTCCCCCAGTCCTGGAGTTCAGACATCTGAGATCAAGGTGTTGTAGGACTGAAGTCCCTCCAGAGGCTCCAGGATAGGGTTCTCCCTGCGTTTTCCAGCTTCTGAGGGCTCCAGGCGTCCCCAGGCTTGTGGTGGTATCCCTCCCGTCTCTGCCTCTGTCTTCACGTGGCATCTCCTGTGTCTGGGTCTCTCCTCTTTTGTCTCTTACAAAGACGCTGTCATTGGATTGGGGGCCACTCTAACACAAGATGACCTCCCTTGAGATCCTTAACTACATGTACGAAGACCCTTTTCCCAGATATGGTCCTGTTCACGTGTTGCGGGGGGACACATCTTTTGGGGCCACCATTCAACTCATTATCGCTGTATAAAATAACCCTCATTTTAGGAGATTACCAAGGTCTCATATAGGTTGGTACAGACAGCAGCCATGTGGGTGGGGGTCTGGTGATGATGAGGACCCTAGAGTCACCTGGAAAGGATCAAAGCCTGGATTCATCAGAAAGTGAGCTCTTCCACCATGGGGCCCGTGGAAACAGCCATTCCACTCTGTCTGTGGAAAGGGACCCAGTGCCAAGTCCTGAAGTGGTTACCTTGCAAAGCTGTCTCTTCTGGGATTTCACAATCAATAGCATCATGTAACCAATAACTACAGGCTTGGAGGAATCGCTTTCTGGTATGTGATGACAGCACTGTCAGTTTAGGTGCAGCAAGCCTAGAATAGGAATGTTTGAAGGAGAAGAGTTTGAGAGACTGCGAAGCTTGGTTTTCAAGGAAACTGAGCTGGTTTTTCAAGGTTGTCAAAGAAACTTCTCTCTTAAACTGAAGGCAGGGCTGGGAGAGCTGAACTCCAGGGATCTTTTAAATGGGATGCTCTGAAGCAACATCACCTGAGTGGTGGTCTCAACGTGAGCTGGGGTTTGCGAAAAGTGTGATGAGATTAAGCCTGACTTTCTGTGACAGCTGGGGAGGGGTTCATAAAGCACCTTGGCTTTTAGAGCAAAGGTTTGTTGCTGGAACAAAGTGGTTCCCAAAAATGGGCCGGAGCTGAAGATGTCTCTGTCCCCTTCTTGTTAGAGTCCAGGGCAGGTGGGTGTCAGAGCCCAGGCCCTGTCCCCCTTGTTTCTCCTCCCTGCTTCCAGGTGAGGGCTCTAACCAACAGGGTGGGGTGACCACGGGGGCATCATTCCCCCCATCCTAGGATGCAGGCTGGCCAAACCCCTCACCACCTCCACCCCTTCCCCTTGGTAACACGAGACACTGGGCCCTAGCTGCAAGGAGTGGGAAGGCTGGGGGGTGCAAGGTAGCCGTGAACAGGAAAAAGGGAAATGGGTCTTGATGGGCAGCTGGGCAGCTCTCCTGTGAGGATTGCCCAGACGCTAGCGCACAGACTCTGGGTCCTGTGACGCTTCAGTGCTTTGTGGTTCTGGAAATCCTATAGGAGACGGCCCACAGCAGGTGAAGCTAATGCTGTCAGTGGAGGTGGTGAAGCCAAAGATCCGCAGTTCAGACTAAAGGTGCCGATGTCATACAGGACAAAACCATCTCATGTGAATGTAGTTCAGGCACGTTTAACATGAATGCAATCATGTTAATGCCTAACATCTTCTATCTGTGCCTCCCCTCAGGGACTCCGTCCTCAGTTCCTGAGGCTCCTGTAACTCATGTACAAGGGAATGGAGAGTGGGCTTTTTCCAGTCTGAGCCCTGAGTTACCCTCTGTGTGAGTCTGCTCGGGGCTGCCGTAACAAATACCACAGACAGGGCAGCTTAAACGACAGACATCTCCCAGTCCTGTATGCTGTCTGAGATCAAGGTGTTTCTTCTCAGGCTTCTCTCCTTGGCATGTCGACAGCTATCTTCTCCCCATGTCCTCATATGGTCTCCTTCTGTGCCCATCTGTGTCCTAATCTCCTCTTGTAGGACATCAGTTCTATTGGATTAGGATCCACCCTAGTGACCGCATTTTTACCTTGATCGCCTCTTTGAAAACCCCGTCTCCAAATACAGCCACATCCTGGGGTCCTGGGGGTTAGAGAGTCAACATGTGAATTTGTGGGGGACATGGCTGAGCCCACACCATCCTGCTTAAGAACCAATATGTACCTCGGTACCTCCTTCCCTCAAGTCTCACAGGAATCATGCGATGGCTCAGGGAGAGTCTGGGCAGTGTTTGTGTCCCAGCTGGGGAACGCTTCTCTGTTCTCTTTGATCAGGCAGTGGCAGTGTGTTGCTAGTCCCGTCCCGAGGTGAGCAGTTCTGGGGTTTTGTGCCGTGTCGCCTGGCCTGCTGAGATGTTCATTGTCAGGGAACTCAGGAGCCAGCAGCCTAGTGGGGATGCCGGGGACTCTCAGGACCATGATGGACGCCTGTCCCACCAGACACCCCAGCAAAGTGAGGAAAACTTTGCGGGGGTGTACAGGTGGGAGAGAGTCAAAGTCTCGTTTATGCTTCAGAAAGACCAATCTTTGGGGTGGGATGTGAACGAAACTTGGGTCCGTTTGCCCAAGTGCAGTAAAGCCAATCTACTGACACCGGTTGTGGTGAAGGAAAAGTAGAGCTTTAATTGTAAAAGTGCCGCTACATGGAGGACAGGTGCCTTGTGCTCTAAAAGCCCGAAATCCCTGAGGGATTTCAGCAAAGCATTTTAAAGGCCAGTTTAAGGAGGGGGGGGGGGGGTCACAGGGTATGTGATCAGCTGGTGCACAATTCTCTGGTTGATGGGGAGGTAACAGGCAGTTAACATTGTAAATTCTTAGGCACCAGAAGCTCTGGGGCTACCTGTTCATGATCATCAAGTAATTTCTTCCACTTGGTGGTGGTTTTAGCATCTGTAAAACAACTCAGGAAGTGTGCATTAGATACTATTATCCAGGTACTTCAGACAGGAGCTACAGCAGAGGATATGGGGGAGGGGTCTGTCCTGGGAAGGCCCCATAGGGTCCTGCTCGGTTACACCTGGTGCCTGGGCTTGGCAACCCGGGAAGGTGGGGCTGCTCCTGGGTGTGGGGAGCTGCAGGATCACAGTCCTCTGAGGGGGCCTGTTAACCCCCAAGGTGAGATGGGGATGCAGTGGCTGGGCAGAGGCGTCTGGCCTGGGAGAGGGGTCCAGACCGGAAATGTCACTGGAATCATCGCAGGGAGGGAGAGGAAAGGCCAATGGGGGCAGGTAAGTCACAGCAGACTACGTGCAGGTGACTGCGGTCCTGTTGGAAGCCACTCAGAGCCAGAAAGGAGTGGCTGTCAGGGACTCAGCTTCATTCTCTTGTTCCTTTGTAAAACCACTGTGTCAGAGTTTGAGACACCGCCAGGAGACTTCTTGGGTCAGTGCTGCCATGGCTTCATCAAAGGGCCCAGGGGGAAAACAGAACCACAGCACGCCCTGCTCATGTCCGCACTGGGAATGAATCCCATCAGGGCACCGCGGCTCACAGACTTCAGGGAACCTCTGTCCTCAGGACTGGTCCTCCTCCTTCCTCTCACCTGCTGGTTAGAGGCCCAGGAACCCCCAATCTGGCTCCATCCCCAGGGCCTGGATTCTGGGCCAGCTTAGGGGTAAGCAAAACCCTTATGCTCCTTTATCTGCCTAGGGGTGATAATGTCTTAAAATCTGCAATTGACTGATTGTGAAGGACTGAGTGTTTCCAGCAGGTATGGGTGGAAAGATGGGGTGTGAAGTTCCCCCGGCCAGTCAGCATCCTCCCAGAAAGCCCAGATCCAGGATTATGAGGACAGAGGCTCTCCCCTTGATTACTTGTAACTTCCCACTCTCACAGCAAGGAGCCTGGCTCCCAGCATCTGTCATTTATCTATGCATTGCTCCTTTCTAGGTTACATGTGCAGAAGTTTCAGAATTATTAGCTACTACACCCTGGAAAGAACTTCATAAAATAAAACCCACTGTTTATGTATGGTCCATTTTGCCTTTAGTCTACAGATTCCATTCATTTCCAAAGGTAACTTAGGTCAGCACCTTTTACCCCATCCCCTACAGTGAGTTTTTTTCCATATATTTCTAATACAGTTAGATTCTGTCACATTATATATTCCTTCCTGTAACACTCCTACATTCTAAATAACTAAATTTGAATAGATTATATGATTGACCCCTTGGGCTATGCACATCTATGGGCTTAGTCAAATGCATAGTGAGGGTATCCATCCTAGAGTATCACATGGAATACTTTAAACGTCCCACCCCATGATCTGCTTATCATCTATGTACCTTTGCCTTTCGTAGAATGTCATCAATGGGATCATACTTTGTGAAGCCTCCTCAGGCTGGATTCTTTCACTTAGCAGTATATACTGAAGATTTATCCATGTCTTTCCATAGGTTGATGGTGCATTCCTTTCTACTGCTGAGTAGTATTCCATTGCACGTGTATGGGAGGAAAAACAATTTTCCCTCTACTTTTCTAGGTTCTTGGTTGAGACCCCTCCCCGCCCCCCAATAATAAAAGAGAGGTTACCAGGAGAAAAACAGAAGTTTAATAACATGTATACCCCCTGTATACAGGGGAGATACCAAGGAAAATTGAATCACTGCCTGAAATGACCAAAGCCATCACCTTAAATACCATCTTCAGCTAAAAACAGAAGAAAGATGTTGGGAAGGGGGAAGCCAGTTATGGCAGGTTATCATGCATAGCACAGTAAACAAGGGTATGATTGTTTGCACATTTAAGTCAGGACTTTTTCACTGATAACAGTTACTTGAGATTTCAGTATCCTATTTCTGGTGCAAAGAGGGACATACCCTTATAAATGGAGACTTCTCTATTGTAAATGTCCTTCAGAAAAGGGCAATCTCTACTCAGTTTTCTGAGTTTCCTTTCTTTTTTAAAGCACACTGAAATAATCCTTATGCCAGAAAGGCATATTTTGGGGTGGCATATTCTACTCACCTTGACATGAATGTACCCCAGTTTGCTTATGCATTCATCTATTGAAGGACATTCTGATTTCCTCACGTTTTTAGCCATTATGAGTAGAGCTGCTGTGCATAATTGCATCTTTGTTTGCATTTGGACGTAGATTTTCAAAGCAGTTGCCTAAATACTGGAAGCATGATTGTTGGATCCCAAGGTGAGACTTGTTTAGCTTTGGAAAGAAGTGACAAACTGTCTTACAAAGTGGCTGTACATGCATCCCACCAGTAAGCAGGGAGATTTCCTGTTGTTCCTCACCCTCTAGCAATTGGTCTTGTCAGTACTTTGAGTTTGGCTGTCCTGATCTTGGAGAGGCAGCAGTGAGTGGTGGTGTGAAATGAGATCTTAATTCCCTGCCCAGGAATTGAACCTGGGTAGCCTGGATGAAAACTAGGAATGCTAGCCACCACAACCCCTGGCTCTTGCCCCCAGTGAAAAATGCATTTCTTACAGAGGCGAAACTGTAAAAACAGGTACAAAGTTTATTATTAGAGACATAGCACAACAAGTGGGAGAGCACACAGAGAAACTGTTTGTTTAGTTAAGACAAAAGCAAGGCAGAGATGCACACCCGGAGAGAAAGGATGTGGGCATCCCCCCATTGAGAAGGAGTGCAGTAAAGAGGCGGTTAAGTCACTTTTATATAGGGCAGTTCTTCCCTGTTTACCTCTGGCCAGTTATCTGGTTTCTTTTTCCACACCTGCCCTGCCCTAAGACCCTGCCCAACATGCGTGTGCAACTTTTTTCCAAGATGGATTACAGCCCAGAGACCTATGGGATGGCCTTAGCATCACCTATTATGGGGTGGTGTTCCTTCCTTTTTGACCCCCAAGGTGCCTTTCTGCACATGTGCAATGTCTCCCTTGCCCCAAGGATGGGAAATGTATGACCTCTTGATCTTTTAACAGGGTTTAGTCCCACTCTGTCCTTGCCATAAAAATGTCCAATGTCCAATGTCCAGTTATTTACCCTGTTTCTGTTGCTGGTTTTTATATCGAGGTGCAGATCTCGAAATATAGACAGGAGTCCAGTCATAAACATGTAGTCCTGGAGCCCGCTTGTCTCTTGCTTCAGGAGATGTAAACAGGGGGCTGGTAATGAATGTCCGGCCTGGAGCCCATCTTCTTCTCAGCCCAGGAAGTGTGAACAGGAGGCCAGTTGTAAATGTCTAACCTGGAGCCCATCTATCTCCTGCCTCAGTCCTAATAGATGTGTTGTGATATCTCATTACTTTAATTTGTAATTCCCTAACGGTGTATGATGTTGACCATGTTTCTGTATAACTTTTACTGTCTGTATATCTTTTTTGGCTGGGTGTCTGTTCAGATCCTAACCCATTTTTTATGGGGTTGTTTTAGAGGTCTTTGTCTATTTTGAGTCTAAATCCTTTATCAGATACAAGTTTTGCAAATATTTTTCTCCCAGTTTGTGGCTTGTCTTTTGATTTTCTGAATAAGGTCTTTGAGAGTAGACATTTTTAATTTCATAAAGTCCATAAGATTACTTTTTTCTTTTGTGGATTGACTTTTTGTGTTGTGTGTTAAAATTCAAAGCTCATGATCTCCAGACCAAACCCAAGGTCATGTAGATTTTCTAGGTTTATCTCTGTAATTTTTACAGTTTCCCATTTTAAATGTCTGTTAATAAATTTGAGTGAGTTTGGCGTAAGTTTTAAAGTTTGTGTCTACAGTCATTTCATTTCATACAGTTTCCAGTTAATTGTTCCTTAACTATTTTGGAGAAGTCATGGGATACTTGACTGTATTTCAGTTTGAATTTCCACAGTTTAGTGGAGGCAGCAGAAGTGTCCTCAGGGGGCGGGGCCTCCACTGAACTGGGAGGCGGCTTGGTCTGCACGTTCCCATTGGCTGGCAGGGAACATGAGCCCGCCTCCCTGACCCTCTGCGGAACGTGCATTCAGCCTGCGGACTTGGCTCCGCGCGCAGCTGACGGGAGCCCCATCTAATCAGGACCCGCTAGGGCTTTGGCTTCTGGAACACGCATGGCTGAGTCCATGCTGACGGCCGGGCTCCGGGACAAGCCGGGGTCGAGTCCACACTAACGGAAGCTGGGTCTCCTCAGGACCCGCTGGCCCTTCAGCTTTGGGACATCTTGGGGTCCATTTCTCTCTGACAGGAGCCTGGTCTCCTCAGGACCTGCCGGGAGGTGATGGCGCTGAGGGAAAAGGTGAGGAAAAGTGGGGAGAAGGTTCCTGTGTGTGGCTGACTGCTGAGGGTGTCTGTCTTCAGAGGAGCCAGGAGAGGAAGGGCTTGATGTGGAAAACTGTGTTTTTGGCCACTTTTGTGTGTGATGTAGACAGAGTGCAGTGTTGTTCTTTGGCGTGTGGCATCCAGTTTTCCCAGCACTGTTTATTGGGGGGACTGTCTTTTCCCTGATGTATGTTCTTGGCTCCCTTGTGAATTAAATGACCACATGCCTGTAGGTTTATTCCTGGGCTCTCTGCTCTGTTCCTATGGTCTGTGTGCCTGTTTTTGTGCCAATTCCACACTTTTTTGGGACTGTAGTTTCATAATAAGTGTGAAGTCAGGGAGCGAGATGCCTCCAGCCCGTTCTCCTTCCTCAGGGTCACTTTGGCTCTTCTGGGTCCTTTGTGGCTCCACACAAATGTTAAGATTGTTTTGTTTCTATGAAATGTCATTGAAATTTTGGTAGTGGTTGCATGTATGTGTACATTGCTCTGGGTAGCATGGACATTTTCACAATATTTTCACCCATGCGCACAGGATATCTTTCTATTGATTTGTGTCTGTTCAGTTTCTTTCATCAAAGTCTTAGTTTTCAGTGTGCAGGTCTTTCAAGTTCTTGGTTAAATTTTTTCCTAGTTTTTTGGGGGATGAAATTATAAATGGAATTGTTTTCTTAATTCCTCTTTCTGATAGTTCATCATTAGTGTATAGAATCACAAATGATCCTGCAGTTTTACTGAGTTCATTTTGTTAGTTCTGACCATTTTTTCGGTGGTTTTATGTGGAAACCTAGAATCCACAAATCCCACTGTTTTCCACTACATCCAGGTTATCCACAGCACCCAAGCACTAGTGGCTCCTAATATTATCTTCCCACGGTGCCTCTTAATACCATGTGGACAAAGTGATTAGCATCACCACTTTGGTTGAATTTGGTCTGGGTAAGTCTTGGCCTCTCTAGCAATGTTTGATGTCATCGCTGATTTTCTGGCATGTTACTGACATAGTTGTACTGAGAAGTATTTTCTAGTAAATTTCAAATGTTTAAACTTTAAATAGCAGTACAAAGTTTTCTACATTCACACCAAATACTGCAGTGTGTTTTAGCCAAAACAGGGCCAATCTCCCAGGGAACCAGGACATAACCTCAAAATGAGGGATAATTATGGTTTCCACATTATAATCCTATCCACAGGACCACTTCAGCTTTTACCAGCTGCCCCAACTTTGTGGGAAACTCTTTTTCCATTCTAATCTAGTTTTCTTTTTCTGGAACCATCCCTGGGCCTTTCCCTCATTTTAAAAACCTTCATGGATTTTAAGTGTACAAGATGAGTATGATGTGGGTGGCTTTTCCTGTATGGCTTCTTTCACTTATGATGTTTTCAGTGTTTATCCATGTTGTAACATGTATCATTTTTTTCATTGTGATTGAAAACACATAATATTTATCATTGAAGTCATTTTAAGTATACACGTCTATAGCATTAAATACATTGGCATTGTTGTAAAAACATCGTCACCATCCATCTCCTGAACTTTTTCATTCTCCCCAAGTGAAACTGTAACCATTAAATATTTATTCCCCTCAACCCCTGGCAAACTTATTCTCCTTTTTGTCTTTGAATTTGACTTATCTGGATACCTCATACTAGTGGAATCATAGAATGTTTGTCCTTTTGTGTCTGGCTTGTTTCACTTAGCATAATGACTTCAAGGTTCATCCACATTGCAACCTGTGTGAGAATTACCTTAGTTTTAAAGGTTGAATCATATTCCATTGTGTATATACTACACTGTACTTATGCATTCATCTGTTGAAGGACACTTGTGTTGCTTCCACCTTTTGGCTATTGTGAATAATGTTGCTATGAATATGGGGGTACAGATATCTGTTCCAGTCCTTGCTTTCTAATATTTTGGGTGTATATCATGGAGCGGAATTGAGGCATCATACGTTAATTCCATGTTTAAGTTTTTTTTTTTTTAAACATCTTTATTGAAGTATAATTGCCTTACAATGGTGTGTTAGCTTCTGCTTTATAACAAAGTGAATCAGTTATACATATACAATATGTTCCCATTTCTCTTCCCTCTTGCATCTCCCTCCCTCTCACCCTCCCCATCCCACCCTTCTAGGTGGTCACAAAGCACCGAGCTGATCTCCCTGTGCTATGCGGCTGCTTCCCACTAGTTATCTATTTTACATTTGTTAGTGTATATATGTCCATGACACTCTCTTACCCTGTCACATCTCACCCCACCCCCTCCCCATATCCTCAAGTCCATTCTCTAGTAGGTCTGTGTCTTTATTCCCGTCTTGCCACTAGGTTCTTCATGTCCTTTTTTTTTTCCCCTTAGATTCCGTATATATGTGTTAGCATACTGTATTTGTTTTTCTCTTTCTGACTTACTTCACTCTGTATGACAGACTCTAACTCCATCCACCTCACTACAAATACCTCCATTTCATTTCTTTTTATGGCTGAGTAATATTCCATTGTATATATGTGCCACATCTTCTTTATCCATTCATCTGTCGATGGACATTTAGGTTGCTTCCATGTCCTGGCTATTGTAAATAGAGCTGCAATGAACATTTTGGTACATGACTCTTTTTGACCTATGGTTTTCTCAGGGTATATGCCCAGTATTGGGATTGCTGGGTCGTATGGTAGTTCTATTTGTAGTTTTTTAAGGAACCTCCATACTGTTCTCCATAGTGGCTGTATCAATTTACATTCCCAACAACAGTGCAAGAGTGTTCCCTTTCCTCCACACCCTCTCCAGCATTTATTGTTTTTAGATTTTTTGATAATGGCCATTCTGATCGGTGTGAGATGATATCTCATTGTAGTTTTGATTTGCATTTCTCTAATGATTAATGATGTTGAGCATTCTTTCATGTGTCTGTAGGCCATCTGTATATCTTCTTTGGAGAAATGTCTATTTAGGTCTTCTGCCCATTTTTGGATTGGGTTGTTCATTTTTTTGTTATTGAGCTGCGTGAGCTGCTTGTAAATCTTGGAGATTAATCCTTTGTCTGTTGCTTCATTTGCAAATATTTTCTCCCATTCTGAGGGTTGTCTTTTGGTCTTGTTTATGGTTTCCTTTGCTGTGCAAAAGCTTTGAAGTTTCATTAGGTCCCATTTGTTTATTTGTGTTCTTATTTCCATTTCTCTGGGAGCTGGGTCAAAGAGAATCTTGCTGTGATGTATGTCATAGAGTGTTCTGCCTATGTTTTCCTCTAAGAGTTTGATAGTGTCTGGCCTTACACTTAGGACTTTAATCCATTTTGAGTTTATTTTTGTGCATGGTGTCAGGGAGTGTTCTAATTTCATACTTTTACATGTATCTGTCCAATTTTCCCAGCACCACTTATTGAAGAGGCTGTCTTTTCTCCACTGTATATGCTTGCCTCCTTTATCAAAGATAAGGTGACCATATGTGTGTGGGTTTATCTCTGGGCATTCTATCCTGTTCCATTGATCTATATTTCTGTTTTTGTGCCAGTACCAAACTGTCTTGATTACTGATGCTTTGTAATATAGTCTGAAGTCAGGGAGCCTGATTCCCCCAGCTCCATTTTTCGTTCTCAAGATTGCTTTGGCTATTCGGGGTCTTTTGTGTTTCCATACAAATTGTGAAATTTTTTGTTCTAGTTCTGTGAAAAATGCCAGTGGTAGTTTGATAGGGATTGCATTGAATCTGTAGATTGCTTTGGGTAGTAGAGTCATTTTCACAATGTTGATTCTTCCAATCCAGGAACATGGTATATCTCTCCATCTATTTGTATCATCTTTAATTTCTTTCATCAGTGTCTTATAATTTTCTGCATACAGGTCTTTTGTCTCCTTAGGTAGGTTTATTCCTAGATATTTTATTCTTTTTGTTGCAATGGTAAACGGGAGTGTTTTCTTAATTTCACTTTCAGATTTTTCGTCATTAGTGTATAGAAATGCAAGAGATTTCTGTGCATTAATTTTGTATCCTGCTACTTTACCAAATTCATTGATTAGCTCTAGGAGTTTTCTGGTAGCATCTTTAGGATTCTCTATGTATAGTATCATGTCATCTGCAAATAGTGACAGCTTTACTTCTTCTTTTCCGATTTGGATTCCTTTTATTTCTTTTTCTTCTCTGATTGCTGTGGCTAACACTTCCAAAACTATGTTGAATAACAGTGGTGAGAGTGGGCAACCTTGTCTTGTTCCTGATCTTAGTGGAAATGGTTTCAGTTTTTCACCATTGAGGACAATGTTGGCTGTGGGTTTGTCATATATGGCCTTTATTATGTTGAGGAAAGTTCCCTCTATGCCTACTTTCTGCAGGGCTTTTATCATAAATGGGTGTTGAATTTTGTCGAAAGCTTTCTCTGCATCTATTGAGATGATCATATGGTTTTTCTCCTTCAATTTGTTAATATGGTGTATCACATTGATTGATTTGCGTATATTGAAGAATCCTTGCATTCCTGGGATAAACCCCACTTGATCATGGTGTATGATCCTTTTAATGTGCTGTTGGATTCTGTTTGCTAGTATTTTGTTGAGGATTTTTGCATCTATGTTCATCAGTGATATTGGCCTGTAATTTTCTTTCTTTGTGACATCTTTGTCTGGTTTTGGTATCAGGGTGATGGTGGCCTCGTAGAATGAGTTTGGGAGTGTTCCTCCCTCTGCAATATTTTGGAAGAGTTTGAGAAGGATAGGTGTTAGCTCTTCTCTAAATGTTTGATAGAATTCACCTGTGAAGCCATCTGGTCCTGGGCTTTTGTTTGTTGGAAGGTTTTTAATCACAGTTTCAATTTCAGTGCTTGTGATTGGTCTGTTCATATTTTCTATTTCTTCCTGGTTCAGTCTCGGCAGTTTGTGCATTTCTAAGAATCTGTCCATTTCTTCCAGGTTGTCCATTTTATTGGCATAGAGTTGCTTGTAGTAATCTCTCATGATCTTTTGTATTTCTGCAGTGTCAGTGGTTACTTCTCCTTTTTCATTTTTAATTCTATTGATCTGAGTCTTCTCCCTTTTTCTCTTGATGAGTCTGGCTAATGGTTTATCAATTTTGTTTATCTTCTCAAAGAACCAGCTTTTAGTTTCATTGATTTTTGCTATTGTTTCCTTCATTTCTTTTTCATTTATTTCTGACCTGATCTTTATAATTTCTTTTCTTCTGCTGGCTTTAGGGTTTTTTTGTTCTTCTTTCTCTAATTGCTTTAGGTGCAAGGTTAGGTTGTTTATTCGAGATGTTTCCTGTTTCTTGAGGTAGGCTTGTATTGCTATAAACTTCCCTCTTAGCACTGCTTTTGCTGCGTCCCATAGGTTTTGGGTCGTCGTATCTCCATTGTCATTTGTTTCTAGGTATTTTTTGATTTCCCCTTTGATTTCTTCAGTGATCACTTCGTTATTAAGTAGTGTATTGTGTAGCCTCCATGTGTTTGTATTTTTTACAGATCTTTTCCTGTAATTGATATCTAGTCTCATAGCGTTGTGGTCGGAAAAGATACTTGATACGATTTCAATTTTCTTAAATTTACCAAGGCTTGATTTGTGACCCAAGATATGATCTATCCTGGAGAATGTTCCATGAGCACTTGAGAAAAATGTGTATTCTGTTGTTTTTGGGTGGAATGTCCTATAAATATCAATTAAGTCCATCTTGTTTAATGTATCATTTAAAGCTTGTGTTTCCTTATTTATTTTCATTTTGGATGATCTGTCCATTGGTGAAAGTGGGGTGTTAAAGTCCCCTACTATGATGGTGTTGCTGTCGATTTCCCCTTTTATGGCTGTTTGTATTTGCCTTATGTATTGAGGTGCTCCTATGTTGGGTGCATAAATATTTACAATTGTTATACCTTCCTCTTGGATCGATCCCTTGATCATTATATAGTGTCCTTCTTTGTCTCTTGTAATAGTCTTTATTTTAAAGTCTATTTTGTCTGATATGAGAATTGCTACTCCAGCTTTCTTTTGATTTCCATTTGCATGGAATATCTTTTTCCATCCCCTCACTTTCAGTCTGTATGTGTCTCTAGGTCTGAAGTGGGTCTCTTGTAGACAGCATATATATGGGTCTTGTTTTTGTATCCATTCAGCCAGCCTGTGTCTTTTGGTGGGAGCATTTAATCCATTTACATTCAAGGTAATTATCGATATGTATGTTCCTATTCCCATTTTCTTAAATGTTTTGGGTTTGTTATTGTAGATGTTTTTCTTCTCTTGTGTTTCTTGCCTAGAGAAGTTCCTTTAGCATTTGTTGTAAAGCTGGTTTGGTGGTGCTGAACTCTCTCAGCTTTTGCTTGGCTGTAAAGGTTTTAATTTCTCCATCAAATCTGAATGAGATCCTTGCTGGGTAGAGTAATCTTGGTTGTAGGTTTTTCTCCTTCATCACTTTAAGTATATCCTGCCACTCCCTTCTGGCTTGCAGAGTTTCTGCTGAAAGATCAGATGTTAACCTTATGGGGATTCCCTTGTGTGTTATTTGTTGTTTTTCCCTTGCTGCCTTTAATATGTTTTCCTTATATTTAATTTTTGACAGTTTGATTAATATGTGTCTTGGCGTGTTTCTCCTTGGGTTTATCCTGTATGGGACTCTCTGTGCTTCCAGGACTTGATTCACTATTTCCTTTCCCATATTAGGGAAGTTTTCAACTATAATCTCTTCAAATATTTTCTCAGTCCCTTTCTTTTTCTCTTCTTCTTCTGGGACCCCTATAATTCGAATGTTGGTGCGTTTAATGTTGTCCCAGAGGTCTCTGAGACTGTCCTCAGTTCTTTTCATTCTTTTTTCTTTATCCTGCTCTGTAGTAGTTATTTCCACCATTTTATCTTCCAGGTCACTTATCCTTTCTTCTGCCTCAGTTATTCTGCTATTGATCCCATCTAGGGTATTTTTAATTTCATTTATTGTGTTTTTCATCATTGCTTGGTTCCTCTTTAGTTCTTCTAGGTCCTTGTTAAATGTTTCTTCCATTTTGTCTATTCTATTTCCAAGATTTTGGATCATCCTTACTATCATTATTCTGAATTCTTTTTCAGGTAGACTACCTATTTCCTCTTCATTTGTTAAGTCTGGTGTGTTTTGACCCTGCTACTTCATCTGCTGTGTGTTTTTCTGTCATCTCATTTTGCTTATCTTACTGTGTTTGGGGTCTCCTTTTCACAGGCTGCAGGTTTGTAATTCCCGTTGTTTTTGGTATCTGTCCCCAGTGGCTAAGGTTGGTTCAGTGGGTTGTGTAGGCTTCCTGGTGGAGGGGACTAGTGCCTGAGCTCTGGTGGATGAGGCTGGATCTTGTCTTTCTGGTGGGCACGTCCACGTCTGGTGGTGTATTTTGGGGTGTCTGTGGCCTTATTATGATTTTAGGCAGCCTCTCTGTTAATGGATGGGGCTGTGTTCCTGTCTTGCTAGTTGTTTGGCATAGGGTGTCCAGCACTGTAGCTTGCTGGTCGTTGAGTGAAGCTGGGTCTTGATGTTAAGATGGAGATCTCTGAGAGATTTTTGCCATTTGGTATTACGTGGAGCTGGGAGGTCTCTTGTGGACCAGTGTCCTGAAGTTGGCTCTCCCACCTCAGAGGCATGGCCCTGATGCCTGGCTGGAGCACCAAGAGCCTTTCGTCCACACGGCTCAGAGTAAAAGGGAGAAAAAATAGAAAGAAAGACAGAAAGAGGATATAATATAGTGAAGTAAAATAAAGCTATTGTAAAGCAAAGCTATACAGACAAAATCTCACCCAGAAGCATATGCATATACACTCACAAAAAAAAGGAAAAGGGGAAAAATTAATATATCCTGCTCCCAAAGTCCACCTCCTGAATTTGGGATGATTCGTTGTCTATTCAGGTATTCACCAGATGCAGGCACATCAAGTTGTTTGTGGAGTTTTAATCCGCTGCTTCTGAGGCTGCTGGGAGAGATTTCCCCTTCTCTTCCCTGTTCGCACAGCTCCTGGGGTTCAGCTTTGGATTTGGACCCGCCTCTGCATGTAGGTCGCCTGAGGGCGTCTGTTCCCCGCCCAGACAGGACGGGGTTAAAGGAGCAGCTGCTTCGGGGGCTCTGGCTCACCCAGGCCGCGGGGAGGGAGGGGTACAGAGGAGGCGGGGCGAGCCTGCGGCGGCCGAGGCCGGCGTGACGTTGCACCAGCCTGAGGCGCGCAGTGCGTTCTCCTGGAGAAGTTGTCCCCGGATCACGGGAGCCTGGCAGTGGCGGGCTGCACCGGCTCCCGGGAGGGGCGGTGTGGAGAGTGACCTGTGCTCACACACAGGCTTTTTGGAGGCGGCAGCAGCAGCCCCAGCATCTCACGCCCGTCTCTGGGGTCCGCGCTGATAGCCGCGGCTCGCGCCCTCTCTGGAGTTCATTTAGGCGGCGCTCTGAATCCCCTCTCCTTGCGCGCCGCGAAACAAAGAGGCAAGAAAAAGTCTCTTGCCTCTTCCGCAGCTGCAGACTTTTTCCCGGTCTCCCTCCCAGCCAGCTGTGGTGCACCAACCCCTTCAGGCTGTGTTCACGCCGCCAACCCCAGTCCTCTCCCTGTGATCCGACCGAAGCCCGAGCCTCAGCTCCCAGCTCCGCCCGCCCCGGCGGGTGAGCAGACAAGCCTCTCGGGCTGGTGAGTGCTGGTCAGCACTGATCCTCCGTGCAGGAGTCTCTCCGCTTTGCCCTCCGCACCCCTGTGGCTGCACTCTCCTCCGTGGCTCCGAAGCTTCCCCCCTCTGCCACCCGCAGTCTCCGCCCGCGAAGGGGCTTCCTAGTGCGTGGAAATCTTTCCTCCTTCACAGCTCCCTCCCACTGGTGCAGGTGCCGTCCCTATTCTTTTGTCTCTGTTATTTCTTTTTTCTTTTGCCCTACCCAAGTACGGGGGGAGTTTCTTGCCTTTTTGGAGGTCGGACGTTTTCTGCCAGCGTTCAGTGGGTGTTCTGTAGGAGCAGTTCCACGTGTAGATGTATTTCTACTGTATCTGTGGGTAGGAAGGTGATCTCCGTGTCTTACTCTTCCGCCATCTTCTCTCCTCCCCCTCCATGTTTAAGTTTTTGAGGAGCCGCCGTACTGTTTTCCACAGCGGCTGCACAATTTTACTTTATTCCTTTATATGACAGAATAATGCAGCTTATGGATCTACCTTTTTTTGCTTATCCATTCACCCATTGGTGGACATTTTAATTGTTTCTACCTTTGGCTATTGTGAACAGTGCTGCTATGAATATTGGTGTATAAGTTTTTATTTGAACACATGTTATCAGTTCTTTGGGTATATATCTAGGAGTGGAGTGGTTGAAACATATGATAATTACATTTTTATATTTTTGAGAAAATGCCAAAATTTTGTACACATAGATTGCACCATTTTACGTTTCCATAAGTAAAGTTTAAGGGTCCCCATTTCCCTACATTGTTGCCAACATTTGTTACTTTTATTTATTTTTAATATAACCATTCTAGTGTGTGTGAAGGGGTATCACATTGTGGTTTTAATTTGCACTTCCATCATTACTACTGATGTTTGACATCTTTTCATGTGCTTGTTGACCATTTGTATGCCTTGTCTGGAGAACAGTCCATGCAAGTCCTTTGTGCATTTCAAATATTGGGTTGCTCTTTTACTGAGTGGTAAAAGTTCTTGATATGTTCTGGATAAAGACTCTTATCAGATATATAATGTGCCTAAATTTTCTTCCATTCTGTGGGCTTTTTACTTTCTGGATAGCCTCTTTTGATGTACAAAGGTTTGTAATTTTGAGGAACTCCTGATTATCTGGGTTTTTTTTCTTTCATTGCTTGTGCTTTAGTGTCAGATCTAAGAAACTATTGCTAAATGCAAGGTCATGAATCCCTTGGTTTATTCCAGAGTACCGTCATCCCTCGGTAAACACTGGGCGAGGGTTTAGGTCTGGCGTTTGAGTCAGGTCAGAGTTTAAGGGTCAGGGGTCAGGGTTATGGGTCAGGGTTTGAGAGTCAGAGTAGAGGGTCTAGGGGTCTGGGGTTAGTTAGGGTGTTAGGGTTAGGGTTAGGTTTAAGCATAACTGACCCCCATTGCCCTTTCTTTCTCCTCTCTGAGGTCTCCAGGATGGACTGGATTTGCCCAGGGTCACACATGAGTCAGGGAGTTGAGCTGGACCACTGCTTTTCTACCCCCCAGTCCTGGGCTCTGAGAGAAGAATGAAATGTCCGTACTGTCTCTGAGTGTTTCAAATTGAACTCGATGTCAATCAAGAGTTGTGGAGGGTGTCAGCAGTCATGCATGGTTTCTTTCTGCCTTCCCATCTGGGAAAGGTGGTGCTGGCCTTACTCTGCCTGGGCAGCCTCAGTTCCAACAGAGTGCCCAGAGAGGAGGGCACTCATTGGACATGTGTGGATTAATGCAGGACTGGGTGTAGCAACCTGCCAGCCCCCTGCCTACTTGAGGGCTGGTGGGGCCCTCCTGGGACTGCAGGCATCCTTTGTCCCGTCGGAGTGGGTATCAATAGACAATCGAGTCTCAGACAGGACAGTCCTTGACCTCTGACCATTCAGGGAGACATCTGTGGTCCTCTAGCTCAGTTCAGCCTGGGCCCTGTCAAGACCCCGTGGACAATTAGTGAGCTGACCATGCTGCTGAGCAATGGAACAGCTACCTGGGCTCGGTAGACATTCCTTTGAGATGTTTCAACTACCAACATCCATGTGGTTGAGAAAAGGGCCTCCCCTTCACAGCCTTCACAGCCTGCACAGCCTCATAGCCTGCCAAGAGAGGTAATAACCCTCTAAATATTTGAGTGTGTCCCTGACACAACAAGCATACAGCAGACCATGGCCCTGCAATCCTTTGTCCTTTTAGTTGTTAGAAATTTTGACATTCATATTCGTTAAGAGTCAAAGTTATGGGAGTAACTGGGCCTCCCAATGGGAGGTTCACACTGAGACTGCATTGTCTTGGAGAGCCATATGCATCCATGTGCCCTCTGGAAAGCCTGCCAATTATGGGTTCCATGGCATGGAATAATTCTTGAGCCTCCCATTACTTCATTGCACAAGAGTTTCCTTACCACCCTAGCATTTGGTTTCTTCCCTTAGTAAAGGAGACAGGAGAAACTGGAAAAGGAGCAGTGTTGTTTTTCAGGGATGGGTAATTAATATGGCCAGGGAGATGCCATAACTCAAGGGCTCCCACCTCTCGGGGCAGGAATGAGGGCTGTGTGTCTTCTCAGGGCACATGGTCTGTTCTGGGCCAGCCCCTGAGATGTGAGGACCTGTTGCCCAAGGCAGGAGACTTGAGTTTATCAACAACAATGATCCTGCCTTTTCAGCAAGTGAAAGAACTCTTTGCAGTCTTGGGAGGACAGTAAGAGCACTGGATGAGTAGCTGCAGCCCCTGACCCTAAGTGAACCCCTTTCTTCCTTTTGTGTCAGATTCTGTGCTGTGCAGTGAGCTGTCATTGACATAGAATCTGCTGCTTTCTCCCAGGCAGCATCTGTTCTCATGCCCAAGTCTAGTGCCTCAGTTTTCCTTTGGGAATTACATCTCACCTGCTTCCAGTCCAAATAGTTCTAGAAGAATGAGCCCATGTTCCACCCAGCTCAAACATGGGTTTACAACCCACATCTAGCCAGTCCCATTTTCCATCTTCTGGTGATGGGTCAAGGATGAGAATGAAACTTAAGCCAGGCCAAAGGTATTCAAAACCATGACTTTTCTTACAACCCAAGAAGAGGAGAAACTTTTTCTCGGAAAAAGGATGGTGAGTGATTGTCAACCTGGAATTGCTGTTGGCCCATGCACAGAGAGAGAGACTGTGCCTGTGAATGAGGTCTCCCAAAGGCACTGAGCAGGACAAATATTTGGAGAGAAACAAGGTCACACTGAGAGAGTGTGAGACACTGGGCCTGCCAGGTCCAAATCCATTCTTAAACTTGCCACTTGCAAGTATTAATTTATTTCTACCCTTACAATAAATACTAATTTATTTTACTTCAGTAAGTGTGTCCAGTTGCTGGGAATAAAAAAGTCCTAGTTGACACATCCGAATCAATAATCCCTGATGCATCCTCAGGTGTCCTCACTGGGTAGGCATGGCTGGGGAAGATGACACTGGCTGGGGTCATATACCAGAGGAGCTGCCAAACAGCTCTTTCCCTGTTCCTTCCCTGTCCTGGGAGACGGAAACCCTGGAACAGTGATAGGATAACTAGTAGGGGAAAAGGTTCCTCAGTGGTTAACTAGTCTTTTTGTATTTTCCTTAATTTAGGGTCCATTTTGGTAATGTGTTTTTACAAAGAAATCACCCATTTCCTCTAGATTTCCAGTTTGTTACAATAGGTTTCTCTTATTTGACTTTTAATTTTTCCAGTCTAATTTTCTACAGAATCATCACAACTAATGGACAAGTATTGATACTTTCTTATTAACTGAAGTCCCTATTCATGTTCCCTTTGTTATACCTTTCCTTGTTCCAGGGTCTCAAAGGACATGGGGTCATCATCTCTGTTTAGTCTCTTCTGGGCATTGACAGTTGCTCAGACTCTCCTTGTTTCCATGACCTTGACAGTGTGGAGGAGGATTGGTCAGGTATTGTGTAAACTGCCCTGCACTGGGATTTGCTTGGTGTTTTTGTTGTAATTAGACTTGGCTTTGAAAAAGCAGATCACAGAGGTAAAGTGCTTCCTCTTCAGTATATATGAGAGAACAGGCTCTTAAGGGAACTTCTCACTTATATTCTTAACTTTGGTCACCTGGCTGAGGTAGTGTTTGTGAAGTTTTCACATAGTGAAGTTAATTTTTTCCCATGTTCATCCTGTGTGTTTTATTTAGAAGGAAGTCATAATGCAGAAGCCACACTTGAGGACAGAGTGGTTAGCTTCACATCCTTGATGGACAGCTGAGTATCTATATGAATCGTTTAGAAGCTTTCTGCATAGGAGATTTCTATTTAACATCATTCATCAAAAACTATGTAACTTATTTTTACCAGTTCGGAAACATGAATAATTATTGTAAACTTTTGGGTATAATCCAGCACTACATTATTAGACTGCTTAGTTCATTCTTGCTTTGGCTGTTGAACGCTTTTTCCATTTGCTCCTGTTTTCATTTTACATAATTTTTGTTTTGTGGGTTTTTAAAATTTTTGGTACTTCTTTACTTTCTGATATTTTAAGATTGTCCTGCTTCATATATTTACTGTCTCAGTCCTAGCATCAGCCCTTTCTTCAAAGAGCCCTTGTTCCTTTTATTAGAGAATGGTGTTAAAAACTTACATGTGGGAGCTAAATATGCTCAGCTGACAGTACATGGAAATATATGCATGTATCCCAGCCTATGCATATACACGTAATTATAAAGATTTCCATGTGGAACTATGTGTATCTCTATTAGGCTAAAGATAGTTTATACTGATGTCTCCTACCTGATCTGTTATGACATGGATATTGTAACCTTCTCCCTTTGTTTGTCTGTGACTTCCCACTCCAGTGGTAAGAAACCGGCTTCCACCATTTGTCATTAAATTCAGTGCTTGTTCCATTCGATTACTGATATAGTAGTTTCAGTACCATTAGTTACCACTCTCCATGGGAAAGAACTTACAGAGTCCACTGTGTATGTACGGCATATTTTGCCTTTGGCCTACAGAGTCTGCTCATTTCCAAAGTTAGGGTCAGCCCATTTTGTCCCACCACTAACAGTGAGTTTTTTTCATACCTTTCTAAATCAGTTAGATTGTTTGTTACATTCTGTATGCCAGTCTTTGACACTCCCATATCCTAAGTAACTAAATTTGAATAGATTATAATTTACTTGTTGGGTTGTAAAAAAATCTGTGGGTGTAGACAAATGCATAGTGACAGGTATTCACCACTAAAGCATCATATGGATCTTTTCAACCACATATTCCATAAACTGTTTACCATGTCTGTTTTGCCTTTTCTAGAATGTCATATAAATGAGGTCATACAGTGTGTAGCTCTTCAGACTGGATTCTTTCACTTAGCAATATAAGTGTTAGATTCATCTTTTTTTTTTGCTCGGGTTGATGATTCATTCCTTTATATATCAGAATACTATTGCATTGCATGTATATGAGAGGAAAAATAATTTTCCCTCTACCTTTCTATGTTCTTCATTAAGATTCCCGTTGTAATGAAAGGGAGATTAACTGGAGAAAAACAATCAGAAGTTTCATATATACCATGCATACCTCCTGTATACTTGAAAGATACCCAGGAAAACTTAGTATGGCCCAAGCCATTACCTTAAGGTTATCTTCAGCTAAGAACAGAAGAAAGATGTTAGGGAATGGAGGAAGCCATTTAAGGGAGGTTATTAGGCAAAGCACAGTAAACAAGGGTATGGTTGTTACGCAGATTTACATCTAGACCTATTTCATTGACAAGCTTTTTTTTTTAAATATTTTTTATTTGGCTGTGCCAGGTGTTAGTTGCAGCATGTGGGATCTAGTTCCCTGACCAGGGATCGAACCCAGGCCCCTGCATTGGGAGTGTGGCATCTTAACCACTGGACCACCAGGGAAGTCCCGACAAGTTTTTCTTGATATTTAGTCATCATTCAATTCCTGGTCCAGAGAGGGACATACCCTTACAAATGGAGATATCCTTAATAAATGTAAATTCACCTCATAAAAGGGCATTTTCTACTTGGTTTTCAAAGATTCTCCTGGGTCTGCTGTTTTTTTAATTAATCAGTCCAAAATAATCCTTTTGTCAAATGGGCATATTTTGGAGTGGTGTATTCTGCTGCCCTTGACACGTATGTGCCCTAATTTGCTTACGAATTCATCTACAGAAGGGCATCCTGATATCTTTAAGCTTTTAGCCATTATGAATAGAGCTGCTGTGCATTACTTGATGCTAGTTTTTGTTTGAACACAGGTTTTCAAAGCGGTTGTCTAAATACAAGAGATAGTCTTCTTGGATCCTAAGGTGAGACTATTTAAATTTGGAAAAAACTGCCAAACCGTCTTCCAAAGTTGGTTGTACATGAATTCTACCAGCATCTTGAGTATATTCTTGTATGCTTATTTAGTATCTGTTTATCCTCTTTGGACAGGTGTGTGTTTCATTCTTTATCAAATTTTAATGGCATTGTTTGGTATAATTTGAGTACACACCCTTTATCAGATATGTGTTTTGGAAATACCTTCTTCCAGTTTGTGGTTTGTCTTTTGGTTTTCTGAATAAGTTCTTTCATAGAGTCAAAAATTTTAATTTTATAAAGTCCACATTATCAATTATTTATCTTTTGTTGATAGACTTTTGGTGTTGTGTGTTTAAAACGCATCACCAGACCCAAGGTCATGTAGATTTTCTTCTTTCTTTTAAAAAAAATAAATTTATTTATTTATTTATTTTTGATTGCGTTGGGTCTTCGTTGCTGCATGTGGGTTTTCACTAGTTGCGCCGAGCGGGGGCTACTCGTCATTGCCATGCACGGGCTTCTCATTGCGGTTTCTTCTCTAGTTGTGGAGCATGGGCTCTAGTTGCGTGGCCTTCAGTAGTTGTTGCATGTGGGCTCAGTAGTTGTGGTGCATGGGCTCTAGAGTGCAGGCTCTGTAGTTGTGGTACACGGGCTTAGTTGCTCTGCAGCATGTGGGATCTTTCCGAACCAGGGCTCGAACCTATGTCACCTGCATTGGCAGGCCGATTCTTAACCAGTGCACCACCAGGGAAGTCCTAGATTTTCTTTTTTCTTCTAGAATTTTTATAGTTTGGTAATTTAAACTTGTTTATGGGCACTTTTGAGTGAATTTTGGTTTACGTTGTAAAGTTTGTGTCTACATTCATTTCATTACATATGGTTTCTAATTAATTGTTCCTTAACCATGTTTTGAGAAGATACAGTGAGATACTTGGCTCCATCTCAGTTTGGATTTCCAAACTTAGTATATACAGCAGAACAGCATTCCGAGTGAGGCCTCTGAGTTTGTGAGCGTGGTACTCCTGGCACTTCTCTGACGTCCCACGGGGGGCGCCGAACCCACCTGTCTGACCCTGGGGACACAGGTGCATCCGGCCCACAGACTTTGCTCTGTGACAAGCAGACAGGAGTTTGCCTCCTGTCAGGGCTTAGGTTTCTGGATCATGGGGAAGTGTCTACACTGATTGGAGCTGGCTTTTCTTAGGACCCACTGGTGAGGAGATGCCATGAGAGGAAAAAATGAGAAAATGTGGAGAATCTTCTTGTGCAGCTGACTGTTGGGTGGGTAGGGTGCATCTTCAGAGACTTAGGAGAGAAAGGGTTTAATGTGGAATACTGTGTGCTTTTAGTTAGTTTTATGTGCAGTGTAGATAGTGACCAGTGTCGTTCTTTGGAGCCTGGTGTCTAGTTTTCCTGGCACTGTTTGTTGATGGCTTTGGGTAGAATAAACATTTTAATAATAGTCATTTTTCTGATGCATGAGCATGGAATATTGTTTTCTATTGTGTCTTCAATTTCTTTATCAATGCTTTATAGTTTTCTGAGTATAGGTCTTTCATGTCCTTGGTTAAATTTATTCCTAAATGGTTTGTTCTTTTTGATGGAGTTGTAAATGGGATTATTTTCTTAATTTTTCTTTCTGATGATTCGTTTTAAGTGTATAGAAACAAAACTGATTTGTGCATATTGATTCCATATTTTGCAACTTTACTGTATTTATTTTTTTAACATTTTTTGAAGTAATGTGAAAAATTGTAATGCTAAAATCTCACAGTTTCTACTGCATCCCAGGTAATCCTCAGGACCCAAGACATGGTAGCTACTAATATACTCCTCTCACAGTGACTTTTTTTAAAAACTTTTTTATTTGACTTATTTTTGGCTGTGTTGGGTCTTCATTGCTGCGCACGGGCTTTCTCTAGTTGTGGGGAGCGGGGCCTACTCTTCGTTGCAGTACGCAGGCTTCTCATTGCAGTGGCTTCTCTTGTTGTGGAACACAGGCTCTAGGCGTGCGGGCTCAGTAGTTGTGGTGCATGGGTTCTAGAGTGCAGGCTCAGTAGTTGTGGCCCACGGTCTTAGTGCTCCGCCGCATGTGGGATCTTCCCGGACCAGGAGTTGAACCCGTGTTCCCTGCATTGGCAGACAGATTCTTAACCACTGTGCCACCAGGGAAGTCCCTCTCACTGTGCCTCTTAATACCATGTGGACTCCTACAAAGGAAATAACAATCACAACTTTGGTTGAACTTTGTCTGAGTAAGTCTCGGCCTCTATAACAAAGTTTGATGGCTGTCTTATCTGATTTTCTGGCATGGTACTGACATGGTTGTTTTGAAAAATAATTTACTTTCCAGTAATTTAAAATGTACAGAAAAGTTTCAGTGATGGCAAAAGTACTCACATTTGCCACTTCACACAAATGCTCAGTGTGTTTTACCCAAAACAGGGATACTCTCCTGAGGAATCAACACATAACCCCTAAATGAGGAAATCATGATGTCTACATTATAATTTAATACACAGGCCCACTTCAACTTTCGCCTGTTGTCCCAACTGTATGAAAATGTCTTTTTCCAACCAGATCCAGTTTTCTTTTTCTGGAACCATTACTGAGTTTTTCCCTCATTTGGACAACCTTGATGGATTTAAAGCAGACAAGATGAGTATGGGATCTGGGTGGCATTTTCTGTATGGCTTGTTTCACTAAGGATGTTTTTAATGTACATTTATGTTGTAAGAAATATCAGCACTACACTTTTTTTTTCATTGTCATTAAAAATACAAAACATGACATTTACCATTTAATTCATTTTACATATACACTTTTGTGGTATTGACTACCTTCATATAGTTGCACAAACAAGTTAACTAATGTGTACCTCCTGTGTGCATGGGAGATACCCAGGAAATTGAGTAACACCCTGAAATGGCCCAAGACATCACTTTAAATACCATCTTTATCTCAAAGGAAAAAAAGGAAGGGTATGGTTGTTTCTGTCTACATTCATTTGATTGCATATGGTTTCCAATTGATTGTCCTATAACTAGTTTTGGCAAAGTCATAGGATAGTTGGCTTCATTTCAGTTTGAATTTCCAAATTTAGTGGATTCTGCAGGCTTGATACAAGGTTTACAAACTTGATATTGGATCAGGACATCCCATGGTATAATCGGTATTAATGGTTTGTTCAACAATTAAAGTTCTGTGTGATATGAGTTCAGACTGGAGTAATCCTGGTTAGTTTCTATCTGTTATACATTTGTCCCAGGATGAAAGGACAAGAAACACAAGGCCTACTTTATAAAAGTGCCTTCAAACTAATTGATGGTATAATTTCCACCTAATTTTTTAAAAATTTATTTCATTGAAGTATAGTTGACTTACAATGTTGTGTTAATTTCTGCTGTACAACAAAGTGATTCAGATATATATATATATATATATATATATATATTTATATACACATACCCACTGTTTATTACATATATACATATGATTTACTACAGGGTATTGAATATAGTTTCCTGTGCTGTACAGTAAGACCTTGTTGTTTATCCATCCTATATATAATAATTTGCATCTGCTAATCCCAAACTCCCAATCCAGCCCTCCCCCATCTTCCCCTTGGCAACCACAAGTCTGTTTTCTATATCTGTGAGTCGGTTTCTGTTTTGTAGATTCATTTGTGTCTCATTTTAGATTTCACATATAAGTGATATCATATGGTATTTGTTGTTCTCTGTCTGACTTCACTTAGTATGATAATTGCTAGGTCCATCCATGTAGATGCAAATGGCATTATTTCACTCTGTTTTATGGCTGAGTAATATCCCATTGTATATATTTATTACATCTTCTTTATCCGTTCATCTCTTGATGGACATTCAGGTTGCTTTCATGTCTTGGCTATTGTGAATAGTGGTGCTATGAACATAGTGGTGCATGTATCTTTTCGAATTATAGTTTTGTATGGATATGTGCCCAGGAGTGGGGTTGCTGGTTCATATGGCAATTCTATTTTTATTTTATTTATATTTTTATAAATTTATTTATTTTATTATTTATTTTTATTTTTGGCTACGTTGGGTCTTCGTTGCTGTGCGCGGGCTTTCTCTGGTTATGGCAAGCAGAGGCTACCTTCGTTGTGGTGCCTGGGCTTCTCATTGTGGTGGCTTCGCTTGATGGGAGCACGGGCTCTAGGTGCGTGGGCTTCAGTAGTTGTGACATGCGGTCTCAGTAGTTGTGGCTTGAGGGCTCTAGAGCGCAGGCTCAGTAGTTGCTGCGCACGGGGTTAGTTACTCCACGGCATGTAGGATCTTCCCAGGCCAGGGCTCGAACCCATGTCCCTTGCATTGGCATGTGGATTCTTAACCACTGCACCACCAGGGAAGCCCTGGCAACTCTATGTTTAGTATTTTGAGGAACCTCCATACTGTTTTTCATAGTGGCTGAACCAATTTACATTCCGACCAACAGCGTAGGAGGGTTTCCTTTTCTCCTCACCCCCTACAGCATTTATTTGTAGACTTTTTATTGATGGCCATTCTGAACACTATGAGGTGATACCTCACTGTAGTTTTGATTTGCATTGTTCTAATAATTAGCGACATGGAGCATCTTTTCATGTGCCTATTGGCCATCTATATGTCTTCTTTGGAGAAACGTGTATTTAGACCTTCTGCCTACTTTTTGATTTTTTTTTTGAGTTTTAAGCTGGTTGTATATTTTAGAAATTAGGCCCTTGTTGGTCACATCATCTGCAAATATTTTCTCCCAAACAATTAGCACAGGTGCTGGGACAGCTGGATACCCACACACAGAAGAATAAAGTTGGACCCTTACCTGCCCCCCATCCCATATACAAAATCAACACAAAATGGATCAAAGGCCTAGATATAAGAACCAAAATTATAAAACTCATAAAAGAAAACATGAGAATAAATCTTCATGACCTTGGATTTGGCTGTGATTTCTTAGATCTGCTATCAAAAGCACAAGCAACAAAAAATAAAATAGATGAATTGGACTTCCTCAAAATGAAAAACCATTGTGTATAAAAGGAGCAAGGAATAAGATAATCCACCATCGAAAATGGCACAAGGTATTTGCAAACCATGTGTCTGATAAAGGACTGTAGCCCACCAGCCACGCCCCTGGTGCTCCAGTGGAGTGTCTGTGTGGCCCCTCCCGTCCTAGGTGATCAGGAGATTTCAGACCCCACAGCACCTAAGGGCCAGACACTGGTCATCCTCAGCACCCTCAAGGAGTGAATGCTGGATTGTTTTGAGCCCATATTCCCTCCCATTACTGCCCTCAAAGGCTGAAGGCTTCAGCATGCCTCCAGAAGGACACAGAGTATTTGCAAGTCTTTGAGAACCAAGAGAAGAGTCTTCACTTTTCTGAAAAGGGCATCTTATTATTTCACAACATTAACATTTTCAATCTGTCTCCCAGGGGTGCCCTCACAACTTCTTTATTTCTCTGAAAGTGGGCATGGTGGTTTGGCTGTCCCCAATCCCCACACCAGGTGACAAGGCCAGTGGGGCCAGCTCCTGGTGGTCCTTAGCTTCGTTGGAGATTAACCCAGACTGTCAGCCTGAGATTGAATGTGGACGCCCTTGCTTCTCCCCATCACCAATTCTCATCTCCTTCCCTGTCTCTTTTCCTCTTGCTTTTCAGAATCAGATTTACCTTATTGTCACCACTCACAGTTCCCTCAGAATCCAGAGATTTCTCCTCGAAAGGAGGGTTCTGGAGAAATCAGAGGGATAAATAAAGAATGCAGCTGATTCTGGTCTTGTGCTGATGCCCAAAAGGGTGATGAGAATGAGTGTTTTCATTAGAATTTTAAATCCTCCAAGTAATAGATCATTGGAGGGGGCATCCTGTATGTCTTCCTGCTCATTCTAATAATGTCATTCCTGAATTTTAATGTGGCAAATAATTTATATTATAAATATGCCAAGGGGGATATCCATTTAAAAAATGTTAGAGGTAACTCCAAGGGTTTTACAACAAACAAGGACACAGAACCCTGTGTCCAGACACTGGCTGAGTGATTTCTACCCTGAGCCGCAGTCCCCTGGAGGGCAGAGTGGCCATGACCCTCCTCCCGCAAGTCAGCCTACTCAGGCACATCCCACGTGGGACCACTGCATCTCAGAATCTTAGAGTGGCCAATGGCAGGTAGCTGGCTAGAGATGCGGACAAGAGAAAACTGCCCAGCAGCCTGGGAAAGCCCCAGGGTGAGGCCTTAGTAAGGGCCAGTGTCATGTCATTAGTTAGGGCCAGCATCAGGGCCGAAGATAAGACCATTGTCAGGGCATTAGTGAGGGGTATAATTAGGGTGTTAGTTAGGTAAAGAGTCAGGTCTTTAGTTACAGACAGTGTCAGGGCCTCAGGTAGAGACTTCGTCAAGGCTTTAGTTAAGAAGAGCATCGGAGCTTCACCAATGTTAGGGACAGCGTCTGGACGTTAGTTAGGGCCAGCCACCAGGCCTTAGGGATAGTGTCAGGACCTCAGAGAAAACTTGAGGGGCTAGTATAAGACAGTTCAGGCCGTTAGTTAGGGACACATCAGAGACTTTCTTAGGAACATATTCAGGGCCTTAGTAATGGTCAGAATCGGGGCATTATTTAGTGACAGTAAATGCTATGAGGGACAGCTTCAGGGCCATATTTAGGGACAGCGTCAGGGCCTCAGTTAGAGATAACTTAGGGCCTTAGTAAGAGAGAGTTCAGGCCGTTAGGGATATCTTGAGAGACTTTCTTAGGGACATATTCAGGGCCTTAGTTATGGACAGGATCAGGGCGATGGTGTCGGATATCTCAGTCTATTAGGGTCACCATCAGGGACTTAGTTAGAAATAGTTCAGGCTGTTCCTTAAGTATATTCTCATGGACTTAAATTTAATGCCAGAATCAGAGCTGTAGGTAGGGCCAGTGTCAGGGTGTTATTGTGGGATATCTGCAGCTATTAGGGACATCGTCAGGGTATTAGTTAGGGAAAGAGGCGGGCCATTATTGTAGACAGTGTCAGGGCCTCAGGTAGAGACAGCATCAAGGCCTTAGTTAGGAAGAGCATCAGGGCCTTAGTTAGGGACAGTGTCAGGACCTCAGAGAAAACTTGAGGGCCTTAGTAAGAGACAGTTCAGGCTGTTAGTTAGAGACACCTCACAGACTTTTTTAGGGACATAAAAGGTCCCTAAAGGACCTTTTATAAGGTCCTATCTTAGTAATGGACAGGATTAGGACATTATTTAGTGACCACTTAGGCTCTGAGGGACAGCATCAGGGCCTAAGTTAGAGCATCAGGGTCTTAGGGACAGGGTTAGGGACTATGTAAGTTATAGTTCAGACCATTAGCTTGAGACAGCATCAGGGGCTTCGTTAGGGAGAATGTCAAAGCTTCCGTGGGAGATAATTTGCGGGCCTTAATTAGACACAGTTCAGGCTGTTACTTAGGGACATCTTCAGAGCTTCAGTTAGGGACAGCATCAGGGTGTTAGTTAGGGAAGGATTCGGGCCAGTATTATAGACAGTGTCAGTGCCTCAGGTAGAGAGCACATCAGAGCCTTAGGGACAGGGTCAGAGACTTAGGGACATATTCAGGGCCTTAGTTATAGACAGCATCAGGGCATTATTGAGAGATATATGAGGCTATTAGGGACAGCATCACGGTGTTAGGGAAAGAGTTGGGGCATTATTACAGACAGTGCCTTAGGTAGAGACATCATCACAACCTTAGTTAGGAAGAGGGTCAGGGCCTTGGTTAGGGACAGGGTCAGGCCAACAGTGAGGGCATCTAAGGCTATTAGGGACATCGTCAAGGCCTTAGACTGGGTCAGCATCAGGGCTGTTGCGTCGACCAGTGTCAGGGCATTAATGAGGGACAAAATTTGGGTGTTAGTTAGGGAACGAATCAGGTCATTAGTTACAGGCAGTTTTAGGGCCTCAGGTAGAATCAGCATCAAGACCTTAGTTAGGAAGACCATCAGGGCCTCAATTAGGTTCAGCATCAGGACGTTAGTTAGGGCCAGAAACAGGACCTTAGTTAGGGACAGTGTTGTCAGGACCTCAGAAACAACTTGAGGGCCTTAGTAAGAGACAGTTCAGGCCGTTAGTTAGGGACACTTCAGAGATTTCCTTAGGGACATATTCAGGGCTTTACTAATGAACAGGATCAGGGTGTTATTTAGTGACAGACTAGTCTATGAGGGAAAGTGTCAGGGCCCAAGTTAGGGAGAGTGTCAAGGTTTTAGGGACAGGGTTTGGGTCTTCATAAGCTATAGCTCAGGCCATTAGCTTGGGATGGCATCAGGGGCTTGGCTAGCAAGGATGTCAAGGCTTCATTTAGAGATAACTTGAGGGACTTAATTAGACACAGTTCAGGCTGTTACTTAGGGACATTGTCAGGACCTTAGTTAGGAATAGTGTCAGGGCGTTAGTTAGGGACAAAGTTAGGTTGTTAGTTAGGGAAAGAGTCAGGTAATTAGTTACAGATAATGTTAGTGCCTTAGGTAGACATCGCATCAAGTCCTTACTTAGGAAGAGCGACAGGGCCTCAGTTAGGGACACTGTCCGGACATTAATAGGACCAGCCTCAGAGTGTTAGGTAGGGCCATTGTCAGGACATTAGTTAGGGGCAGCTTCAGGGCCTTAGTTAGGGACAGCATCAGGGCCTCTGTTAGAGAAAACTTGAGACCCCTAGTAAGAGACAGTACAGGTGTTAATTAGGGACATTGTCAGGGCCTTAGTTAGGGACAGCGTCAGGGACTTAGTGATAGCATCAGGGCCTTAGTTATTGACAGTATCAGGGCCTACATTAGGGACAGTGTCAGCGTCAATTTAGGGACATGTCGGCCTTAGGGACAGTGTCAGGGCCTTTGTTAGTGCCAGTGTCATAGCATAATTAGGGAAAAAGGCCATTAGTTAAAGACAGGCTTAGGGAATTAGAGACAGCGTCATGGTCTTAGGACCAGCGTCAGGACATTAGCTAGGGATAGTGTCAGGACCTTAGTTATTGACAGCATCAGGGCCTACATTAGGGACAGCATCAGCATCTAGTTAGGACCAGCATCAGGGCCTTAGTTACGAACAGCACCTCAGCCATTATGAGAATAAAATATTCTGTTGTTTATAAACTACCAAGTCTCTGGTATTTCATTTTAGCAGCCAAAGAGCTGGCTGAGGATAAATAACCCTGAGCTTGAATATCTATCAAGAGAAACCTTCAAATCTCAAAACAAAAGAGAAAATGGGCTGGAAAGAAACCAACAGGACCTAATAATCAATAATTGTGGAACAACTAAGAATGTTATGACATATACATAATGGGTATAGCAAGAGAAGAAGATAGAAAACAGAAAATATTTTTTAAATGACTGAAAATTTCCTCAAATGAATGTCTGACACCAAAAACACAACGTGTGAACTGAGACAAAAATATGAATAGTAAAGAAAACTACTGACCTATATCTCTCCAGAACATACATGCAAAAATCCTCAAAAAATATTAACGAATTGAATCCAACAATGTTTTGACAGACTTGTATACCATGAATGAGAAGGATTTATCCCAGGTATGCAAGGCCTGTTCCACATTCTAAAATCAAATAATTACAGCCATCATATTAACAACCTAAAGAAGAAAACTATATTATCGTATCAATAGATGCAGAAGACTTTTTTAAAAAATCCAACACTCATTCTTCATGAAAACTCTCAGTAACATAGAAATAGGAGTTTTCTCAAGTTGATAACAAAAATCTACAAAAACCTTCACCTCACATTGTGCTTAGTGGTAAGAAACATGAAACTTTCCCACTAAATTCAGTTAAAAATCAAGGATGTCCCTTGCTCATGCAATAAGGCAAGAAAAGGAATAAAATACAGATTGTGTAGAAAAATAATAAGAAAAGCAGCTCAGTTAAAAAGTGGACCAACACAATTTACAGCCACCTCACCAGAGAATACAGACACTTTCCATGTAAGTATATGGAAGAATAATCCAGATTACATGCTGTCATTAAAATGGAAATTAAAAATACAATGATATACCACTACCTAACTCTTAGACTGGCCAAAGTGTGGAACAATGACAGCAACAAATGCTGTAGTGGATGGGGAGCAATAGGAACTATAGTTCGTTGCTGGTGGAAATGAAAAATAATAGAGCTACTTTGGAAGACAGATTGACACTTTCTACAACATTGAACATACTCTACAATCCAGAAAGTGTTCTCATGGATGTATACTGAAAGGAGTTAAAAACATTTGTCCATACAAAATCTGCATATGGATATTTTTAGCACCTTTATTCAATATTGCCAAAATGTGAAGGAAACCAAGCTGTCCTTCAGTAGATGAATGGAAAAATATACTTTAGTATATTCTGGGAATGGAATAATATTCAGCACTAAAAAAGTAAGCTATCAAGCCATAAAAATATACGGGAAATTCTTTTCTCTTTTGAAGTATAAATGATTTAAAATAATGTTAGTTTCTGTTGTACAGCATACTGATTTTTTTTTCAGATTCCATTCCATTGTAGGTTATTACAAGATACTGAATAAAATTCCCTGTGCTATACAGTAAATCCTTGTTGCTTATCTATGTTACGTATAATAGTTTGTATATGTTAATTCCATACCCTAATTTGTTCCTCTGCCCTTCCCTTTCCCTTTGGTAACTATAAGTTTTTTTCTATGTCTGTGAGTGTGTTTCTCTTTTGTATATAAATTTATGTATTTTTTTTTAGATCCCACCTATAAGTGATCATATAGCATTTGTCTTCCTCTGTCTTATTTCATTAAGTGTAATGTTCTCTAGGTCCATCCATGTTGCTTTAAGTACTATTATTTTATTCTTTTTTATGGCTGAGTAATATTCCATTATACAGGTACATAAACCACATCTTTTTCTAAAAATTAATTAATTAATTAATTAATTTCTGGCTGCGTTGTGTCTTCGTGGCTGCTCGTGGGCTTTCCCTAGTTGCGGCAAGCGGGGGCCACTCTTTGTCATGGTGTGTGGTCTTCTCCTTGCAGTGGCTTCTCTTGTTGTGGAGCAGGGGCTCTAGGCACGTGGGCCTCAGCAGTCATGGCACGTAGGCTCAGCAGTTGTGGCTCACGGGCCCAGTGGCTCCGCGGCATGTGGGATCTTCTCAGACCAGGGCTCAAACCCGTGTCCCCTGCATTGGCAGGTGGATTCTCAACCACCGTGCCAACAGGGAAGTCCCTACCACATCTTCTTAAGCCAATAGTCTGTTGATGGTAACCTGGATTTTTTCAGTGTCTTGGCTACTGTAAATAGTGTTGCTATCAACATAGGGGTGTAAATATCCTTTCAAGTTAGTGTTTTTGTTTTTTTCAGATTTATACCAAGTAGTGGAATTGCTGGATCATATGGTAGCTTTTAGTTTTTTAAGGAATCTCCAAACTCTTTTCCATAGTGGCTGGAATTCTTAAATGCATATTATAAGGTGAAAGAAACCAGTATGAAAATGGTACAAGATATATGATTCCAAAGATATGATATTATGTTAAAGACATATGTATAAGACAGTTAAAAGGTCATGGTTGCCCAGGGTGGCAGAGATGGGGCAATGAATAGCTTAAGTCTAGAGAATTCTCAGGAAAGTTAAAATAATCTGTATAATACTATTGATATAATGATGGATTTTTGTCATTATGCATTTGTCCAATCCCACAGAATGTACCTCACTAAGGAAGAACCATAAGGTAAACTATGGTCTTTGAACAAGTATGATGTATCAATGTAGATCCATTGACGGTACAAAAGTACCACTCTTTTGTGGGGTGTTGAGCATGAGGGGCCTATACCTGTGTGGGAGCAGGAAGCATATGGGAAATCTCCATCATGTTTTCACTTTTGCTATGAACCTAAATGGCTTTTTAAATAATCGCTTAAAATTTAAATATTTACATTGGTAAGTGGAGCATGAAACACTTATTGGCATATATTAAAAGATTCCACAACTAAAAATAGAACTACCATATGACCCAGCGATTCCACTCCTGGGTGGATAACAAAAACAACCCCAAAACATTAATTCAAAAAGATACATGCACCTCAGTGTTCATAGCGGCATTTTTTACAACTGCCAAGATATGGAAACAAGCTAAGTGTTCATCAACAGATGAATGGATAAAGAAGATGTGATATATATACACACAATGCCATCCTACTCAGCCATAAAAAACATAAAATTTTTCCATTTTCAGCAACATGGGTGGAGTTGGAGGGTATTATGCTAAGTGAAATAAGTCAGACAGAGAAAGGCAAGTACTGTGTTCTTCATATATGTGGAATCTAAAAAGTACAACAAATCAGTAAATATAACAAAAAAGCAAACTCACAGATATATAGAACAAACTAGTGGTTACCACTGGGGAGTGTGGAGGAGCAATATAGGGGTTGGGAAGTGGGAGGTACAAATATTGGCTGTGGGTGGGGATGTATTTTACAAAACAGGGAAAATAGCCAATACTTTATAATAACTAAATGAAAAGTAAACTTTTTAAATTGTATAAAAATTTAATTTTTAAAAAAGAATAAAATAAAATGTTTAAATGATTCAGTATTCTGAAAGAATATTTGGAAAAGTAGATATGCTTTTCTCTAATTTTTATTTAATTAATGCTCTTTAAAGATGTGAGAAAGTGTAAAGTGGGGGTCGGGAGAACAAACTGTGACTCTACAATTCATAACACACACAGTAATCAAATTTTTCTGATCTGTTGATTCATTTATAATGTGCTTTATTACTTAATATAGATCACGACTTTTTTTGTTAATCATCAGATGTGCATTCATATCATTATTTTCAAAGGTTTCTGTCCATTCCCAACCCAAAATGTTAATCCACCCTCCATCGCTGACTTTGGTTTATTTTCAAACAAATCTGTGATGTAAACAACTTGTGCTCTGCATCTTTTGGGGTATGGAGTCTCAGCTCACCTGAGGACTGGTGGTCATGCTCTGCCCCCGGGAAGTCCTGTGGGTCAAGTGGGCCCTGAGAGGAGAGGGAGCTAGAGGACCTGAGGACTAAGGGTACCTTTCGGTAGATTCCTAAAGGTGACCCCTCACACATCCCTAAACCTACCATGTGATTTCCACCAACACAGCAGCATCTACCCTAGGCAACAGCAAGGCCACACCCATTCCAGGAAGAGCTCAGCCCCTAGGAATCAGGCCCAGGGAACCTGCACTTCTGGAAGTTCTTACCCCAAACCTTCACGCTACGCAGTGGTCTCAGGTGTGCTATGCCTAATATCTCTAGCTCAGTGCTGTTGAATGCGGGTCTGAGGGAGTAACATCTGCTCCAACAAAAAACTTGTTACAGATGCCATGTCATCAGCCCCACAGGAGGATCATAACTTAGAGTGGGACCCTGATTCCCCCAAAATTTGTATGCACTTTGAAGCTGCAGAAGAAATGTTTGCTACGTGGTTCCCATGCAGTTTCCCATTAGTACTACATGATGAGTATTTAGAAATAACATCATCTGTGCCCTCCCCACAGAGTCTGTCTATTGATCTGGGTGGGAGCATCCGTGTTGTTTTAACTCCAGGTGATTCTAAGGTGAGGTCAGGTTTAAGCCCGAGGGCTGCTGGGTAACCGGTGAGAGTTGCTTCCAGTCTTTGGTCCTTCTTCCTTTGGGGAGGCATTGGTGTCTGCTCTACATGGGCCTGGAAGGGGCAGGGCATTATAGTCCACTTACTCTCTGCTGTAGCAGGGTTTTTGGGCATCTGCGTGAGGGAAGAGTATGTGTAGATAGGAAAGAAAAAGATCACAGTTTGGTCTCCGTTCAGGGGCTCATCGTTCCTGAATCTCTCTTTTTCAAGAGGTTGGCATTTCAGCGTTTCAAGGTCCTTTTGTCTGTGGCTGTGGTGGGAACAGGTGAAGGAGCTGTGCTGATTGTGCTGAAGGCATATTCTCAACATGCTGATGTGGTTCCTCAACATAATGTCCATGAGAAAACGACCAAAGCAGGAAGAACTTGAGGAGGGAATGGCAGCTTCTCAGGTGACTGTCCTGTCCTGGGTCAGAGGCTGTGTCTGCTTTTCCTCCTGAAACTTCATGGATTGCGAACCTAAAAAACTTTAATTTTCTACTTCTGATGTTCCTGCCTTGCAAAGTTGTTTTCAACTACTTATTTTTTTTCCTTCTTATGATAGTCAAAGTCCACTCTTTAGAATACCTCTCCCTGTGATCCAGAGCCTTTTCCCCATTGTCTGCATCCAGGCTCCCTACAGAGCATGGAGAATTCTCACTATGAATAAATGACATTCAACTATTGAATTGATTCTCTTTGTGAAAGATCAACATGGGAAGGCAGTAATATCCAAAATGCCCTACGGCATAATTTTAGATGCTGGATATTAGTGAAGAAGGGAAAGTGGAATGATTAATGTACATCTGAATACAACAGAAACGTCAGCTTATCACAGCAGGATTAAGAAAATGCTCTTTTAAGTGTGATGGCATTAGTGGCCCAGATAACTCAAGGTTCTGGGAGAAAAAGTAATAAGGAGAGATTTGCTCTATATGTTGATAAGAAAGACTATTTAAATACAGTGTAACAGTCAGAGAACATGAGAGGTATATGTGGACTGAAATTTCCATAAAACTGACATTTTTTTTGTGATAGTTTCAGATTATGATTTTCTTATGTATTTTCACCCAGAGTACCATAGTAGTGATAATGTTTCTTGTGAGCTTCAGTCACCTGATAATCATTTGTCCCATTACACCTGATGTTCACTGGTTCAGTTGCTTTCTGCAAGATTCCTCCATTATGAAGTTCATATATTTTATCTTTAGTAAATGTCTGGTGTGATTCACTGAGAAAATGTGCATAAACCATCAAGGTAAATCTGGAAAATCCCATTTCTTCTGAGTTTTGTTTTTCTGTTTTTTTTTTTTTTGGCTTGTAGTTTTCTTTGGAAAATGAACATTGTCACCTTTGTTTATTAAAGATATTGGCTTTTCAAGTGGAGGTTGTAATTGGTCAAGACTTGTTCTTGTAAGTTTCCGTTGTACTCCATACTCAGGTAACAGACATGGTCTTCTTTATCACTTCTTTGTATTTTCAAAAAAGTTTACAAGAATCTCATTATTAATGTATGCTCAACTGTGTTTAATTTATGAAATAAAGCTCAACTCAAATGATAAATAATTTTTCAAAGAAATCAGAGATTAAGAACCAATAGCTCTAATTTTATATCATTGTGGGTATGTCTCCCCTAGTGTATTTATAATATACAAAGTGTATCACCCACAAATAGATTTATTTGATTTACCCAATTAAAAATGGTTCATATTAATTATTCTTTAAAGGTCTGTTAGAATTCGCCTGTGAATCCATCTAGTCTTGGTATTTTTTTGTTGGAAGGTTTTTAAGAACTGATGCAATCTCCTTAATAGTAATTTGGTCTGTTCAGATTGTTTCATTTCTTCATGATTCAGTCTTTTTATTTATTTTTAAAATAAATTTATTTATTTATTTGTTTTTATTTCTGGCTGTGTTGGGTCATCTTTGCTGTGCGCGGGCTTTCTCTAGTTGCGGTGAGTGGGGGCTATTCTTTGTTGCAGGGTGCGGGCTTCTCATTGCGGTGGCTTCTCTTGTTGCAGAGCACGGGCTCTAAGCGTGCGGGCTTCAGTAGTTGTGGCATGTAGGCTCATTAGTTTGGTTTGCGGGCTCTTGAACACAGGCTCAATAGTTTGGCGCATGGGCTTAGTTGCTCCGCGGCATGTGTGATCTTCCTGGGCCAGGGCTCGAACCCATGTTCCTTGCATTGGCAGGCAGATTCTTAACTACTGTGTCACCAGGGAAGCCCCTGGTCTTTTTAGTTTTTATTTTTTTCTTTGGCCCATTGACTATTTAGGATCATGTTGTTTAATTTCCACATATTTGTAAATTTTCCAGATTCTGTCCTGTTCATTTCTGGTTTATTACCATTATGGTTGAAAAAATACTTAGTATGATGTCAGTCTTCTTAAATTTACGAAGACTTGTTTAGTGACCCATCACATGATCTGTCCTGGAGAATGTTCAGTGTGCACTTGAGAAGAATATGTATTCTGCTGCTGTTGGATGGACTGTTCTGTTTTTGTCTGTTCAGTCCATTTGGTCTAATATACAGCTCAGGTTTGGTACTTCCGTATTGACTTTCTTTTTGGATGACCTATTCATTGTTGACAGTTGGGTATTAAAGATCCCTACACTTTTTTTTAGTATTGTTTATTTGTCTCTTCCAATCTGGTAGTGTTTGCTTAATATATTAAAATCCTCCACTGTTGGGTGCATATTTATTTTTGATTTTTGTCTTGATAAATTGAAAGCATTATCATTATATAATGACCTTATTTATTTTTCCTTGTTGCAGCTTTAGGCTTAAAGTCTATTTTGTCTGGTATAACTCTAGCTACCACTGGTTTCTTTTGGTTTCCACTTGTATGGAATATCTTGTACCAGAGCTTCAATTTGAGCTTATTTGTGTTTTTAACTCTGAAGTGAGTCTCTGATAGCCAGCATATAGTTCGATCTTGTATTTTTATCTGTCTAGCCACTCTATGACTTTTGACTAAAGAATTGAATACATTTATGTTTACAGTAATTACTTACAGTTAAGGACTTACCAGTGCCATCTTATTGTTTTCTGGGTTTTATGTTATTTCTTGTTCCTTCCACTGTTGCTGCCTTTCTTTGTGAATTAGTGATATTCTGTAGTGGTATGTTATGATTCCCTTCTCTTTATGTTTTCTGAGTCTACTATAAGATTTTTGCTCTGTGGCTCCATGAGGCATACAGAAAACATCTTACAGATTTAGCAGGCTATTTTATGTTGATAATAATATAATTCCATGACACAAACACAAAACTACACTTTTACTCCCATCCATGAATTTTTGTATATGGTGTTACAACTTACCTCTTTGTATATTGTTTATACATTCAAATTATTATAGCTGCAGTTATTTTAATAATCACATACTTTAACTTTTATACTAAAGTTAACCAGGTAACACACCACCATATCACATTATTAAAAGTATTCTTACCTTAACTATATACTTATGTTTACAAGTCTCGTATATTCTCATATGTTTTCATGGTACGATTTAGTTTACTTTTATTGTAGCTTGAGGAACTCTTTTAGAATTGTTTTAACACAGATATAGTGATTATGAACTGTCTCAGCTTTTTGGGAGCATTTTTAATCTCTTCATTTAAGAAGGACAATTATGATGGAGAGGATATTCTTTGTTGGCAGTTTTTTTTTTCATTGAGTAATTTGAATGTATTATCCCACTCTCTCCTGGCCTGTGAGGTTTCTGCTGAGAAATCAACTGATAACCTTATGAGGTTTCTCCTGTAAGTTATAAGCTTCTCTCCTCTTGCTGCTTTTCAGATTCTTTGTTTTTGATTGTTGACAGTTTTACTATAATGTGTTTTGGGGAATGTTTTTCTTTTTTTTCTTCCTTTTTTTTTTTTTTTAGTTTGGTGCCCTATGAGCTTCATGAACTTGGATATCCAAATCTCTCCCTGATTACGAAAGTTCTCAGCAACTATTTCTTTAAATAAGACTTCTCTCTATATCTTTTCCTTTTAAGACTCCATAATTCACAGAAGGTTTCTTTTGATGATATCCTATAGATCACAAAATCCTTCTTCACTCTTTTTTTCTTTGTTCTCCTCTGAGTGGATATATTTAACTTACTGTCTTCTGACTTACAGAAAATTTATTTTGCTTGATCTGTTTATATATTGATTATGCTTATTGCATTTCTTTTTTCTTATATTTACAATAAAATATTACTTGGATTTAATGGTGCTTTGCTACATTTAAATGTTATGCTTTGCCATTGTAGCAGTAGCTATCACCTATATCATGTCACATAATTATTATTTCTTTATTATGGTTAGAAAAATTAAGATCTAGTCTCTTAGCAAGTTTGACGATTATAATACAATACCATGGTCTATATTGACTATCATGTGCATCAGATCTTTAGGAATTATTTACTATTAGTTAAAAGCTTGTATCCTTAAACAACATCTCTCCTATTCCCCACACCACAGCCCCTTGTGACCCACATTCTACTCTTTATAAGTTTGGCTTCTTTTTATTTCCATATGTAAAGGATATCACATAGTATTTGTCTTTCTCTTTTTGACTTATATCAGCATAATTTAGCCAAGGTACATCAATGTGAAAAATGGTAGAATTTCCTTCTTTCTAAGGGCTAAATAATATCCATTGTGTGTGTGTAAACATAGATAAGTATATAGATATAGATATCATATCTTTCTTATCCACTCATCTTTTGATAGGAACTTAGGTTGATTCCATATATTGGCTATTGTGGATAATGCTGCAAGAAATATGGGGGTGCATATTTCTTTTCAAGTAAGTGCTTTTTATTTTTTTGGATAAATACTCAGAAATGGAATTGCTGGATAATGTAACAGATCTATTTTTAACTTTTCTGAGCAACCTTCATATTGTTTTCCATAGTTGCCGTGAAATTATATCCCCACTAACAGTTCACAAGTGTTCTCTTTTGTCAACATCATCACCAACGCTTATTTTCTCGTCTTTTTGATGATAGCCATTCTAACAGGTGTGAGATAATATCTCATGGTGGTTTTTATGTGCATTGTACTGATGATTAGTCATGTTGAGTACATTTTTGTATACTTATTGGCCATCAATATGTCTTTTTTGGAAAAATAATCTGTTTCCTTTGCCCATTCATACATTGAATTGTTTGGTTTCTTGTGGCCTTTTATGAGTTTTTTAAAAAATGTATTTTGATTACAGGCCCCTTATCCAACCTATGGTTTGCATTTTTTTTCCCATTTGGTAGGTTTACTTTTCATTTTGTTGATTGTCTATAATGTTGTACAGTAGCTTTTTTTAAAATTTATTTATTTATTTATTTATTTATTTTTTGGCTGTGTTGGGTCTTCGTTTCTGTGTGAGGGCTTTCTCTAGTTGCGGCAAGCGGGGGCCACTCTTCATCGTGGTGCGTGGGCCTCTCACTATCGTGGCCTCTCTTGTTGCGGAGCACAGGCTCCAGATGCACAGGCTCTGTAGTTGTGGCTCACGGGCCTAGTTGCTCCATGGCATGTGGGATCTTCCCAGTCCAGGGCTCGAACCCATGTCGCTTGCATTGGCAGGCAGATTCTCAACCACTGCACCACCAGGGAAGCCTTGTACAGTAGCTTTTTTTTAAGCTTTATTTATTATTTATTCATGCATTTTATTTATTTTTTTTGGCTGCGTTGGGTCTTAGTTGCAGCATGCGGGCTCTTCGTTGCGGTGTGCAGGCTTCTCTCTAGCTGTGGTGTGCGGGTTTTTCTTTTTTTCTCTCTTTGTAGTTGTGTTGTGCAGGATCCACGGTGCATGGGCTCTGTGGTTTGTGCCATGCAGGCTCTCTAATTGAGGCGGGTGAGCTGAGTAATTGTGACGCACAGGATTAGTTTCCCTGCAGCATATGAGATCTTAGTTCCCCTACCAGGGATCAAACCCGTGTCACCTGCATTGTAAGGCAGATTCTCTACCACTGGACCACCAGGGAAGGCCCTAGAAGCTTTAAGTTTGATTTCTTCTTGGTTGTGGATTTCTGCTTTTGTTGTTTGCGCTTTTAGCATCATATTAAAAGAATAATCATCAAAACCAATGTGGAAGAGTTTTTAATGCTTTCTTTTAAGACTTTTATGGTATCAGTTCTTAGGTTCAAGTCTTTGATCCATCTTGAGTTAATTCTTGTGCCTGACGTAAGATAGGGGTTCAAATTTCTGTTTTGCTTGTGCTTATCCAGGTTTTCTAACACCATTTATTGAAGACACTATTATTTCTCTATGGTTGTTCTTGCCTACCTTGTCAAAAATTAGTTAACCTTACATCTAGGGATTTAATTCTGGGCTCTCTGTTCTGTTGCATTGGTCTGGGTGTCTATTTTGATGCCAGCACTATACTGTTTTAATTAATATAGATTGTAGTATAGTTTGAAATTAGGAATTGTGATGCCTCAGGTTTTGTTCTTCTTCCTCAGGACTGTATTGGCTATTCAGATTTTCTCTGGTTCCATAGAAAGTTTAGAATTGATTTTTTATTTCTGTGGAGAATGTCATTGGATTTTTGAGAGATATTGTTAGAATCTACAGATGGTGTTAAGGACTTTTGATCTTAGAAATCCCTCCGATCTATGAACATAGGATACCTTTCCATTTTTCAGTGACTTCAATTTATTTTATCAGTGTCTTACAGTGTTCAAAGTAGAGACTTTTCAACAACTTTGTCAAATTTATTTCTAAATATTTTATTATTTTTGATGCTATTGTCAATTAGATTGTTTTCTTTTTTCAGACGTTTTACTATCTGTGTATAGAAATACAACTGATGATGTATGTTGATTTTATATACTGCAATTTTACATACTTTGTTGATCAGTTACAACTTTTTGGTGAATTCCTTGGGACTTTTTATATACAAAATCATACCCTCTTCAAATAATGATAATTTTAGTTCTCCCTTTCCTATTTGGTCACCTTTCTTTGTCTTGCCTAATTGCTCCAGCTAACACTGCCAGTACTATATTGAATAAGATTGATTAAGTGGGCATGACTTTCTCGTTCTTGACCTTAGAAAAATAGCTTTTACCTTTTTACCAATGAGTATGATGTTAGTTATGGGCTTGTTACATATGGCCTTAATTATGTTGAGGTACATTCCCCCCATACTCAATCTGTTCAGAGTTTTTAATCATAAAAGGATAGCATTTTGTCCATTGCTTTTTTGCATATATTGAAATGATCATGTGTTTTTTATTTTTACTCTTTTAATGTGACGTATCTCACATATTCATTTGTGTATGTTGAAACATTATTACATCTCAGTGATAAATCCCACTTGGTCACAGTGTATGATCCTTTTAATGTGTTGTTGAAGTTGATTTGTTAATATTTTGTTCAGAATTTTTGCATTTATGTTAATCAGTTTTATTGACCTGTAGTTTTCTTTTCTTACAGAGTCTTTATTTGACTTTGGTGTTTTGGAAATGCTGGCCTCATAGAACAAGTTTAGGAGTATTCGTTTCTCTTCAGTTTTTTGGAAGAGTTATTACTGGTATTAATTTTTCTTCATTGGCTTGGTAGAATTTACCAATAAAGTCATCTGGTCCTTCCCTTTTCTGTGTTGGGTGTTTTTTGATTATGGATTCAATCCCTTGTTATCGGTCTGTTTAGATTTTCTATTTCTTCTTGATTCAGTCTTGGTAGGTAGTATGTTTCTAGGAGTTACCAATTTCTTCTAGGATATCTAATTTGTTGGCATATATTTGTTCATAGTAATCCCTTATGATCCTGTATTTCTGTCGTATCAGTGGTAATGTCTCCTCTTTCATTTCTCATTTTGTCTTCTCTCTTTTTTCCTAACCTAGCTGAAAGTTTGTGAATTTTATGGTTTTGAAAATCCAGCTTTTATTTCGTTGATCCTTTCTATTGACTTTCTTTTATCTATTTTATTTATTTCCACTCTAGTCTTTATTGTATCCTTCCCTCTGCTAACTTTGGGAAACATTTCTTCTGTTTCTAGTTCCTTGAAGTGTAGAGTTAGATAATTTAGGCGCTTTCTAATTTCTTGTCATATGCACTTATGGCTGTAAACTTTCCTCTCTGAACTGCTTTTGCAGCATCCCATAGGTTTCAGTAGGTTGTGTTTCCATTTTCATTTGTTTTGAGGGTTTTTTTTAATTCACTTTAAAAAAAATTAATTTATTTAATTTTGGCTGTGTTTGGTCTTTGTTGCTGCGTGCAGGCTTTCTCTAGTTGTGGTGAGCGGGGGCTACTCTTCGCTGTGGTGCGCAGGCACTACTCTTCATTGCAGTGCGTGGGCTTCTCATTGCGGTGGCTTCTCTTGTTGTGGAGCATGGCTCTAGGTGCGTGGGCTTCAGTAGTTGTGGTGCATGGGCTTAGCTGCTCCGCGTCATGTGGGATCTTCCCGGACCAGGGCTCGAACCCGTGTCCGCTGCATTGGCAGGCGGATTCTTAAGCACTGCACCACCACAGAAGTCCTTTTAATTCACTTTTGATTTCTTTTTTGACCCATTGATTATTTGGAAGTGTACTGTTTAGTTTCCACATTTTTGTAGATTTTCCAGATAGACTCTTGTTGATTTCTAGTTCTGTATCATTGTGTCCAGACAGTTGATATGATTTTGATCTTCTTAAATTTACTAAGATGTATTTGTGTTTTATGATATGACCTATCCTGGAGTATGTTCCATGAGAACAGGTTGTTGGATGAAATGTTCTGTATATGCCTGTTAAGTGCACTTGGTGTAACGTATAGACCGGAATCTTGATTGTCAGGACGTTGCGGTGGGAGATACGGGGGATGCTGTTCAAATGGTATAAAACTTTGGTTATGAAAAATGAATGAATTCTCGAGCACTGAGTACAGCCTGGTGAAACAGTCAATTATGGAGTGTATTATACTTTTTAAAAAATAATTTAGATTTAATCAACAAATTATCAATAACATTCTGAAACATATGGTGCATTACAACAGACATCACCAGTTAAAGTATAATGTTAAGGCAAATCTTCTGCAGTGAAAAATTACTCCTTTTCCAAACTATCCTTGTACTCATATAACTTTTTTAATGCAATTTATTTTTTATATTTTTTATTGAAGTATACTTAATATACTATATTCCTCCCTCCCACCTTTCCCCTTTGGTAACCATAACTTTGTTTTCTTTATCTGTGAGTTGGTTTCTATTTTGTAAATAAGTTCATGTGTATCATTTTTTTTTAGGTTCAACATACCAGTGATATCATATGGTATTTGTTATCTTCTGTCTGACTTACTTTACTTAGAATGTTTATCTCTAGGTCAATCCATGTTGCTGCAAATGGCATTATTTCATTTTTTTATGTCTGAGTAGTATACCACATCTTCTTTGTCCATTCTTCTGTCAATGGACATTCACATTGCTTCGATGTCTTGGCTATTGTAAATAGTGCTGCAGTGAACATTGGGGTGCATGTATCCTTTGTTTCTTTTTTAAATTAATTAATTCATTTTTAACATCTTTATTGGACTATGATTGCTTTAAAATGTTGTGTTAGTTTCTGGTGTATAACGAGGTGAATCAGCTATACTTATACATATTCCCCATATCACCTCCCTCTTGCGTCCCCCTCCCACCCTCCCTATCCCACCCATCTAGGTGGTTACAAAGCACCAAGCTGATCTCCTGTGCTATGCGGCTGCTTCCCACTAGCTAACTATTTTACATTTGGTAGTGTATACATGTCACTGCTACTCTCTCACTTCGTCTCAGCTTACCCTTCCCCCACCCCGTGTGCTTAAGTCCATTCTCTATGTCTGTGTCTTTATTCCTGTCTTGCCCCTAGGTTCATCAGAACCTTTTTTTTTTAGATTCCATATATATGTATTACCATACAGTATTTGTTTTTCTCTTTATGACTTACTTCACTCTGTATGACAGACTCTAGTTCCATCCACCTCACTACAAATAACTCAATTTCGCTTCTTTCTATGGCTGAATAATAGTCCATTGTATATATGTGCCACATCTTCTTTATCCATTCATCTGTCAGTGGACACTTAGGTTGCTTCCATGTCCTTTCTATTGTAAATAGTGCTGCAATGAACATGGTGGTACATGACTCTTTTTGAATTATGGTTTTCTCAGGGTATATGCCCAGTAGCGGGACTGCTGGGTCCTATTGTAGTTCTATTTTTAGTTGTTTTCTTTTTTAATTAATTACTTATTTATTTATTTATGTCTTTGTTGGGTCTTCGTTTCTGTGCGAGGGCTTTCTCTAGTTGCGGCAAGTGGGGGCCACTCTTCATCGCGGTGCACGGGCCTCTCACCATCGCAGCCTCTCCTGTTGCGGAACACAGGCTCCAGACGCGCAGGCTCAGTAATTGTGGCTCACAGGCCCAGTTGCTCCGCGGCATGTGGGATCTTCCCAGACCAGGGCTCGAACCCGTGTCCCCTGCATTGGCAGGCAGACTCTCAACCACTGTGCCACCAGGGAAGACCCTATTTTTAGTTTTTTAAGGAACCTCCTTACTGTTCTCCATAGAGGCTGTATCAATTTACATTCCCACCAACAGTGCAAAAGGGTTCCCTTTTCTCCACACCCTTTACAGCATTTATTGTTTGTAGATATTTTGATGATGGCCATTCTAACCGGTGTGAGATGATATCTCATGGTAGTTTTGATTTTCATTTCTCTAATGATTAGTGATGTTGAGCATCCTTTCATGTGTGTGTTGGCAATCTGTATATCTTCTTTGGAGAAATGTCTATTCAGGTCTTCTGTCCATTTTTGGATTGCATTGTTTGTCTTTGTGATGTTGAGCTGCATGAGCTGCTTGTATATTTTGGAGATTAATCCTTTGTCAGTTGCTTCATTTGCAAAATATCTTCCCATTCTGAGGGTTGTCTTTTCATCTTGTTAATGGTTTCCTTTGCTGTGCCAAAGCTTTTAAGTTTCATTAGGTCCCATTTGTTTATTTTTGTTTTTATTTCCATTTCTCTAGGAGGTGGGTCAAAAAGGATCTTGCTGTGATTGATGTCATAGAGTGTTCTGCCTATGTTTTCCTCTAAGAGTTTTATAGTGTCTGGCTTTACATTTAGGTATTTTATCCATTTTGAGTTTATTTTTGTGTATGGTGATAGGGAGTGTTCCAATTTCATTCTTTTAAATGTAGCTCTCCATTTTTCCCAGCACCACTTATTGAAGTGGCTGTCTTTTCTCCACTGTATATTCCTGCCTCTTTCATCAAAGATAAGGTGACCATATATGCGTGGGTTTATCTCTGGGCTTTCTATCCTGTTCCACTGATCTATATTTCGGTTTTTGTGCCAGTACCATACTGTCTTGATTACTGTAGCTTTGTAGTATAGTCTGAAGTCAGGGAGTCTGATTCCTCCAGCTCCGTTTTTGTTTCCCAAGATTGCGTTGGCTATTTGGGGTCATTTGTGTTTCCATACAAATTGTGAAATTTTTTGTTCTAGTTCTGTGAAAAATGTCATTGGTAGTTTGATAGGTATTGCACTGAATCTGTGGATTGCTTTGGGTAGTATAGTTATTTTCACAATGTTGCTTCTTTTAATCCAAGAAAATGGTATATCTCTCCATCTCTTTGTGTCATTTTTAATTTCTTTCATCAGTGTCTTATAGTTTTCTGCACACAAGTCTTTTGTCTCCTTAGGTAGCTTTATTCCTAGGTATTTTATTCTTTCTGTTGCAATGATATATGGGAGTGTTTCCTTAATTTTTCCTTCAGATTTTTCTTCATTAGTGTATAGGAATGCAAGAGAGCTCTCTGCATTAATTTTCTATCCTGCTACTTTACCAAATTCATTGATTAGCTCTAATAGTTTTCTGGTAGCATCTTTAGGATTCTCTATGTATAGTATCATGTCATCTGCAAACAGTGAGAGTTTTACTTCTTCTTTTCTGATTTGGATTCCTTTTATTTCTTTTTCATCTCTGACTGCCGTGGCTAAAGCTTCCAAAACTATGTTGAATAATAGTGGTGAGAGTGGCAACCTTGTCTTGTTCCTGATCTTAGAGGAAATGGATTCAGTTATTCACCATTGAGAATGATGTTGGCTGTGGGTTTGTCATATATGGCCTTTAGTATGTTGAGGTAAGTTCCCTCTATGCCTACTTACTGGACAGTGTTTATCATAAATGGTTGTTGAATTCTGTCAAAAGCTTTTTCTGCATCTATTGAGATTATAATATGGTTTTTATCCTTCAATTTGTTAATATGGTGTATCATATTGATTGATTTTCATGTATTGAAGAATCTTTGCATTCCTGGGATAAACCCCACTTAATCATGGTGTATGATCCTTTTAATATACTGTTGGATTCTGTTTGCTAGTATATTGTTGAGGATTTTTGCATCTCTGTTCATCAGTGATATTGGCCTGTAGTTTTCTTTCTTTGTGACATCTTTGTCTGGTTTTGGTATCAGGGTGATGGTGGCCTCGTAGAATGAGTTTGGGAGTGTTCCTCCCTCTGCAATATTTTGGAAGAGTTTGAGAAGGATAGGTGTTAGCTCTTCTCTAAATGTTTCATAGAATTCGTGTGTGAAGCCATCTGGTCCTGGGCCTTTATTTGTTGGAAGAGTTTTAAACACAGTTTCAATTTCAGTGCTTGTGATTGGTCTGTTTATATTTTCTATTTCTTCCTGGTTCAGTCTCAGAAGGTTGTGCTTTTCTAAGAATTTATTCATTTCTTCCAGTTTGTCCATTATATTGGTATATAGTTGCTTGTAGTAATCTCTCATGATCCTTTGTATTCCTGCAGTGTCCATTGTTACTTCTCCTTTTTTGTTTCTAATTCTCTTGATTTGAGTCTTCTCCCTTTTTTTCTTGATGAGGCTGACTAATGGTTTATCAATTTTGTTTACCTTCTCAAAGAACAAGCTTTTAGTTTTATTGACCTTTGCTATGGTTTCCTTTACTTCTTTTTCATTTATTTCTGATCTGATCTTTATGATTTCTTTCCTTCTGCTAACTTTGGGGATTCTTTTTTGTTCTTCTTTCTTTAATTGCTTTAGGTATAAGGTTAGGTTTTTTTATTTGAAATTTTGCTTGTTTCTTGAGGTAGGATTGTATTGCTATAAACTTCCCTCTTAGAACTGCTTTTGCTGCATCCCGTAGCTTTTGGGCCTTCGTGTTTTCATTGTCATTAGTTTCTAGGTATTTTTTGATTTCCTCTATGATTTCTTCAGTGATCTCTTGGTTAGTTTAGCCTCGATGTGTTTGTATTTTTACAGATTTTTTCCTGTAATTGATATCTAGTCTCATAGCATTGTGGTCAGAAAAGATACTTGATACAATTTCAATTTCTTAAATTTACCAAGGCTTGATTTGTGGCCCAAGATATGATCTATTCTGGAGAATGTTCAATGAGCACTTGAGAAGAAAGTGTATTTTGTTGTTTTTTGGATGGAATGTCCTATAAATATCAATTAAGTCCATCTTTTTTAATGTATCATTTAAAGCTTGTGTTTTTTATTTGTTTTCATTTTGGTTGATCTGTCTATTGGTGAAAGTGGGTTGTTAAAGTCTCCTACTATTATTATGTTACTGTCGACTTTCCCTTTTACGGCTGTTAGCATTTGCCTTATGTACTGAGGTGCTCCTATGTTGGGTACATAAATGTTTACAATTGTTATATCTTCTGGGATTGATCCCTTGATCATTATGTAGTGTCCTTCTTTGTCCTTGTAATAGTCTTTGTTTTAAAGTCTATTCTGTCTGATATGAGAATTGCTACTACTGCTTTGTTTTGATTTCCATTTGCATGGAATATCTTTTTCCATCCCCTCACTTTCAGTCTCTTTGTGTCCCTAGATCTGAAGTGGGACTCTTGCAGACAGCATATATACAGGTCATGTTTTTGTATCCATTCAGCCACTCTATGTCTTTTGGTTGGAGCATTTAATCCATTTACATTTAAGGTAATTATAGATATGTATGTTCCTATTACCATTTTCTTAATTGTTTTTGGTTTGTTTTTGTAGGTCTTTTCCTTCTCTTGTGTTTCCTGCCTAGAGAAGTTCCTTTAGCATTTGTTGTAAAGCTGGTTTGGTGGTGCTGAACTGTCTTAGCTTTTGCTTGTCTGTAAAGCTTTTAATTTCTCCATTGAGTCTGAATGAGATCCTTGCTGGGTAGAGTAATCTTGGTTGTAGGTTTTTCCCTTTCATCACTTTAAATATGTCCTGCCACTCCCTTCTGGCTTGCAGAGTTTCTGCTGAAAGATCAGCTGTTAACCTTAAGGGGATTACCTTGTATGTTATTTGTTTCTTTTCCCTTGCTGCTTTCAATATTTTTTCTTTGTATTTAATTTTTGATAGTTTGATTAATACGTGTCTTGGCGTGTTTCTCCTTGGATTTATCCTGTTTGGGACTCTCTGTGCTTGCTGGACTTGACTGACTATTTCCTCTCCCATATTAGGGAAGTTTTCAACTATAATCTCTTGAAATATTTTCTCAGTCCCTTTCTTTTTTGTCTTTTTCTTCTGGGACCCCTATAATTCGAATGTGGGTGCGTTTCACATTGTCCCAGAGGTCTCTGAGACTGTCCTCAATTCTTTTCATTCTTTTTTCTTTATACTGCTCTGCAGTCGTTATTTCCACTATTTTATATTCCAGATCGCTTATCTGTTCTTCTGCCTCAGTTATTCTGTTATTGTTTCCTTCTAGAGAATCTTTAATCTCATTTATTGTGTTGTTCATCATTGTTTTCTTGCTCTTTAGTTCTTCTAGGTCCTTGTTAAATGTTTCTTGTATTTTCTCCCTTCATTGTACTTTTGATTTACATTTCTCATAATTAACACTTTGAGCATCTTTTCATATGCCTGTTGGCCATCTGTATGTCTTCTTGGGAGAAATGTCTATTTAGAGCTTCTGCAATTTTTTTCATTGAGTTTTGTTTTTATATTGAGCTTCATAAACTGTTTGTATATTTTGGAGTTTAATCCCTTGTGGGTTACATCGTTTGCAAATATTTTCTACCTTTCCACAAGTTGTCTTTTCATTTTGTTTATGGTTTCTGTTGTGCAAAAGATTTTCAGTTCAACGAGGTTCCATTTGTTTATTTTTGTTTTTACCTTCATTACCCTAGGAGGTGGATCCCAAAAGATTTTGCTGCAATTTATGTCAAAGTGTCTTCTGCCTATGTTTTCCTCTAGGTGTTTTATAGTATCTATTCTTTCAGTTAGGTCTTTAATTCATTTTAATATTATTTTTGTGTATGATGTTAAAGAATGTTGTAATTTCATTCTTTTACATGTAGCTGTCCAGTTTTCCCAGCACCACTTATTGAAGAGGCTGTCTTTTCTCCATTGTATATTCTTGCCTCTGTTGTCATAGATTAATTGACCATAGGTGATTGGGTTTACTTCTGGGCTTTCTTTTCTGCTCCATTGATCTATATTTCTGCTTTGTGCCAGTACCCTGTTGTTTTCAGGACTGTAACTTTGTAGTATGGCCAGAAGTCAGGACGTCTGACACCTCCAGCTCCGTTTTTCTTTCTTAAGGTTAGTGTGGCTACTAGGGGTCTTTGTGTTTTCATACAAACTTAATTTTTTTTTATTCTAGTTCTGTGAAATATGCCATTGGTCATTTGATACGGATTGCATTTAATCTGTGGATTGTCTTCAGTTATATGAGTATTTTAACAATATTGATTCTTTCAGTCCAAGAATATAGTGTATCATTCCACCTGTTTGTGTCATTTTTAATTTCTTTAATCAGCATCTTATAGTGTTCGGAGTATGGTTCTTTTGTCTCCTCAGGTAGGTTTGTTCCCAGGTATTTATTTATTTTGATGTGATGGTAAATAGGATTGTTTCCTTCATTTTTCTTTCTGATCATTCGTTGTGCTTTAAGGCTCCAGTTCTACCCTGCACTCCTGGTCCAGCCGCACACCCGGGGGCCTTGTCACCTGGCTTCCAGTCGAGACTTTGTAAAGATCCATGAAAAATATGGACTGCAGAGGTGGTCTCTGGGGGCTCCAGCTTAAGAAGTGCTGCCCTAGGGGTTCTGGAAATTGAGAAAGGAAAAGTGAATGGAGTAATGAGGTGGCATAGAGAAGGGTGAGTGCCCTGGGAGATTTTGAGAGAAATACCCTCCACCCAAAACCCCTGCCCCTGCAGCTGATCCATTGGTGCCATGGGATTTCAGTGTCTTTTGGGAGGTGATGTCTCTGCTTCTTTACTCCTGCACTCAACACTATGCCAAACCAAATCCTCACCTCTTACTGATTTCCAAGGATTTTAAAGCACTGTTCATGGCTGACATGGTTTTCAGTTCCCTAAACAGCAGTTTTGAGCTGTCTACACTATTTAAAAGTATTCTGCTTAACTAAGACAAAACTCTATTCTTTTGATAAACTAACATGAATTGAGAGAAAATATGCTTTTCATCCTTTCCATCAATCTGCTGCACACTTGGTGGATACAGGATTAGATACACCAGAGACCTCTGACTCTCTGGCCCAAACTGTGTCCCTTCACAGAGGGGACATAGGTCTGCCATCAGTATCCGATTGTGAACTTACAGCCTGGTCAGGTGGCACAGTGGCCAGACACTGTGGAATGCTGTCTGCACTATGACTGCCTTTGTTTTCACCAGAGGTAGGATTCTGGACTCAGAAATACCTTGTTTGAATCTTGGGCTGACAGTTTACTCGCTACAGGCCTGCGTGAGTGTTTGAACCTGGAAAACAGGGCAGGTGGTTGTGAATGTGGAGCATATAAAACCAGCGATATTTTTGATGGCTGCCTGTACTCCACCCTGTGCCCAAGCTCTCCAGAGTTCTCCCCAAACTTCTTTCTTCCATTTAGATCCCAGCCTCTTCCTTCTGTCTACACACCTCTGACCTCAGCAGAAAGGTCTTACTTACTTGTCTGTTGCACCATCAGTGATCACAGCCTGTATGCCTAGAGCTATGTTCAGTGCTGGGATCAACGTGAAGCTCCTGACTTTTGAAGGTGCAGGTTTCAGGGGCAGATTCTGAGTTCATACAGGGTCAGGTAAATTAAAGGGTGTGGAGCTGATTTAAAGCTGTTCGGTGAGGTACAGGGGTCAGCTGATTGATTATAAGCCCGATCACGTGACTTGCAGTGTGGCGGTGTAGAGAAGTCCCAAAATGTTGATTTTCTATCTCTTGCCCCAAACGTCATATTTATAACTTTTTTTTATGACTTAGAAAACTAGAGCTGTTTCTCCCTGGACATAAAAGGAGAAAAATACAGTATTTCAGGTTCATTTTAGGAAAAAAAAAAAACTTCTCAGGGTAAGGTGATGGTGACATGGTCCAGATCAAATGTCTTGGTGGCAAACTAGGGAAAACCATAGGAGAAGATCCCAGGCCTGTTGTCTGTTAGCTTGGCAATGACGTTTCAGCAGTGACCAATGTGCTTGAGTGCAGCAGGTGAGGGAATAATGATATCCTCATCCTGTCCTTTATCTGGTCCACAAGTTGAGAGCAAAGAGCTCAGTACAGAGCTCTTGATGTAAGGCTGTGCATGGCAGATGGCCCTCATATCAAGTGTCTTGAGTGGTGGATGACCTGTGACAACAAGTTCTTGACAAATTTTTTAGTGACTGTATGGACAGTAATTGGTTTGGAAGGATGCTGTGGGAGAAAACATCCCAAATATACAGTATATTCAAATTACCTCTCAGTAAAAAGAAAAAATAGAAGCAACCAAATAAAAATATTTGGAACCTATGAAATTAAATTTCACTGAAAAAGAAATAAAAACAATCATTTTACATATGAAGAGGCACCCAACCTCAATGATGGTTGGGGAAAATAAATTACAATGCCAATGTAATCGGTTTATTTTCCATTATATTGAAAACTTAAAGAATCGTTGTAGCATCTCTTGTCGTCATCAGTGGAAACAAGCCCTTTGATGTACACTTGCAGGGAGTATACATGACTACTGTTCCTTTTGAGGCAGTTTATCTCCTCTTTCGCTTCTTCAGGATCTGGGCTTTAGGGGTTCTGTTGGGCTGAGGTTTGTGTAATGACCTTGATATTTCCTGTGTCCTTGTGCCTCTGGTCAGTCTCCTTCAGGCATCGATAATTTGATTTCCTGAAGTAGAAGAAAAAAGGCAAACAAATTATATAGAGGGTGAGTCAAGATGGCAGAACAGAAGGATGTGGAATTCACCTCCTCTCACTAATACATCAAAAATACATACATGTGGAACAATCCTCACAGAATACCTACTGAATGCCAGCAGAATATCTCAGACACCCAGACGCGCAAGAAAGATCTCCACATAATGAGATAGGATGAAAGAAAAAGAAGAAGAAGAAGCTTCCTCTTGGGAGGAAGCTGTGAAAGAGGACAGTTTCCCTCACCCTGGGAACCCTCTTCACCAGTGGGGACGTGAGCTGGGACAGAAACGGAGCTGCAGAGGCTTCAAGGAGAGCACAGCAGTCAGTTTGCAGCAGACAAAACAGAGACACGCACAGAGGATCTGTACTACCTCACTGCAGTCCTCAGCCCAAGACTTGTGCCTGCTGGTATATGTGGGTTTTGGGTGCTGAAACTTGGGCTTCAGAGGACAGACCAGGGGATTGGACTAGGTTTGGCTGCACGCAGACAGCCCAAAGAGGCTGGAGTGTGGTAAGTGCCCAACCCGGGGTGTATGCGGAAGACCAGGTTGGCCGTAGAAGCAAGACATCATTGTTGAGGGGCAGCTGATGGGAGGGGCAGGGCCACCATAGCAGCCTCTTTCTTGGTGCCACCTCTACGACGACCTCTGGGAACACACAAGCACCAGCAAGTTGCCCACACATGGAGGTGGGGTTGAAATCAGAGTGGATCCCAAGGTACTTCCTGACTTAGGAAGCAAGGCTGATACCTGAGCCCTCTCCCCATGGCTGTGCAATTTGCAGATTTATGCCACTGCCACTGGCTTTATAAACTCAGTGCCTGTGGGACATCCGAGTGGACAGTGGGCACTCCCGTGTCTGGGACGGTTCCAGCCTTAGCAGCTGTGGGCTTCGTGGGCACGAGCACAAGGAGGCTGGGCCGGGCTGGGGTTTAGTCTGCTTCCATAGCTCCCACAGTGGGTCCATGGGTGGGGCACTGTGGTCCTGGCACCTGACATCAGTGGATCAGCACCTACAGATCTGCGCTGGTGGCTTTGTGAACACTGTGCCTAAGGGACACCAGGGCTGATTGCCTGCATTCCCACAGTTGAGGTGGGGCTGAGAGCAGTGCCAACAACAGTGTACTTTGTGAGCCCACACCATGGGTGACAGGTGACACCGCAGAGCACACTTCCTGGTGGACAGCTCTGGCAGAGGAATGCTCAGTGACTCCCCTCCCATTGGGAGTGCTCCAATCCAGCCTACCTAACTATGCTCTCTAATCCAGCATAGAAACAGACCTGGGGGCTTCTATTCCAACAACTAGGGAGCAGACCCTGCCCTCGACAGGGCTGTGTCAACCACAGAGAAACGAGGAGGCCCCATTCAACATCGAGTGCAAGCTCTGGTCACCACATACTCCTTATGATAGTCTTCCAAAAGATCGAAGAGAAATGAAGCCTCCCAAAGACATTCTATGAAGCCGCTATCACCCTGATACCAAAACCAGACAAAGACACCACCAAAAAAGAAAATGACAGGCCAATACCTTTGATGAATATAGAACCTAAAATTCTCAACAAAATGTTGGCAAACCGAACCAAACAACACATAAAAAAGATCATACACCATGAACGTGCTGAATTATCTTAGGGCCACAAGGATCCTTCAACATATGCACATCAATCCATGTGTGATACACCACATCAACAACAAAAAAAACAAAAATGACATGATCATCTCAATAGATTCAGAAAAACCATTTGATAAATTTCAACACCAATTCATGATAAAAACTCTTATGAAAGTGGGTATAGAGGGAACATATCTCAACATACTAAAAGCTATTTATGACAAACCCACAGCCAATATGATACTTAATGGTGAAAAGCACTTAGCCTTCTACTAAAATCTGGAACAAGACAAGGATGCCCAGTCTCACCAGTTCTATTCAACATAATACTGGAAGTCTAGCCACGGCAATCAGACAAGAAAAAGAAAGAAAATGTATCCAAATTGGAAGGGAAGAGGTAAAATTTTCATTATAGGCAGATGACATGATACGATATATAGAACCTAAAGACTCCACACACAAACTACTAGAACTGATAAACAGATTCAGCAAGGTAGCAGGATACAATATTAAAATACAGAAATCGGTTGTATGTCTTTATATTAACAATGAAATAGCAGAAAGGGAATGGGGAAAAATCCCTTTTAAAATTGCATCCAAAAAAATAAAATACTTGTGAATAAACCTGATCAAAGTTGTGAGAGACTTATAAGCTGAGAACTATAAAACATTAATAAAGGCAAGTGAAGAGAATTCAAAAAAATGGAAAGATATCCTATGCCCTTGGATTGGAAGAAATATTATTAAAATGGCCATTGGACCCAAAGCAATCTACAGATTTAATGAAATCCCTATCAAATTACTCATGATATTTTTCACAGAACTAGAACAAAGAATCCTAAAATTTATATGGAACCATAAACAACCCAGAATTGCCAAAGCAATCATGAGGAAAAAGAACAAAGCAGGAGACATAATGCTTCCAGACTTCAGAGAATACTACAAAGTGACAGTAATCAAAACAGCATGGTATTGGCACAAAAACAGACATATGGGTCAATGAAACAGACTAGAGAGCCCAGAAAAAAACCCACACATCAATGGTCAATTAATCTTCGACAAAGTAGGCAAGAATATACAATGGGAAAAAAGACAGTCTCTTCAGCACGTGGTGTTGGGAATGTTGGACAGCCACAGGTAAACCATTGAAGTTAGAACACATCCTCACACCATGCACAAAAATAAACTCAAAATGGCTGAAACTGTTAAATATAACACATGACACCTTAAAACTTTTAGAAGAGAACATAGGCAAAACATTCTCTGACATAAGTTGTACCAATGTTTCTATAGATCATTCTCCCAAGGTAATGGAAATAAAAGCAAAAATAAACAGATGGGACCTTTACAAACTTACAAGCTTTTCCACAGCTAAGGAAACCATAAAGAAAATGGAAAGACAACCTGTGGAATGGGAGCAACTATTTGCAAATGATGTAACCTACAAGGGCTTAATTTCCAAAATATACAAACAGCTCATACAACTGAATCACAAAAAAACCAACCCAATCAAAAAAATGGGCAGAAGACCGAAATAGACATTTCTCCAAAGAAGACATACAGATGGCCAATAGGCACATGAAAAGATACTCACCATCGCTAATTATTAGAGAAATGCAAATCAAAACTACCCTGAGGTATCACCTTAAACCAGTCAGAATGGCCATCATTTAAAATTCTACAAATAAATGCTGGAGAAGGGGTGGAGAAAAGGGAACGCTTCTACACTGTTGGTGGGAATGTAAATTGGTGCAGCCATTATAGAAAACAGTATGGAGGCTCCTCAAAAAAATAAAAATAGAGTGGCCATAGGATCCAGCAACCCCTCTCCTGGGCTTATATCCAGACAAAAGTATAATTCAAAAAGATGGACCTCTTGGGGGCAGGGCTACATAGTCTGGTGGGACAGTCCTTCACCCCATCATCAGTGCCTGCAACCTTTGCTCCTTCACCTACTCCTGCTGTGGTCAGCAGTGGTCTGAATAACCAACTTGAACACTCTATGGGGATAGTCATGGCACCTGGTGGATATGGGGCTCCTAAAGCTGTCTGGTTGCCTGCAGTAAAGGCTAAAGTCTTGGAGATTTCAGGAACATTTACTCACCTCCAAGGGCACATCTATATGGAAATGAACTTCATGAAGAAAGCTCTGTAGCACATGACAGACTTGGCAATTCAGTTTAACAAGAATAGGTTTGGTGTCATCCCCAGCACTCCTCTGGCCATCCCTACACCACTGATGCCAAACCAGAGCATTGATGTCTCCCCGCATCTCCACACCTTGGACCCAGTCATGAAGATACAACCTCTGAACAACCTGCAGGTGGCTGTGAAAAACAATCGTGATATCTTCTACTTCAGCTGCCTCATCCTACTCAATGTGCTTTTTGTAGACGATGGCAAAATGAAGTGCCAGGTCTTCCTTGCAACACGGAAGGATATTCCCAATGAAAATGAATTTCAGTTTCAGATTAAGGAAAGTCATTTAAATGCTGACACTGTTTCCAGCAAGTTGCAAAACAACAACGTTTATACTATTGCCAAAGGAATGTGGAAGGGCAGGATATTCTGCACCAATCCCTGACTCACTAATGGCATTTGGGTTTTGGCCCAGCTCCATAGCCAGCCAGAAAACCCCAATTACACACTGTCACCGAAGTGTAGAGCTAGCTCATGAAGCCTCCCAGTACATCTATCAGGTCTACGACAGCGTTTTGAAAAACTAATAGACTGTTCCGGTGCCCTCAGGCCATCCTGTGATTGGTGCAATCCAAGAACTCTTACCTGGAAGAAATTGTATTGCCGTGTGGAATCTGAACCCAAACACACCGAGGCCACCCGCCAAGGTAGTGACGGGTCTGACCTGTGCTAATATTAGGGCACAACCTTTTGGATAGTTTTAGCTATCCGACACTTGAGCATTTGTAACCACAGCTTCAATCACTTCCCACCTCTTGCCACCTGCTGCTGTCTGTCCTTAATTGTGGGCTTCTCCATCCTGTGCCAGTGGCTGGCGTTTTTTAGTGTAGTTTGATATTTTGTAATTGAGAGCTCACTTCAAAAGCAGCAAAAGATAAAATATATTAAAGCAAGGAAAAGTGTCCCTGAAAGAAAAATAATGTTATTTGTTGTGTTTTTTCTACTCAGTTGTTTGAGCATATTATACGTATTAGAGAGGTTTTTCAAATATTTTTCACATTTTGTAGGTGCACTCTGCTCTCTGTAAATTGTTTCCTTTGCTGTTTAAAGCTTTATAGTTTAATACAATCTGTTTTCAATACTTTTTTTCTTTTTTTTTTTTTGCTTTTGCTGCCTGTGCTTTTGTGGTCACATCTAAAAATACATTGCCTATAGCACTGTCAAGAAGTTCCCCCCCATATCTTCTTCTAGTAACTTTACAGTTTCTGTTCTTGTATTTAATTCTCTAAACCAGTTTGAATTAATTTTTGTATACAGTGTGAGATACACGTCTAATTTCTTCCTTATGCTTGTGAATATTCAGTTTCCCACGAATTTACTGAAGAGAAGATCCTTTTCTCATTGTATATTCCTGGCACTTTTGTCAAAGATCAGTTGATTGTAAATATGTGGATTTATTTCTGAGGTCTGTATTTCGTTCCATTGTTGTATATGTGTGTTTTTGTACTGTGACCATAGTGCTTTGTAATATAGTGTGAAATTATGAAGAGTGACGCCTTCAGCTTTGCTCTTTGTGCTCAACATTGCTCTGGACATTTGCGGTCTTTTATGGTTCCATATGAATTTTAATATTTCTTTTTCTATTTTCTGGGGAAACTGCCTTCGGATTTTGACATGGATTGCATGGACTCTAGATTGCTTTGGATAGTATGGACATTTTTAACAATGTTCATTTATTCAATCTAGTAATATTGGCGATCATTCCATTTATTTGTGTCTTCTTCAAATTCTTTCATCAATATTTTATAGTTTGCAGTGTATGGCTCTTTTACATTCTTGGTTAACTTTATTCCTAAATATTTTATTTTTTTGCGTGCTATTGTAAATGGGACGTTTTTTAACCTTTTCTGATAGTTTCTGTTGTTTTTTTTTTTGTTTTTTTTTTTATTTTTTTTGGCTGTGCTGGGTCTTCGGTTCGTGCGAGGGCTTTCTCTAGTTGCGGCAAGTGGGGGCCACTCTTCATCGCGGTGTGGGGACCGCTCTTCATCGCGGTGCGCGGGCCTTTCACTATCGCGGCCCCTCCCGTTGCGGGGCACAGGCTCCAGACGCGCAGGCTCAGTAGTTGTGGCTCACGGGCCCAGCTGCTCCGTGGCATGTGGGATCTTCCCAGACCAGGGCTCGAACCCGTGTCCCCTGCATTAGCAGGCAGATTCTCAAACACTGCGCCACCAGGGAAGCCCTCTGTTGTTAATATACAGAACCACAAGTGATTTTTATGTGTTGATTTTGTGTCATGCCACTTACTCCATTTACTTATTAGTTTGAACAGTTTTTTGGAAGTGGCATTTTTAGGTTTATGTAGATATAAAAACATGTCATCTGCAAACAGAAAATTTAGTTTTACCTTTATGATTTGGATTTATTTTATTTATTTTTCTTGCCTACTTGCTCTGGTTAGGAATTCCCGTACTATGTTGAATAGAAGGGGCAAGAATTGGTAACCTTGTCTTGGCTGAAACTTAGGTGAAACACTTTTGGGACTGTTAGCTTTGGGCCTGTCATATGACTTTTATTTTTATTTTTATTTTTTTTAACATCTTTATTGGAGTATAATTGCTTTACAATGGTGTGTTAGTTTCTGCTTTATATCAAAGTGAATCAGTTATACATATACATATATTTCCATATCTCTTCCCTCTTGCATCTCCCTCCCTCCCACCCTCCCTATCCTACCCCATTAGGTGGTCACAAAGCACCGAGCTGATCTCCCTGTGCTATGCAGTTGCTTCCCACTAGCTATCTATTTTACGTTTGGTAGTGTATATATGTCCATGCCACTCTCTCACTTTGTCACAGCTTACCCTTCCCCCTCCCCATATCCTCAAGTCCATTCTCTAGTAGGTCTGTGTCTTTATTCCCGTCTTGCCACTGGGTTCTTCATGACTTTTTTTCTTCCTTAGATTCCATATATATGGGTTAGCATACTGTATTTGTTTTTCTCTTTCTGACTTACTTCACTCTGTATGACAGACTCTAACTCCATCCACCTCACTACAAATAACTCAATTTCGTTTCTTTTTGTGGCTGAGTAATATTCCATTGTATATATGTGCCACATCTTCTTTATCCATTCATCTGTCGATGGACATTTAGGTTGCTTCCATGTCCTGGCTATTGTAAATAGAGCTGCAATGAACATTTTGGTACATGACTCTTTGTGAATTATGGTTTTCTCAGGGTATATGCCCAGTAGTGGGATTGCTGGGTCGTACGGTAGTTCCATTTTTAGTTTTTTAAGGAACTTCCATACTGTTCTCCATAGTGGCTATATCAATTTACATTCCCACCAACAGTACAAGAATGTTCCCTTTTCTCCACACCCTCTCCAGCATTTACTGTTTCGAGATTTTTTGATGACGGCCATTATGACCGGTGTGAGGTGATATCTCATTGTAGTTTTGATTTGCATTTCTCTAATGATTAATGATGTTGAACATTCTTTCATGTATTTGTTGGCAATCTGTATATCTTCTCTGAGAAATGTCTATTTAGGTCTTCTGCCCATTTTTGGATTGGGTTGTTTGTTTTTTTGTTATTGAGCTGCATGCGCTGCTTGTAAATCTTGGAGATTAATCCTTTGTCAGTTGCTTCATTTGCAAATATTTTCTCCCATTCTGATGGTTGTCTTTTGGTCTTGTTTATGGTTTCCTTTGCTGTGCAAAAGCTTTGAAGTTTCATTAGGTCCCATTTGTTTATTTTTGTTTTTATTTCCATTTCTCTAGGAGCTGGGTCAAAAAGGATCTTGCTGTGATTTATGTCATAGAGTGTTCTGCCTATGTTTTCCTCTAAGAGTTTTATAGTGTCTGGCCTTACATTTATGTCTTTAATCCATATTGAGCTTATCTTTGTGTATGGTGTTAGGGAGTGTTCTAATTTCATACTTTTACAAGTACCTGTCCAGTTTTCCCAGCACCACTTATTGAAGAGGCTGTCTTTTCTCCACTGTATATGCTTGCCTCCTTTATCAAAGATAAAGTGACCATATGTGTGTGGGTTTATCTCTGGACTTTCTGTCCTGTTCAACTGATCTATATTTCTGTTTTTGTGCCAGTACCATACTGTCTTGATTACTGTAGCTTTGTAGTATAGTCTGAAGTCAGGGAGCCTGATTCCTCCAGCTCCATTTTTCGTTCTCAAGATTGCTTTGGCTATTCAGGGTCTTTTGTGTTTCCATACAAATTGTGAAATTTTTTGTTCTAGTTCTGTGAAAAATGCCAGTGGTGGTTTGATAGGGATTGCATTAAATCTGTAGATTGCTTTGGGTAGTATAGTCATTTTCACAATGTTGATTCTTCCAATCCAAGATCATGGTATATCTCTCCATCTATTTGTATCATCTTTAATTTCTTTCACCAGTGTCTTATAATTTTCTGCATACAGGTCTTTTGTCTCCTTAGGTAGGTTTATTCCTAGATATTTTATTCTTTTGGTTGCAATGGTAAATGGGAGTGTTTTCTTAATTTCACTTTCAGATTTTTCATCATTAGTGTATTGGAATGCAAGAGATTTCTGTGCATTAATTTTGTATCCTGCTACTTTACCAAATTCATTGATTAGCTCTAGGAGTTTTCTGATAGCATCTTTAGGATTCTGTATGTATAGTATCATGTCATCTGCAAAGAGTGACAGCTTTACTTCTTCTTTTCTGATTTGGATTCCTTTTATTTCTTTTTCATCTCTGACTGCCGTGGCTAAAATTTCCAAAACTATATTGAATAATAGTGGTGAGAGTGGGCAACCTTGTCTTGTTCCTGATCTTAGTGGAAATGGTTTCAGTTTTTCACCATTGACGACAATGTTGGCTTCATATATGGCCTTTATTATGTTGAGGAAAGTTCCCTCTATGCCTACTTTCTGCAGGGTTTTTATCATAAATGGGTGTTGAATTTTGTCAAAAGCTTTCTCTGCATCTATTGAGATGATCATATAGTTTTTCTCCTTCAGTTTGTTAATATGGTGTATCACGTTGATTGATTTGCGTATTGAAGAATCCTTGCATTCCTGGAATAAACCCCACTTGATCATGGTGATGATCCTTTTAATGTGCTGTTGGATTCTGTTTGCTAGTATTTTGTTGAAGATTTTTGCATCTATGTTCATCAGTGATATTGGCATGTAGTTTTCTTTTTTTGTGACATCTTTGTCTGGTTTTGGTATCAGGGTGATAGTGGCCTCGTAGAATGAGTTGGCGAGTGTTCCTCCCTCCGCAATATTTTGGAAGAGTTTGAGAAGGACAGGTGTTAGCTCTTGTCTAAATGTTTGATAGAATTTGGCTGTGAAGCCATCTGGTCCTGGGCTTTTGTTTGTTGGAAGATTTTTAATCACAGATTCAATTTCAGTGCTTGTGATTGGTCTGTTCATATTTTCTATTTCTTCCTGGTGCAGTCTCGGCAGGTTGTGCATTTCTAAGAATTTATATTAATCTTTGCTATCATTTTCTTCATTTCTTTTTCATTTATTTCTGATCTGATCTTTATGATTTCTTTCCTTCTGCTATCTTTGGGGTTTTTTTGTTCTTCTTTCTCTAATTGCTTTACGTGCAAGGTTAGGTTGTTTATTTGAGATGTTTCCTGTTTCTTAAGGTAGGATTTTATTGCTATAAACTTTCCTCTTAGAACTGCTTTTGCTGCATCCCATAGGTTTTGGGTCGTCGTGTCTCCATTGTCATTTGTTTCTAGGTATTTTTTGATTTCCCCTTTGATTTCTTCAGTGGTCACTTCGTTATTAAGTAGTGTATTGTTTAGCCTCCATGTGTTTGTATTTTTTCCACATCTTTTTCTGTAATTGATATCTAGTCTCAAAGCATTGTGGTCGGAAAAGATACTTGATATGATTTCAGTTTTCTTAAATTTACCAAGGCTTGATCTGTGACCCAAGATATGATCTATCCTGGAGAATGTTCCATGAGCACTTGAGAAAAATGGGTATTCTGTTGTTTTTGGGTGGAATGTCCTATAAATATCAATTAAGTCCATCTTGTTTAATGTATCATTTAAAGCTTGTGTTTCCTTCTTTATTTTCATTTTGGATGATCTGTCCATTGGTGAAAGTGGGGTGTTAAAGTCCCCTACTATGATTGTGTTGCTGTCGATTTCCCCTTTTATGGCTGTTAGTATTTGCCTTATGTATTGAGGTGCTCCTATGTTGGGTGCATAAATATTTACAATTGTTATATCTTCTTCTTGGATCAATCCCTTGATCATTTTGTAGTGTCCTTCTTTGTCTCTTATAATAGCGTTTATTTTAAAGTCTATTTTGTCTGATATGAAAATTGCTACTCCAGCTTTCTTTTGATTTCCATTTGCATGGAATATCTTTTTCCATCCCATCACTTTCAGTCTGTATGTGTCCTTAGGTCTGAAGTGGGTCTCTGGCGGACAGCATATATATGGGTCTTGTTTTTGTATCCATTCAGCCAGTCTATGTCTTGTGGTGGGTGCATTTAATCCATTTACATTTAATGTAATTATCGATATGTATGTGCCTATTCCCATTTTCTTAAATGTTTTGGGTTTGTTATTGTACGTATTTTCCTTCTCTTGTGTTTCTTGCCTAGAGAAGTTCCTTTAGCATTTGTTGTAAAGCTGGTTTGGTGGTGCTGAACTCTCAGTTTTTGCTTGTCTGTAAAGGTTTTAATTTCTCCATCAAATCTGAATGAGATCCTTGCTGGGTAGAGTAATCTTGGTTGTAGGTTTTTCTCCTTCATCACTTTAAGTATGTCCTGCCACTCCCTTCTGGCTTGCAGCGTTCCTGCTGAAAGTTCAGCTGTTAACCTTATGCGGATTCCCTTGTGTGTTATTTGTTGTTTTTCCCTTGCTGCTTTTAATATGTTTTCTTTATATCTAATTTTTGATAATTTGATTAATATGTGTCTTGGTGTGTTTCTCCTTGGATTTATCCTGTATGGGACTCTCTGTGCTTCCAGGACTTGATTAACTATTTTCTTTCCCATATTAGGGAAGTTTTCAACTATAATCTCTTCAAATATTTTCTCAGTCCCTTTCTTTTTCTCTTCTTCTTCTGGGACCCCTATAATTCGAATGTTGGTGCATTTAATGTTGTCCCAGAGGTCTCTGAGACTGTCCTCAGTTCTTTTCATTCTTTATTCTTCATTCTGCTCTGCAGTAGTTATTTCCACTATCTTATCTTCCAGGTCACTTATCTGTTCTTCTGCCTCACTTATTCTGCTATTGATCCCTTCTAGAGTATTTTAAATTTCATTTATTGTGTTGTTCATCGTTGCTTGTTTCCTCTTTAGTTCTTCTAGGTCCTTGTTAAATGTTTCTTGCATTTTGTCTATTCTATTTCCAAGATTTTGGATCATGTTTACTATCATTATTCTGAATTCTTTTTCAGGTAGACTGCCTATTTCCTCTTCATTTGTTAGGTCTGGTGTGTTTTTACCTTGCTCCTTCATCTGCTGTGTGTTTTTCTGTCTTCTCATTTTGCTTAACTTACGGTGTTTGGGGTCTCCTTTTCGCTGGCTGCAGGTTCGTAGTTCCCATTGTTTTTGGTGTTTGTCCCCAGTGGCTAAGGTTGGTTTAGTGGGTTGTGTAGGCTTCCTGGTGGAGGGGACTAGTGCCTGTGTTCTGGTGGATTAGGCTGGATCTTGTCTTTCTGGTGGGCAGGTCCCTGTCTGGTGGTGTGTTTTGGGGTGTCTGTGGCCTTATTATGATTTTAGGCAGCCTCTCTGCTAATGGATGGGGCTGTGTTCCTTTCTTGCTAGTTGTTTGGCATAGGGTGTCCAGCACTGTAGCTTGCTGGTTGTTGAGTGAAGCTGGGTCTTGGTGTTGAGATGGAGATTCTGGGAGATTTTTGCTGTTTTGTATTACGTGGAGCTGGGAGGTCTCTTGTGGACCAGTGTCCTGAAGTTGGCTCTCCCACCTAAGAGGCACAGTTCCGATGCCTGGCTGGAGCACCAAGAGCCTTTCATCCACACGGCTCAGAATAAAAGGGAGAAAATACAGAAAGAAAGAAAGAGGATAAAATAAAATATAATAAAGTTATTAAAATAAAAAATAAAAAAATAAGTAAGAAAAAAATTTTTAAGTAAAAAAAACCAAAAAAATCCAAAAAAAGACCCTGACGGACAGAATCCTAGGACAAATGGTGAAAGCAAAGCTATGCAGACAAAATCTCACACAGAAGCATACACATACACACTCATAAAAAGAGGAAAAGGGGAAAAAATAATATATCTTTCTCCCAAAGTCCACCTCCTCAATTTGGGATGATTCGTTGTCTATTCAGGTATTCCACAGATGCAGGGTACATCAAGTTGATTGTGGAGCTTTAATCCGCTGCTTCTGAGGCTGCTGGGAGAAATTTCCCTTTCTCTTCTTTGTTCGCACAGCTCCTGGGGTTCAGCTTTGGATTTGGCCCCGCCTTTGCATGTAGGTCGACTGGGGGCGTCTGTTCTTTGCTCAGACAGGATGGGGTTAAAGGAGCAGCTGATTCGGGGGCTCTGGCTCGCTCAGGCCGGGGGGAGGGAGGGATACAGATGTGGGGCAAGCCTGCTGCGGCAGAGGCCGGCGTGACGTTGCAGCAGCCTGAGGCGTGCCGTGTGTTCTCTCGGGGAAGTTGTCCCTGGGTTATGGGACCCTGGCAGTGGCGGGCTGCACAGGCTCCCAGGAGGGGCGGTGTGGATAGTGACCTGTGCTTGCACACAGGCTTCTTGGTGGCAGCAGCAGCAGCCTTAGCATCTCATGCCCGTCTCTGGGGTCCGCGCTGATAGCCGCGGCTCACGCCCGTCTCTGGAGCTCCTTTAAGCGGCGCTCTTAATCCCCTCTCCTCGCGCACCAGGAAACAAAGAGGCAAGAAAATGTCTCTTGTCTCTTCGGCAGCTCCAGACTTTTTCCCGGACTCCCTCCCAGCTAGCCGTGGCGTACTAGCCCCTTCGGGCTGTGTTCACACAGCCAATCCCAGCCCTCTCCCTGGGATCTGATCGAAGCCTGAGCCTCAGCTCCCAGCACCCTCCCACCCCGGTTGGTAAGCAGACAAGCCTCCCGGGCTGGTGAGTGCTGGTCGGCACCGATCCTCTGTGCGGGAATCTCTCTGCTTTGCCCTCCGCACCCTTGTTGCTGTGCTCTCCTCCACAGCTCCGAAGCTTACCCCCTCCGCCACCCGCAGTCTCCGCCCGCGAAGGGGCTTCCTAGTGTGTGGAAACCTTTCCTCCTTCACAGCTTCCTCCCACTGGTGCAGGTCCCGTCCCTCTTCTTTTGTCTCTGTTTTTTTTTTCTTTTGTCCTATCCAGGTACGTGGGGAGTTTCTTGCCTTTTGGGAGGTCTGAGGTCTTCTGCCAGCGTTCAGTGGGTGTTCTATAAGAGCAGTTCCACGTGTAGATGTATTTCTGATGTAACTGTGGGGAAGAAGGTGATCTCCGCATCTTACTCTTCCGCCATCTTCCCTGAGAGCTGTCATATGACTTTTAATGTGTTGAGGTATATTCCTTCTATATCTAATTTCTTGACAATCTTTATCATTAAAGGAAGTTGGATTTTGTCAAATAATTTTATGTATCTATTAATATGATATGTTCCCTTTATTCTCATAATGTAATGTATCACATTTATTGATTTGCATACATTGTGCCATCCTTGCATCCAGGCATAAATCCCACTTACTCATGGTGAATGAATCCCTTCAATGTGCTGCTGAATTTAGTTTGCCAGTATTTTGCGTGTATTTCATTTATGTTATTCAGGAATGTTGATCTGTACTTTTCTCTTGTGCCCTTGTCTGCTTTTTTAAAAATTTATTTATTATTTATTTATTTATTTTTAGCTGTGTTGGGTCTTTGTTGCTGCATTCGGGCTTTTCTCCAGTTGCGGCGAGTGGGGGCTGCTCTTCATTGTGGTGCGTGGGCTCCTCATTGTGGTGGCTTCTCTTGTTGCGGAGCGCAGGCTCTAGGCACGAGGGCTTAGTAGTTGGGGTGCACAGGCTTAGTTGCACCGTGGCATGTGGGATCTTCCCGGACCAGGGATCGAACCCGTGTCCCCTGCATTGGCAGGAGGATTCTTAACCACTGCGCCACCAGGGAAGCCCCCCTTGTCTGGTTTTGGCATTACCCTTGTCTGGAGTAACGCCTCATAAGATGGGTTGAAAGCGTTCCCTCCTCTTTAAATTTTTGGAAGTATTTGAGTAGTCTTGGCTTTAATTTCTCTCTAAATATTTGGCATAATTCACGAGAAAAACCATCTGGTCCTGGGATTTTATTTATTGAGAGGTTTCTCAATACTGTTTCATTCTCTTTACTCATTACTGGTCTGTTCAGGTGTTCTATTTCTTGGTAGGTTGTATGTTTCTACTAGTTTGTCCTTTTTTGTCTAAGTAATCCAAGTTTTTTGCATATGATTGTCAGTAGTAGTCTCTGATTGTCATTTGTATTTCTGTGGCATCATTGTAATACCTTTATATTCATGTGTGTGTGTGTTTATTTATTTGTTCATTCATCATTCATTCAGTCTCTCTTTTTCTAAGTTATTCTTGCTAACAGTTTGTCAATTTTGTTTATCTTTTCAAAAAAAAACCTCCAGTATTATTTATTCTTCTGTTTTTGTAGTCTCTATTACTTTATTTTTAATTTTTATTGGAGTATACTTGACGTACAGTGTTGTGTTCAGTAAAGTGAATCAGTTATACATATATCCACTTTTTTTAGATTCTTTTCCCAATAGATCACTACAGAGTATTGAGTAGAGTTCCCTGTGCTAGACAGTAGGTCCTTCCATTACATTTATAACTGTTCTAATCCTTATTATTTATTTCATTCTGCTAATATTGGGCTTAGTTTGTTCTTTTCCTAGTTCCTTTAGTTGTAAAGTTAGGTTTTTTAATTGAGTGTTTTGTCAGAAACAAAAGGTTTTATTACTTATGGTACAGCAAGCATGAGCATAATATTGTATTGGTTCTCCTTCCCCACACCCAGGTTCCCACTGGGATGACAGAGAGGGATCCAGTTGAGTGCTATGCATGTACTCGGCTGTGTTACACTGAGGAACACTGAGTTTGAGGACTCCACTGCTTTTAAAATGAGAGGTTAGCAGGTTCCTGTTTGTCTGAGGGAGAGACATTAGCTCATTCCTCAAGGCTGTTCATTACAAACACAGTCCCAAGAAATGGCTCAGGTGAAATGCTGTCAGGGCATACATTCTTTTTCTTTCTTTCATCTTTTTTTGATTGAAGAATAGTTGGCTTATAATATTACATTAGTTTCAGATGTACAACATAATGATTCAGCATTTAAGTATATTACAAAATGATCACCTTGATAAATCTAGTAAACATCTGTCCCCATCTGCTGTTACTGCAATATCATGAACCATATTCTTTATTCTGTATATTAAATTCTTGTCAATTTTTATATAACTGGAATTTTGTACTTCTTATACCCTTTCACCTGTCTTGTCCAAAACCTACTCCCCTCCCCTTTTGCAACCACCAATTTGTTCACTGTGTCTGTAAGATTTGTTTTGTTGTGTTTGTTTTGTTTTTAGATTACACATATAAGTGAGGTCATGTGGAATTTGTCTTTCTCTATGTGACTTTACTTCACTGAGCATAATACTCTCTAGGTCCATCCATGTTGTCAAAAATGGCGAGATTTTATCTTTTTATGGCTGAGTAATATATAACTGTATATGTACATTTGTATACACATATATACATATATATGTATTTGTATATTAATATATCTATATATGTATAGATACATGTATATATGTATGTGTGTATATGTGTATGTGCATTGTGTATATTCATATGTATGTATGTGTATACATGTATATGTGTGTGTGTATATATATCACTTATCCATTTGTCTATCATTGAACATTTAGGTTTCTACCATATATTGCCTATTGTAAGTTATGTTGCAATTAAAACAGGGGTGCATGTATCTCTTTAAATTAGTTTTTTGCTTTTTTTTCTTTGGATAAATAACCAAACTAACTCATATGGTAGTTTTATTTTTTTATGTTTTCAGAACCCTCCGTAATGTTTTCAATAGTTGGCTGCACTGATTTACATTCTTAGCAACAGTGCAGGTGATTGCTCTTTTCTCCACATCCTCAGCAACACTTATTAATTGTTGTCAATTTGATGATAGCCATTCTGACACCTGTAAGGTGATCTCTTTTTGTGGTTTTGATTTGCATTTCCCTCCTGATGATTAGGGATGTTGAGCATGTTTCCATGTGGTTTTTAGCATCTTTTTTTTTTGGCAAAATGTGTATTCAAATCCTCTACCCAATTGTTTTTATTTATTTTTTAAAATTATAATTTATTTATAATATTAGTTTCAGGTGATCTGGGATTTTTTACAGATTACACTTGATTAAATGATTTTACAAGAGAATGGCTATAATTCCGTCCTATACAATATATCTTTGTTGCTTATCTATTTTATACATAGTAGTTTGTACCTCTTAAGCCCATACCCCTAATTTGCCCCTCCCCCCTTACCTGTCCCCAATGGTAACCACTAGTTTGTTTATATATCTGTGAGTCTGTTTCTGTTTTGCATATACATTCATTTGTATTATTTTTAGATTCCACATATAAATGATATCACACAGTATTTGTCTTTCTCTGACTTACTTCATTAAGCATAATATTCTTCAGGTCCATCCATGATGCTGCAAATGGCAGAATTTCATTCTTTTTATGGCTGTGTAATATTCCACTGTACATATATACCATATCTTCTTTATCCATTTGTCTGTTCATGGGCATTTCGGTTCCTTTCATACCTTGGCCATTGTCAATAGTGCTGTTATGCACATTGGGGTTTATGTATCTTTTTGAATTAGTGTTTTCATTTTTTTCCTAGATAGGTACACAGGAGAGTTATTGATGGATCATATGGTAGTTCTACTTTTACTTTTTTGAGAAAGCTCCATCCTATTTTCCATAGTGCCTGCAACAATTTACAATCCTACCCACAGTGTACAAGGGTTCACTTTTCTCCACATGCTCTCCAAAATTTGGTATTTATAGACATTTTGATGAGAGCTATTTTGACAGGTGGAGGTTGATATCTCATTGTTGCTTTGAACTGAACTTCTCTAATAATTAGTGATGTTGAGCACCTTTTCATCTGCCTTTTAGCCATCTGTATCTTCTTTGGAAAGATGTCTATTCATGTCTCCTGACCATTATTGATTGTGTTGTTTGTTCATTTTTTGTGTGTGTGATATTGAGTTGTATGAACCATTTATATATTTTGGATATTAACCTTTTGTCAGTCATATCATTTGCAAATATTTTCTTACACTTTGCACTTTGAATTTTGATTTTGTTGTTGGTTTTCATGGCTGTGCAAAAGCTCCTAAACTTTATTTAGCTTCCACCTGTTTATTTTTGCTTTTATTTCTTTTGCCATAGAGGCCAGATTCCAAACATATTGCTACAATTTATGTCACAGAATGTTCTGCCTACGTTCTCTCCTATGAGTTTTATGGTTTGGTGTATTACCTTTAGGTCCTTAATCCATTTTGAATTTTGTGTTTGGTGTGAGGAAATGTTCTAAATTCCTTATTTTACATGTAGCCCTCCACTTTTCCCAACACGACTTATTGAAGAAACTGTCTTTTCTTCATTGTATATTCTTGCCTCCTTGGTGGTAGACTTACTCACCATAAGTGTGTGAGATCCTTTCTGGGCTCTCTATTCTGTTCCCTTCATCTATGTGTCTGTTTTTGTGATTATTGTAGCTTTGTAGTCAGGGAACATGCTATCTCCAGCTTTGGTCTTTTTTTTCCCTCAGGATTGCTTTGGTAGTGTGGGTATTTTGTGGTTTTATATTTATTTGGGGATTATTTGTTCTGTGTGTGAACAATGTTGTGGGTATTTTGATAGGGATTGCTTTAAATCTGTAGGTTGCTTTGAGTAATAGGGCTATTTTAAAAAGATTAATTCTTCTGATCCAAGAGCATGGGATATCTTTTCATTTGTTTGCGTCATCTTCAATTTCCTTCATCAATGTCTTATAATTTTTAATATATAAATCTTTCATCTCCATGGTTAAATTTATTCCCAGGTATTTTATTATTTTTGGTACATTTGTAAATTTTTTTTCTTAATTTCTCTGACAGTTTGTTATTAGTGCCGAGAAAAATAACAGATTTCTGTATATTAATTGCATATATTTCAATTAAAATAAAAACAAAAATTAACAAATGGGATCTAATTAAACTTAAAAGTTTTGCACAGAAAAGGAAACCATAAACAAGATGAAAAGACAACACTCACAATGGGAGAAAATATTTGCAAATGAAGCAACTGACAAAGGATTAATCTCCAAAATATAGAAACAGCTCATGTAGCTCAATATTAAAAAAACAAACAACCCAATCGAAAAATGGGTGGAGGCTCATGCGAGGTGATGGTAGGATGGTGGAGTTGGTACCTTTTGCGGTTCCCATCGGGGGTGACAAAACCTTGCTGGTGTGGGAGCTGAGCTCTGGCCGCACGGCCGAGGCCTTGCAAGTGAGCCGGGGTGGAGGGAGGGGTGGAGGAAGCCACCCTGCGCCCCAGTAACTGGGCGCCCCAGGGTACTGCTTCAGCACCTCATCTGCCTGTGGTCTCCGCTGAGAGGAATCTTAGTTCTAGAGCCGACCTGAGCAGTCAGCTCGCCCCCATAGATTTTTGAGAGATCGTTTCCAACAGCCGGCATTGCCTCCTAATGCTTCTCGAAGTTTAGGATTTCAGAGGGAAACTTGTTCATGAAATGAGAAGTGTTTGGAGTTGCAGGCTCACCACAGTTGCCTGTGGCAAACGGCTGGGGGAATATAAGGGAATGGGCGGTTTGGTTTCCTGGGCATGAAATTTCCTGCACTTACTTAGCATGGGACCACCCTACAGCATTCTCTGTTCACAGTCTTCTCCCAGTTTGTTGGCCTTCTGTATTCAGTCCGAGTCTTCCCAAATGCAGCAGTGGCCGGTCCTGGGTTCTATGCCATCATCAAGTTTTATTCAGCAAGGGATGCCCACAGAGCCCAAAAGGCATGTGACCAGAAGCAGCTTTTTCAGACATCTCCAGTGAAGGTTCGTCTCGGCACCAGACATAAGGCGGTTCAACATAATACGCTTGCCCTAAACAGCTCCAGATGCCAAGAATTGGTAAATTACTACTTTGGTTTCAATGGGTGGTCAAAAAGGATCATCAAGAGGTGTTGCCCTCCCACGAGTGCAGGAGTCCTGGAGTTGGCATGGCTGAGGAACCTTTGGATAAGTTGGAGGAAGGGTCATTATCATTCCTTATGGAAAGGAAGGTAACCCAGAAGCTTGCTATTCAGAAGGCTATGACAGATGCATTCCAGTAACTGCTGATTGTGGTTTTAGAAAGTGGTAAAATAGCTGTGGCATATAGACCCTGTGAAGAGGTCACAGATGCTAGAACCGAAGAGGAACTACAGGATTTAATTCAAGAGTTGACTGAGACTGAGGTTCCATACGGATTTGGATTCGGTTGGAGAGCTGCCTACAGGGCCAGATCAGTTTGCTGTTCCACATCAGGATCTGAAATAACAAGCAAACCCAACATCAGAAGCTCCCAGAGGCAGTTCCAGTGCTAGACTGGAATCAGAATCAGGCCTTGGTTCTGCCTTCTCGACACCAAAGTAAGACTAAAATCATAGGTCTAGATCAGGCTGAAGGCACTCATCATTTGAAATACTTGTTCCACCTCTAGGTAGTAAGAGTTCAAAACCAATGAAGTTTATTGTTTCACCCCCCAAACCTGAAGAAAGATCTAGTTCAGCATCGATGGCTTGCCAAAGTTGTTGTTGGAACTATAGGCCAATTTGAAAAAAACACTCAGGGTCTAGAACAACAGTTGCAGGGTGATTATTTAGGTCCCAGTATGGATGGATGCCTTTTATCCTGAGGAGAGCCTACTTAGGGATTTTTTGGGGAGCCCAGATGAACCTCCAGAGCCCCCTGAGGAAGCTGAAATTTCTCCATCCCAGCAGGATGCCCAAACTCGTCATCCAGAGCTCACTGAGGAGGCTGAATCTTTACCCCGGTAAGAGGCCCCTGCTCAGCATCCACAAATCCCTGAGGAGGTTGAATCTTTTTCACCCCAGGCAGAGGCCCAGGCTCAGCATCCAGAGCCCACTGAAGAGGTAGAACCACCTCCAATTCAGCAGGAGGCTCCATCTCAGCCTTCAGAGGCCCCTGAGGAACTAGAAACTTCAAGTCCTCAGGAGGCCCTAGCCCAGCCTTTGGAGACACTTAAGGAGGTTGTAGTTCAACCAGTAGCACATCATGGGGCAAATGAAGCACAGCAGTCAAACTTGTACAATGTCACTGTTAAACCTCTGGATCTGGCACTTACCATAACTCCACAGGTCACTAAAGAGGTTGGACCTTCTCCAGTCCAGAAGGAGACCCCATCTCAGCCTCCAGAGAGCCCTGAGGAGGTTGAACCTTCTCCAGTCCAGAAGGAGACCCCATCTCAGCCTCCAGAGCGCCCTGAGGAGGTTGAACCTTCTCTACTCCATCAGGAGGCCCCAACTCAGGCTCCAGGGTTCCCTACTGAGTATGTACTTCAAATTCCAGTGAGTGATGGGGTAGCATCTCTACCTGGCATTCAGCATCATGCTCATTCAAACTTGCCCAGTGTTACACTTCAACCTCTGGATTTCGATCTTATATCACTCCAGAGCCCACTACGGAAGCTGAATTTCCTACAGCTCAGCAGCAGGCCCTGGCTCCACCTCTTGAGCATCCTGAGGACATAGAATCTTCTCCAACCCAACAAGAGACCTCAGCTAAGCCTCCAGAGCCTCCTGGAGAGGTTGAGCCTTCAAGTGAGCAGGAGCAACCAGCTCCGCCTTCTGAGCCTCCTGGGGAAATTGAACCTTCTCCAACCCAGCAGGAGACCACAGGTCAGCCTCCAGAACCTCTTGTGGAAGCTGAGCCTTCTCCAAGTGAACAGGAACAACTGACTCAGCCTTCTGAGCCTACAGAGCCTCCTGAGGAGGTGAAACCAGAAACCCAGCAGGAGACCCCAGCTCAGCTTTCAGAGTCTTTTGGAGAAGCTGAAACTTCTGCAACCCAGGAGGAAGCCTCAGCTCAGTCTCCAGAGCCCCCTAATGAGGCAGAATCTTCTCCAACCCAGCAGGAGATCCCAGCTCTGTCTCCAGCGGAGATCGACAGAACCTCCAACCAGCTCAGCCTCCAGAGCTTTCTTCAGGGGAGGTGGAACCTTCTCCAACTCAACAGGAACAGCCAGCTCAACTTCCAGAGCATCATGAAATGACAGTTTCACCTCCAAGTCACCATCATGCTCAGCATTCAAACTTATCCAGTGTTGCTGTCAAACCTGCAGATGTGGAGCTTACCATAACAAAAGAACCCACTCCAGAGGTGGGACCTTCTCCAAATCAGCACAAGCCTTCAGCTCAGCCCTCAGTGCCCCTTACTAATGCAGAATTTTCTACAACCCAGCATGAGGCCCCCACGCTGCCTTCACAGCCACCTGAGGAGGTTGAACCTTTGCCAGTTCAACAGGAGGCTCCAGCCCAATCTCCAGAAGCCGGTACACATAATAAACCTTCAGTACAAGAGGAGACCCCAGCTCAGTATCTAGAGCATCCTGGAGAAGAAGTTATACCTGCCACAACCCAGCAGGAGACTCCAGATCAGCATCCACAGGCTCCTGAGGTTGTACCTTCTCCACCTCAGCATGAAGCCACAGCTCAGCATCCAGAGTCTCCTGGTGAGGCTGAGTCCTCTCCAACTCAGTCTCCAGAGCTCTCTAATGTGACTGTAGTTTTCTCTCCAGAGCATCATGTGACAACAGTTTCTCATCTAGGTCAGGATCAAGCTCAGCTTCTGCAGCGGCCCGATGTCACTGTTAAACCTGTGGATCTTGCACTTATCATAACTCCAGCGTTCACTAATGAGGTTGAAACTTCTCCACCCCAACAAGAAACCTCGGCTCAGTCTACAGTGTCCTCTGAGCAGTTGGAACCTTTGTCAGTCCAGCAAGAGGTTTCAGATCAGCATCCAACCCCCTCTGAAAATGTTGAACCTTCCCCAGTTCAGCAGGGAGCCCCAACTCAACCTGAAGAGCTTCCTGAGGAAACTGAACCTTCTCCAAGCCAGCAGGAGAGCTCAGCTCAGCATGCAAAGCCCACTGAGTGGGTTGGACCTACTCCAGTCCAGCATCAGCACCCAACTCAGCCTCCAGGGGCCTCTACAGATGGTGCAGCTCAACCTTCAGTACATAATGAAGTGATATTCTCACCTCTAGGTCCAGGTGAAGTTGAACATCCAGTGTTGCCTAATATCACAGTTAAACCTGTGGATCTGGCAGTTGTCTTAACTCTAGAGCCCACTAAAGCAGTTGAACATCCTCCAGTGCAGCAGGAGGACCCTACTCAGACTCCAGATCCCCCTGGAGGGATAGAGCTTTCTTTAGTCCAGGAGGAGGCCCCAGCTCAGTCTCCAGTTCCCCAGGGGGGCTCAGCTCTATCTCCTGAGCCCCCTAAGGAGGTGGTACCTTCTCCCACACAGCAGGAGCTTCAGGCTCAGTCATCAGAGCTCCCTGCAAAGGTGGAACCATTTCCAGTCCCTCAAGGGACCCTTCCTCAGCTTCTACAGCCCCCTGAGAATATGGAATCTTCTCCAGTCCAACAGGAGTTCCCAGACCTACCTCTGGAACCCCTTAAAGAGACAGAACCTTCTCCAGCCCAGCAGGAGGACCCATCTCAGCCTCCAGCACCACCTAAGGAGGTTGTAGCACAAACTCCAGTGCACTATGAGATGACAGCTCCAACACTAGGACAGGATCAAGCTCAGCATTCAAACTTGCCCAGTGTCACAGTTAAACCTTTGGACCAGGGGCTTCCCACAGCTCCAGAACCTACAACGGAGGCTGAACATTCTGCAGCCCTGCAGCAGACTGCAGTTCCTCCAACATACCCCGATGTGACATTTCCAAATCCAGAGCAAGTTCAGGCTCAGCATCCAACCTTGACTGAGGTCACAGTTCAACCTTTGGACCTGGAACTTACATTAACTCTGGAATCCAGTATGGAGGTTGAACCTTCTCCAACCATGCAGCAGACCCAAGCTCAGCCTCCAGAGCTCATTAAGGAAGTTGTAGCTCAGTCTCCATTGTATCCCGAGGTGACAGTTCCAGCACCAGATCACGATCATGCTGAGCATCCAACATCACCCAGTATCACAGTTAAACCTTTGGACCTGGAGCTTACCACAACTCCAGAACCTACTACAGAGTCTGAACATTCTACAGCCCTGCAGCAGACTACAGCTCCCCCTCCAAAACACCCTGAGGTGACACTTGCACAGCCAAACCTGACTCAAGTCACAATTCAACCTATGGATGTGGAACTTACCGTTACTGGAGGATCCAATATGGAGACTGTACCTTCTCCAATCATGCAGGAGACCCCAACTCAGCCTTCAGAGGCACCTCAGGAGGTTGCAGTTCAATCTCCATTCCAGCAGGAGGTGACAGTTCGAACTCCATGTCAGGATTATGTTCAGTATTCAGCATCATCCAGCGTCACAGTTCATCATGTGGACTTAGAGCAAACCACAACTGCAGAACCCACTATGGAAGCTGGACATTCTACAGCCCTGCAGCAGACTACAGCTCCCCCTCCAAAACACCCTGAGGTGACACTTGCACAACCAAACCTGACTCAAGTCACAGTTCCACCTGTGGACCTGGGAGTTAACATATTTCATCAACCAAGGCCATCTGAGACAGTTCTTTTTCCTTCGACTCAGTATTCAGTACCCACAGGTCTTCCTGGTGTAAAATATACCCCAGAAAAGAAGCAGCCAGAACAGAATGCCACCACAAACATCAGCATATGTGAGCTCTGTACCTGCAAAAATGAGACACTGTCGTGTGCTGGTCTCAGCCCAAAGCAGAAGCTCCACAGAGTGCCTGAGCCAGAGCCTAACGCCTACAGTGGCACCTTCACCATCATAAATTTCCAAGGAAACTCTATTTCTTACATTGATGAAAGTATATGGCAGGCATACCGCTGGGCTGAGAAGCTGGGTTAGGTGAAGCCTCCGGCAGGCCACCAAGGACGTGGTGCTTTTGGGCGTCGGGCGTGGCAGGGAGAGAAGAATGGCGGCCACTGGAACGCCGCGGAAGGCTGTTAGAGCCTCAAGGGCCTGGGAAGGGGGGTCTACGTGGACGCCAGCTCAGCCACCCTTAGGCTTTGGAGCGCACGCGGATCCGGGACCTGAGGTGACCTCTCTGTCCCAGTTGGACGAGACGCCGGACAAAGGTCTTAACGGGCCCGGAAGAAAAGAAATGTCTTCTGGAAATGACTGCGAAATGGAGCTGTTTGACCACCTCTAGAGGCGACATCAGGAGCCAAAGAGGTCCACGTTTGTTCAGTGGGTTAGAGGACATGGAATGGCAGACGTTGAGGAGGAAGAAAAGAAGGTTCTATGCCAGACTGGTCACAGTTAGAAGATATATCTAGTCTTAGATATATTATTAGAAAGAATAATATCTAGTCTTTCCAGATGTTCTGAAGTGCCTGATATATGTTCAAAGTAGAGGTAGTAAAAAGACACTTTGTAAATATCTTTTTGTTAAAATTCGTATGAAATGTTGTTTTGGGAGGGAGGGGTGGCCAAACCACCTTTTTGAACAGTACGCAGTATGCACTGTGTTTGTTTGTGCACTAGTTCAAGGTCGGGGGGAGGATAAGGAAGTGCAAAGAGCTCTGTGCCAGTGTGTTTATAGTGAGGCAAGATTAACCATTGTCTTTTTTATGTTCCCGCATTTTGTTTCAATTTGCTGTGTATATAGTGTATATAATGGACAAATGAGTCCTAATTTACAACACCTAGTCTTTCTAGATGTTAAAGAGGTTGCCAGTGTATGACAAAAATAGAGTTAGTAAATAATAAATTTTGTACATTTTCTGTTAAAATTTCTAGGAAAGATTGTCTTCTGAAAATTTGAGCATTATAGCCCTCTGGGTTGGTGGAGGGGGGAGAGAGAGCAGGGGGTTGATCTTAGAATGGCTAGAATGCTGGTATTTTGAAGACACTTTCAAATTATAACTGTTACATGTGTGCAGTTCATTCAGTACTGCTCTGTATATAGTGGACAAATTAAGTCTTTATTTGAAACATCTAGTCCATCTAGATGTTTAGAAGTGCCCAACGTATGTTAAATGTAGAGGTAGTAAAATATCACTTTGTAAATATTTTTTTGCTAAAATTCATAGGAAGTACTGTCTTTGGGAATGTTAAATGTTAAACCACCTCTCTGAGCAGTATACTATTGTCTATACTTGTTCAGTGGTTTGGAGGAGGGAGGGAAAGAATTGCAAAAGGTAATATGCTAGTGTGTTCATACCTGGACATTTTCGGACAAAACCATTTTTTGTATGTTCATTTTGTTTTGCTGTGTATATAGTGTATATAATGGACAAATTGAGTCCTAGTTTTGCAACATCTAGTCTCTAGATGTTAAAGGGGTTGCCAGTGTATGACAAAGTAGTAAAATTAGCACATTTTGTACACTTTATTGAAATTCATAGGAAAGCTTATCTTCTGTAAATGACTTTTAGATATGAATTTGTTCAACCACCTCTAAGCATTACACATGCATGTACTTGTCCACTGGATTGGCGGTGGAGAGAAGGAAGTGAGGGAGGAAATGGTTCAGGCCAAAATGGTCATATTTAGAAGATACCTCAGATTATAACCATTGTTACATGTGTGAAATTTTATTTAACAGTACTGTGTACATAGTGGACAAGTAAGTTCTTATATGAAATATCTACTCTTTCTAGATGTTTAGAAGTGCTTGATGTATTTAAAAGTAGTTTTAGTAGAATAATGCTTCCTGTAAATAGCTTTTAAAAACTGATGGGAAATACTGTCTTTGGAAATGCAATTGTTAAACCCCTTCTCTGAACAGTGTACTCTGTGCTTGTTCATTGGGTTTAGGGAGGTGGGAGGGAAGATCGCAAAAGATGTTTTGCTAGCAGGTACTAGAACATTTCAACTTATCCATTGCTTTATATGTTACATGCATTTTGTTTAACTTTACTGTATATATTTTGTATATACTGGACCAGTGGGCCCCAATTTTATAATATCTAGTCTCTAGATATTAAAGAGGTTGCCAATGTATGACAAAAGTAGAGTTAGTAAACAAATACATTTTGTAAAAAAAAAAAATGGGTGGAAGACCTAAATAGGCATTTTTCCAAAGAAGACATACAGATGACCAACAGGCACATGAAAAGATGCTCAACACCATTAATTATTAGGGAAATGCAAATCAAAACTACAATGAGGTATCACCTCACACCGGTCAGAATGGCCATCATCAAAAAATCTACAAACAATAAATGCTGGAGAGGGTGTGCAGAAAAGGGAACCCTCTTGCACTGTTGGTGGGAATGTAAATTGATACAGCCACTATGGAGAACAGTATGGAGGTTCCTTAAAAAACTCAGAATAGAGCTACGTTATGATACAGCAATCCCACTACTGGGCATATATCCAGAGAAAACCATAATTCCAAAAGACATGTGCACCCCAATATTCACTGTGACACTATTTACAGTAGCCAGGATATGGAAGCAACCTAAATGTCCATCAACAGAGTAATGGATAAAGAAGATGTGGTACATATATACAATGGAGTATTACTTAACTATAAAAAGGAACAAAATTGGGTTATTTGTAGAGACGTGGATGGACCTAGAGAGAGTCATACAGAGTGAAGTAAGTCAGAAAGAGAAAACCAAATATTGTATATCAACAAATATATGTGGAATCTAGAAAAATGGTATAGATCTAATTTGCAAAACAGAAATAGAGACACAGATGTAGAGAACAAACGTATGGACACCAACGGGGGAAAATGGGGGATGGGAGAAATTGGGAGATTGGGATTGACAGATAAACACTATTGATACAATGTATAAAATAGATAACTACTGAGAACCTACTGTATAGCACAGGGAACTCTACTCAGTGCTCTGTGGTGACCTAAATGGGAAGGAAATCCAAAAAAAGGGGATATATGTATACGTATAGGTGCTTCACTTTGCTGTATAGTAGAAACTAACACAACATTGTAAAGCAACTATACTCCAAACAAGTTAATTTAAAAAAAAGAAAAAAATTGTGTATACTCCAAATTTACTGAGTTTATTTATGCTAATAATTTGTTGGTGAGATCTTTAGGGTTTTCTCTACATATTATCATGTCATCTGCAAAGAGTGACAGTTTTACTTCCTTCACAAGTTAGATCCTATTTTGTATTTTTATTTTTGTCTTCAGCTGTGGCTAGAACTATTAATACTGTGTTGAATAAAAGTGGTGAGAGTAGGCATCCTTGTCTCGTTCCTGTTCTTAGAGGAGATGCTTTCAGCTTTTCACCATTAAGTATGATGTTAAGTCTGCTTTTGTCATATATGCCCTTTATATTTATTTATTCATTCATTCATTCAGGCTGCACCACACAGCATGGGGTCCCTAGTTCCCTGACCAGGGATTGAACCCACACGACCTGCAGTGGAATCGTGAATTCCCAACCACTGGACTGCCACAGAAGTTCCTATCCTTTATTATAAAAAGGTATGTTGCCTCTATACCCACCTTGTTGAGAGTTTTTATCATAATTCAAATGTTGAATTTTGCCATATCCTTTGCTGGAGATATGAAGATGATCATATGATTTTTTTTAAACATCTTTATTGAAGTATAATTGCTTTACAATGGTGTGTTAGTTTCTGCTGTATAACAAAGTGAATCAGTTACACATATACATATGTTCCCATATCTCTTCCCTCTTGCATCTCCTTCCCTCCCACCCTCCCCATCCCACCCCTCTAGGTGGTCACAAAGCACCGAGCTGATCTCCCTGTGCTATGCGGCTGCTTCGCACTAGCTATCTATTTTACTTTTGGTAGTGTATATATGTCCATGCCACTGTCTCACTTTGTCCCAGCTTACCCTTCCCCCTCCCCGTATCCTCAAGTCCATTCTGTAGTAGGTCTGCATATTTATTCCCATCTTGCCCCTAGGTTCTTCTGATCATTTTTTTAAGCTTCCATATATATGTGTTAGGATATGGTATTTGTTTTTCTCTTTCTGACTTACTTCACTCTGTATGACAGTCTCTATGTCCATCCACCTCACTAGAAATAACTCAGTTTTGTTCCTTTTTATGGCTGAGTAATATTCCATTGTATATATGTGCCACATCTTCTTTATCCATTCATCTCTTGATGGACACTTAGGTTGCTTCCATGTCCTGGCTATTGTAAATAGAGCTGCAATGAACATTTTGGTACATGACTCTTTTTGAACTATGGTTTTCTCAGGGTATATGCCCAGCAGTGGGATTGCTGGATCATATGGTAGTTCTATTTGTAGTTTTTTGAGGAACCTCCATACTGTTCTCCATAGTGGCTGTATCAATTTACATTCCCACCAACAGTGCAAGAGTGTTCCCTTTCCTCCACACCCTCTCCAGCATTTATTGTTTCTAGATTTTTTGATGATGGCCATTCTGACCGGTGTGAGATGATATCTCATTGTAGTTTTGATTTGCATTTCTCTAATGATTAATGATGTTGAGCATTCTTTCATGTGTCTGTTGGCAATCTGTATATCTTCTTTGGAGAAATGTCTATTTAGGTCTTCTGCCCATTTTTGGATTGGGTTGTTCATTTTTTTGTTATTGAGCTGCATGAGCTGCTTGTAAATCTTGGAGATTAATCCTTTGTCTGTTGCTTCATTTGCAAATATTTTCTCCCATTCTGAGGGTTGTCTTTTGGTCTTGTTTATGGTTTCCTTTGCTGTGCAAAAGCTTTGAAGTTTCATTAGATCCCATTTGTTTATTTGTGTTCTTATTTCCATTTCTCTAGGAGCTGGGTCAAAAAGAATCTTGCTGTGATGTATGTCATAGAGTGTTCTGCCTATGTTTTCCTCTAAGAGTTTGATAGTGTCTGGCCTTACACTTAGGTCTTTAATTCATTTTGAGTATATTTTTGTGAATGGTGTCAGGGAGTGTTCTAATTTCATACTTTTACATGTATCTGTCCAATTTTCCCAGCACCACTTATTTAAGAGGCTGTCTTTTCTCCACTGTATATGCTTGCCTCCTTTATCAAAGATAAGGTGACCATATGTGCGTGGGTTTATCTCTGCGCTTTCTATCCCATTCCATTAATCTATATTTCTGTTTTTGTGCCAGTACCAAACTGTCTTGATTACTGTAGCTTTGTAATATAGTCTGAAGTCAGGGAGCCTGATTCCCCCAGCTCCATTTTTCGTTCTCAAGATTGCTTTGGCTATTCAGGGTCTTTTGTGTTTCCATACAAATTGTGAAATTTTTTGTTCTAGTTCTGTGAAAAATGCCAGTGGTAATTTGATAGGGATTGCATTGAATCTGTAGATTGCTTTGGGTAGTAGAGTCATTTTCACACTGTTGATTCTTCCAATCCAAGAACATGGTATATCTCTCCATCTATTTGTAACATCTTTAATTTCTTTCATCAGTGTCATAATTTTCTGCATACAGGTCTTTTGTCTCCTTAGGTAGGTTTATTCCTAGATATTTAATTCTTTTTGTTGCAATGGTAAACGGGAGTGTTTTCTTAATTTCACTTTCAGATTTTTCATCATTAGTGTATAGAAATGCAAGAGATTCCTGTGAATTAATTTTGTATCCTGCTACTTTACCAAATTCATTGATTAGCTCTAGTAGTTTTCTGGTAGCATCTTTAGGATTCTCTACATATAGTATCATGTCATCTGCAAACAGTGACAGCTTTACTTCTTCTTTTCCAATTTGGATTCCTTTTATTTCTTTTTCTTCTCTGATTGCTGTGGCTAACACTTCCAAAACTATGTTGAATAATAGTGGTGAGAGTGGGCAACCTTGTCTTGTTCCTGATCTTAGTGGAAATGGTTTCAGTTTTTCACCATTGAGGACAATGTTGGCTGTGGGTTTGTCATATATGGCCTTTATTATGTTGAGGAAAGTTCCCTCTATGCCTACTTTCTGCAGGGTTTTTATCATAAATGGGTGTTGAATTTTGTCGAAAGATTTCTCTGCATCTATTGAGATGATCATATGGTTTTTCTCCTTCAATTTGTTAATATGGTGTATCACATTGATTGATTTGCGTATATTGAAGAATCCTTGCATTTCTGGGATAAACCCCACTTTATCATGGTGTATGATCCTTTTAATGTGCTGTTGGATTCTGTGTGCTAGTATTTTGTTGAGGATTTTTGCGTCTATGTTCATCAGTGATATTGGCCTGTAGTTTTCTTTCTTTGTGACATCTTTGTCTGGTTTTGGTATCAGGGTGATGGTGGCCTCGTAGAATGAGTTTGGGAGTGCTCCTCCCTCTGCAATATTTTGGAAGAGTTTGAGAAGGATAGGTGTTAGCTCTTCTCTAAATGTTTGATAGAATTCACCTGTGAAGCCATCTGGTCCTGGGCTTTTGTTTGTTGGAAGGTTTTTAATCACAGATTCAATTTCAGTGGTTGTGATTGGTCTGTTCATATTTTCTATTTCTTCCTGGTTCAGTCTCGGCAGGTTGTGCATTTCTAAGAATCTGTCCATTTCTTCCAGGTTGTCCATTTTATTGGCATAGAGTTGCTTGTAGTAATCTCTCATGATCTTTTGTATTTCTGCAGTGTCAGTGGTTACTTCTCCTTTTTCATTTCTAATTCTATTGATTTGAGTCTTCTCCCTTTCTCTCTTGATGGGTCTGGCTAATGGTTTATCAATTTTGTTTATCTTCTCAAAGAACCAGCTTTTAGTTTCATTGATTTTTGCTATTGTTTCCTTCATTTCTTTTTCACTTATTTCTGACCTGATCTTTATGATTTCTTTCCTTCTGCTAGCTTTGGGGTTTTTTTGTTCTTCTTTCTCTAATTGCTTTAGGTGCAAGGTTAGGTTGTTTATTCGAGATGTTTCCTGTTTCTTGAGGTAGGCTTGTATTGCTATAAACTTCCCTCTTAGCACTGCTTTTGCTGCGTCCCATAGGTTTTGGGTCATCGTGTCTCCATTGTCATTTGTTTCTAGGTATTTTTTGATTTCCCCTTTGATTTCTTCAGTGATCACTTCGTTATTAAGTAGTGTATTGTGTAGCCTCCATGTGTTGTATTTTTTACAGATCTTTTCCTGTAATTGATATCTAGTCTCATAGCGTTGTGGTCGGAAAAGATACTTGATACGATTTCAGTTTTCTTAAATTTACCAAGGCTTGATTTGTGACCCAAGATATGATCTATCCTGGAGAATGTTCCATGAGCACTTGAGAAAAATGTGTATTCTGTTGTTTTTGGGTGGAATGTCCTATAAATATCAATTAAGTCCATCTTGTTCAATGTATCATTTAAAGCTTGTGTTTCCTTATTTATTTTCATTTCGGATGATCTGTCCATTGGTGAAAGTGGGGTGTTAAAGTCCCCTACTATGATTGTGTTGCTGTCGATTTCCCCTTTTATGGCTGTTAGTATTTGCCTTATGTATTGAGGTGCTCCTATGTTGGGTGCATAAATATTTACAATTGTTATACCTTCCTCTTGGATCGATCCCTTGATTATTATATAGTGTCCTTCTTTGTCTCTTGTAATAGTCTTTATTTTAAAGTCTATTTTGTCTGATATGAGAATTGCTACTCCAGCTTTCTTTTGATTTCCATTTGCATGGAATATCTTTTTCCATCCCCTCATTTTCAGTCTGTATGTGTCTCTAGGTCTGAAGTGGGTCTCTTGTAGACAGCATATATATGGGTCTTGTTTTTGTATCCATTCAGCCAGTCTGTGTCTTTTGGTAGGAGCATTTAATACATTTACATTCAAGGTAATTATCGATATGTATGTTCCTATTCCCATTTTCTTAAATGTTTTGGGTTTGTTATTGTAGGTGTTTTCCTTCTCTTGTGTTTCTTGCCTAGAGAAGTTCCTTTAGCATTTGTTGTAAAGCTGGTTTGGTGGTGCTGAACTCTCTCAGCTTTTGCTTGTCTGTAAAGGTTTTACTTTCTCCATCACATCTGAATGAGAACTTTGCTGGGTAGAGTAATCTTGGTTGTAGGTTTTTCTCCTTCATGACTTTAAGTATATCCTGCCACTCCCTTCTGGCTTGCAGCGTTTCTGATGAAAGATCAGATGTTAACCTTATGGGGATTCCCTTGTGTGTTATTTGTTGTTTTTCCCTTGCTGCTTTTAATATGTTTTCTTTATATTTAATTTTTGACAGTTTGATTAATATGTGTCTTGGCGTGTTTCTCCTTGGATTTATCCTGTATGGGACTCTCTGTGCTTCCAGGACTTGATTCACTATTTTCTTTCCCATATTAGGGAAGTTTTCAACTATAATCACTTCAAATATTTTCTCAGTCCCTTTCTTTTTCTCTTCTTCTTCTGGGACCCCTATAATTCGAATGTTGGTGCATTTAATGTTGTCCCAGAGGTCTCTGAGACTGTCCTCAGTTCTTTTCATTCTTTTTTCTTTATCCTGCTCTGCAGTAGTTATTTCCACCATTTTATCTTCCAGGTCACTTATCCTTTCTTCTGCCTCAGTTATTCTGCTATTGATCCCATCTAGAGTATTTTAAATTTCATTTATTGTGTTTTTCATCGTTGCTTGGTTCCTCTTTAGTTCTTCTACGTCCTTGTTAAATGTGTCTTGTATTTTGTCTATTCTATTTCCAAGATTTTGGATCATCCTTACTATCATTATTCTGAATTCTTTTTCAGGTAGACTACCTATTTCCTCTTCATTTGTTAGGTCTGGTGTGTTTTGACCCTGCTCCTTCATCTGCTGTGTGTTTTTCTGTCGTCTCATTTTGCTTATCTTACTGTGTTTGGGGTCTCCTTTTCACAGGCTGCAGGTTCTTAGTTCCTGTTGTTTTTGGTATCTGTCCCCAGTGGCTAAGGTTGGTTCAGTGGGTTGTGTAGGCTTCCTGGTGGAGGGAACTAGTGCCTGAGTTCTGGTGGATGAGGCTGGATCTTGTCTTTCTGGTGGGCACGTCCACATCTGGTGGTGTATTTTGGGGTGTCTGTGGCCTTATTATGATTTTAGGCAGCCTCTCTGTTAATGGGTGGGGTTGTGTTCCTCTGTTGCTAGTTGTTTGTCATGGGGTGTCCGGCACTGAAGTTTGCTCGTCGTTGAGTGAAGCTGGATCTTGGCGTTGAGATGGAGATCTCTGGAAGATTTTCGCTGTTTGATATTATGTGGAGCTGGGAGGTCTCTTGTGGACCAGTGTCCTGAAGGTGGCTCTCCCACCTCAGAGGGACGGCCCTGATGCCTGGCTGGAGCACCAAGAGCCTGTTATCCACACGGCTCAGAGTAAAAGGGAGAAAAAATAGAAAGAAAGAAAGAAAGAGGATATAATATAGTGAAGTAAAATAAAGCTATTATAAAGCAAAGCTATACAGACAAAATCTCACCCAGAAGCATATATATATATACACTCACAAAAAATGGAAAAGGGGAAAAATTAATATATCCTGCTCCCAAAGTCCAACTCCAGAATTTGGGATGATTCGTTGTCTATTCAGGTATTCAACAGATGCAGGCACATCAAGTTGTTTGTGGAGTTTTAATCCACTGCTTCTGAGGCTGCTGGGAGAGATTTCCCTTTCTCTTCTTTGTTCGCACAGCTCCCGGGGTTCAGCTTTGGATTTGAACCCGCCTCTGTGTGTAGGTCGCCTGAGGGTGTCTCTTCCCCACCCAGACAGAACGGGGTTAAAGGAGCAGCTGCTTCTGGGGTTCTGGCTCGCTCAGGCCGGGGGGAAGGAGGGGTACAGAGGAGGCGGGGCGAGCCTGCGGCAGCCGAGGCCGGCGTGACGTTGCACCAGCCTGAGGCGCGCAGTGCCTTCTCCCGGGGAAGTTGTCCCCGGATCACGGGAGCCTGGCAGTGGCGGGCTGCACAGGCTCCCGGGAGCGGCGGTGTGGAGAGTGAACTGTGCTCGCACACAGGCTTTTTGGTGGTGGCAGCAGCAGCCTTAGCGTCTCACGCCCGTCTCTGGGGTCCGCGCTGATAGCCGCGGCTCTCGTCCGTCTCTGGAGTTCTTTTAGGCGGCGCTCTGAATCCCTTCTCCTTGCGCACCGTGAAACAAAGAGGCAAGAAAAAGTCTCTTGCTTCTTCGGCAGCTGCAGACTTTTTCCTGGACTCCCTCCTGGCTAGCTGTTGTGCACTAACCCCTTCAGGCTGTGTTCACACCGCCAACCCCAGTCCTCTCCCTGCGATCCGACTGAAGCCCGAGCCTCAGCTCCCAGCCCCGCCCGCCCCGGCGGGTGAGCAGACAAGCCTCTCGGGCTGCTGAGTGCTGGTCGGCACCGCTCCTCTGTGTGGGAATCTCTCCACTTTGCCCTCCGCACCCCTGTGACTGTGCTCTCCTCCGTGGCTCCGAAGCTCCCCCTCTCTGCCACCCGCAGTCTCTGCCCGCGAAGGGGCTTCCTAGTGCGTAGAAACCTTTCCTCCTTCAAGGCTCCCTCCCAGTGGTGTAGGTCCCGTCCCTATTTTTTTGTCTCTGTTATTTCTTTTTTCTTTTGCCCTACCCAAGTACGTGGGGAGTTTCTTGCCTTTTGGGAGGTCTGACGTTTTCTGCCAGCATTCAGTGGGTGTTCTGTAGGAGCAGTTCCACGTGTAGCTGTATTTCTACTGTATCTGTGGGAAGGAAGGTGATCTCCACGTCTCACTCTTCCGCCATCTTCTCTCCTGAAGTCGATCATATGATTTTATCCTTTTTTCTGGTAATCTGGTGTGTCACTTAATTGATCTGCATAGACTGAGTCATTCCTGCATTGCTGAGATGATCCATTTGATCATGGTGTATGGTTCTTTTAGTGTATTGTTGAATTCAGTTTACCAGTATTTTGTTGAGGTGTTTTGCATCTATGTTCACCAGGGATATTGGCCTGTAATTTACCTTTTTTGGTAGTGTATTTATCTGGTTTTCATATATGGGTGATGCTAGCCTCAGAAAATAAGTTTGGAAGCACTCCTTCATCAATTGTTTGGAATAGCTTGAGAAGGATAGATGTTAACTGTCCTTTAAATGTTTGGTAGAATTTATTAGTAAAGGCACCTGGTCCTGGACACTTATTTATGGGGAGTTTTTTGATTATTGATTGATTTCATTGCTAGTAATTGATCTGTTTAGATTTATTTATTGCAAACTCAGTCTTGGAAGATTTATGTTTTTAGGAATTTATCCACTTCTAGGTTGTCCCATTTGTTGGTGTATAATTGTTTGTCATAATCTCTTAGGATACTTTGTATTTCTGTGTTGTCTGTTGTAACTTCATCTCTTTCATTTCTGATTTATTTGGTTCCTCTCTGTTTAAAAAAAACATACTACTATTGTCTTTTATTCTTTACAGAAGCTTAATAACTGTTTGATCTAATACCCTTACTCTATGTATACATTTTGCAGTGAGATTTTTACTTTTGTTTGTTTTCTGGTTACTATCAATAATTAGTGAGACTTCTTTTAAGCTTAAGTAAATTCTTGCAACATTGCTTATAAGGCTGCTTTCTTAGTGATGAACTCTTTTAGCTTTTGCTAGTCTGGGAAACTCTTGATCTCTCCTTCAATTCTTTTTTTTTCATAAATTTATTTATTTATTTATTTTTGGCTGCATTGGGTCTTTGTTGTTGTGTGTGGGCTTCTCATTGTGGTGGCTCCTCTTGTTGCGGAGCACGGACTCTAGGTGTGCAGGTTTCAGTAGTTGTGGGTCGTGGGCTCAGTAGTTGTGGCTCATGGGCTCTAGAGCACAGGCTAAGTAGTTGTGGCTCATGGGCGTAGTTGCTCCGCAGCATGTGGGATCTTCCCAGACCAGGGCTCGAACCTATGTCCCCTGCATTGGCAGGCGGAGTCTCAACCACCGCGCCACCAGGGAGGCCCTCTCCTTCAATTCTGAATCGTAATCTTGATGGTAGAGTATTCTCGTTGTAGGCTTTTTCCTTTTAGCCCATTGAATATATCCTATCATTCCTTCCTAGTCTGAAAAGTCTGCTGAAAAGTCAGCTGACAGTCTTATGGGAATACCTTGAACATAACTAGATGCTTTTATTTCACTGCTTCTATGATCCCTCTTTACCTTAAATTTTTGGCACTTTATAATATGTCTTGGTGTGGACCTGTTTGTCTTCATCTTGTTTGGGACTCTGTGTTTCCTGGACCTGGATGTGTGTTTCCTTCCCCAGGTTAGGAAAGTTATCAGTTACTATATCCTCTAATAAGTTCTCTGCTTCTTTCTCTCGTCTCCTCTTTCTGGGACCCCTGTAATGCTCATGTGAATATTCTTGATGTTATCTCAGAGGTCCCTTTACCTATAGTCTTAATTCTTTTTTCTTTGTGCTATTCAGCTTGGGTGATTTTCACTACTCTGTTTCCCATTTCACTGATCTCTTCTTCTCTATCATATAATGTTGCTCCCCTCGTGTGTGTGTGTGTGTGTGTGTGTGTGTGTGTGTGTGTGTGTTTTAATATCATTTATTGTATTTTTCAGCTGTTTGGCTCTTTCTGACATTTTATTACTCTTTGTTGAAATTCTCACTATGTCCATCTATTCTTCTCCTGACATGGGTGAGCATCTTTATAATCATTAGTGTCAACACTTTTTTTTTTCAGGTAGAATGCTTATCCCTGTTTTATTTAGTTCTTTTTCTGATGTCGTGTCTTGTTACTTCACTTGTAACATATTCCTCTATTTCCTTATGTTTCCTAATTCTCTGTGCATTTCTATTCATTAGGTTCAGGTTGCTATATTCCCGGGTCTCGGAGAAGTGGCCTTATATAGGAGATGACTGATAGGGCCCAGCAGCACATTGTCCTCTGGCCAGCAGAGCCACATGCTCGAGGGGTGTCCCCTGTGTGGGCTGCACACACCTTTCTCTTACAGCAAGGCCAACTACTGTGGACAAGCTGGTAGGTGGTGTTGGACCCTGGCCTAAATGGCTGTGAGGCCCTGCAGTATGTGATTACTGTGGGGGTGCTGGTAACTAATGCAGCCCTCCATTATGGGTGGCTGTGTGGTGCTCCAGGTGCACAGGCAGACAGGGTAAGCCCCCAGTGTGTCTGGTTGTGAGGCCTTGGGGTGCAGGAGTGCTATGGGCATGGTGGTAGATGGGGCAGGCCCCTGATTCTAATCAGTTCCAGAGAAGACTCTAAAATGTTGCTTACCAATGTCTCAGTTCCTAGCGGGAGTCCCAGCTGCCTCTTGCCTTTCCAAGAAGCTCTCCAAGTTAGCAAGTGGGTCTGACCCAGGTGTCTTTCACACTACTGGCTCTGCACAGGGACTGAGAATGTGTGAGATTTGTGTGTGCCCAATGAGAGCAAAGTCTTGGTTTTCTTTAGCCTCCAGCTTTCCTGAAAGTAAGCCCTGCAGGTTTTCAAAGCCAGACCTGCTGTGTTCTTTTCTTCCCAGTGCAGGATCTCTGGGCTGAGCAGCCTGATGCAGGGCTCAGACCCTTCCCTCCGTGTGGAGGACCTATGCAATTGTGATATTTTCCAGCTGTGGGTCACTGTGCGCGAGGTGTGCATTCCAACTAGACTGTGTTTCCAGTCCTCCTACCTGCCTTGTGGTTTCTCCTTCTTTATATCTTTAGTTGTGGAAAACTTTCCCTGCTAATCTTAAGGTCATTCTCAGAGATAATTTCCGTGTAAGTTGTTGTAATTTGGGTGTGTCCATGGCAGGAGGGGAGCTCAGTATCTTCCTACTCTATCATCTTGATCCTCTCTCAAGAATTTTTTTTAAATACATCCATTTGTTACTGTAAACATAACTCTTTGAATTGCATTGTTTTTCTTATATTCCATAAATTTAGGCACTTTGTGTTTCCAATTTTGTTTGCTTTAAGATTTCTTTTTAATTTCACTTTTGATTTATTCCTGTATGCATTGGCTATTCAGGAGCTTATTGTTCAATTTCTAAGTGTTCTTGAATTTTCGATTATTCTTTTTAATATTGAATTTGTTTCATACCATTGTGGTTGGAAATGATACTTGATATGACTTCAATATTCTTGGATTTTTGAAGACTTGTTTTGTGGCTTAACATAGGATCTACCCTAGGAAATGTTCTATGTGTACTTAAGAAGAATGGAAATTTTGCTGCTGTTGAGTGGAATGTACTGTATATGTCTGTTAGGTTCATTTGATATCAAGTTTGTGTTCAAGTTCAATGTTTCCTGATTGATATTCTGTCCGGATGATCTATACAGTGTTGAAAGTTGGGTATTGATGTTTCTTACCATTATTTTATTTCTGCACATTTTCCTCTTCATGTGTGTTAATAATTTCTTTATATGTTGAGAGGCTCCAATGCTGGACACATACATATTTATAACTGTCATAATTTCCTGATGAATTAATCCCTTTATCATTATATGATAACCTTCTTTCCTTTGAGAGGTTTGACTTCAAGTCTTTTTTGCCTGATAATAGACTAGTCAGGCAAGTATCATTTTCATGGAGTATCTTTTTTCCAATCATTCAATTTTATGCTATATATGGATTTAAAGTTAACATGAATCTCTTGTACAAAGTATATAATTGAACTTTCTTTAATCCATTCAGCCATCCTATGGATTATTTAAATTGAAGTATAGTTGATTTACAATATTACATTAGTCTCAGTGGTATAACCTATGGATTTAATATTTTTATAGATCATGCTCCATTTAAATTTATTAAAAAATAATGGTTATATTTCCCTGGGTTGTATTATATATCCTTATTTGTTTATTTCATACATAGGGGTATTGGATTTAGAGAAAGAAACTACTGTCTTTCCCTCCCCCCTTCACTTGCCCCACCAGTAACCACTAATTTGTTCTCTGTGAGTCTATTTCTATTTTGTTATATACATTCCTTTCTTGCATTTTTAGATTCCACAGAGAAGTGAGAACATAGAGTATTTGCCTTTCTCTAACTTATTTAAGTAGGTATAAACATTCTAGGCTGATCCACGTTGTTGTAAGTGGCAGAATTTGATCCTTTTTAATGGCTGGGTAATAGTCCATTGTGTATACATACCACATCTTCTTTATCCACTCATCTGTTGATGTACATTTAGTTTGCTTCCATATGTTGGCAATTGTAAATAGTGCTGCCATGAACATTGGGATACATGTATCTTGTCAAATTGGTGTCTTCATTTTCTTTGGACATATACCAAGCTGTGGAATTGTTGGCTAATATGATAGTTCTACTTTTAGCTTTTTTCAGGACCTCCATATTGTTTTCATAGTGGGTGTACCAATTCACAATCCCACCAACAGTGTACTAGGATTCTCTTCTCTCCATGTCATGAACAACATTTCATATTCGTAGACTTTAGAATAATAGCCATGTTGAGAGGTGTGACGTGATGTCTCATTGTGGGTATTTTTGTGGGTCATTCATTAAATTTAATTTACAAAAGAAGGTGATAGGCTGGATGTGATCTCCAGGTTTAGTTTGCTAATGCCTGGTATAGGTTAATTTGAGGAGAATTAATACCTTTACAATGTTATTTATTGCTTAATTTTTTCAGGGTGACATTTAATGATTGGTAACAGATTTAAAAAATTTTCTCCCTAAACGATATCTGAAGTCTGTCAGTTTGTTTCTGTTTCATAAATTAGTTCATTTCTATCATTTTTAGACTCCACTATAAGTGATAGCATATGATATTTGTCTTTTCCTATCTGAATTACTTCACTTAGAATGAAATAATGCCATTTGCAGCAACAGGGATGGACCTAGAGATGATCATCCTTTTTCATTTCTGAGTAATAATTGATTGTGTACAAGTACCACTTCTTTATCCATTCATCTGTTGATGGACATTTTGGTTGCTTCCATGTCTTGGCTATTGTAAATAGTGCTTCAGTGCATGTTTGGGTTTGGGGGCATTTGTCTTTTTGAATTCTGGTTTTCTGCAGATGTACGCCCAGAAGCGGGACTGCTGGATGATATGGTAGCTCTATTTTTACTTTTTAAAGGCATACCCATACTGTGCTCTATAGTGGCTCTTACCAGCTTACATCCCACCAACAGCATAGGAGGGTTCCCTTTTCTCCATGTCCTTTCTGGCATTTATGGTTTGTAGACTTTTTGATGATGGCCATTCTGACTGTGTGAGGTGATACCTTGTTGTAGTTTTGATTTGCATGTGTCTAATAATTCGAGATGTTGAGCATGTTTGCATGTGTTTTTTTTAAACACTGTGAGAAAAAGTTAGTGTTGAAATTGGCTTTTTGAAAGTCTGACTATTTTGAAATTTTTTTCGATAACTACCACAGGACATTTGTTAAGGGCAGGTGCCATTTATACTCTCGCAGTCCTTGTGAATATTAAGTGCCCATAAGCACATGTTTTAAAGTTGCTGTTGTGGAAATGGGCACAAGAAGTAGGATTTCCTTCATGCCCCTCTCTGGTTACTTGGGTAACCAGAGCCACTGTGGAAGACGGGCTCCTGGATTGTAAATTAGTGTGGACTGTGCCAGAACAAACACCCCAAATCTTGTATTTTGTTACTTCTTGTTTTTTTTTAATTTTTCTTTTTTATTGGAGTAAAATTGATTTAAAATATTGTGTTTGTGGTAAGCGTACAGAATCTTGTTCAGTTATGTATATTCATAGGTCTATTCATCTTCAGATTCTTTTCCCATATAGGTTATTAGAGAGTGTTGAGTAGACTTCCCTTTGTTATACAGTAGGTCCTTGTTGATTATTTATTTTATATGTATTAGTGTATAAATGTTTTTCCCAACCTACTGATTTATTCCTTCCCCCCACCTTTCTCATTGGGTAACCATAAGTTTGTTTTCTAAGTCTGTGAGTCTGTTTCTCTTTTATTTTTTTGGCTGCACTGCGAGGCATGCAGGATATTACTTCTCCCAACACCAGGGATCGAACCCACGCCCCCTGCAGTGGAAGCTTGGATTCTTAACCATTGGACCACCAGGAAAGTTCCTGTTTTTCTCTTGTAAATTAGTTCATTGGTATCAATTTTTCAATTTCACCTATAAGTGGTATCATATGATATTTGACTTTCTCTTTCTGACTTACTTCACTTAGTATGATTATCTCTAGGTCCATCCATGATGCTGCAAATGGCATTCTTTCATTCTTTTTCATTTCTGAGTAATATTTCACTGTGAACATGTACCACTTCTTTATCCATCCATCTGCCAATGGTATTTTGGTTGCTTCCATGTCTTAGACATTGTGAATTGTGCCGCAGTGCCCATATGGGCACATGTGGGTTTTCCAATTCTGCTTTTCTCTTGATATATGCCTGGGAGTGGGACTGCTGGATCATATGGTAGCTCTAATTTTACCTTGTAAAGGCACCTCCATGCTGTTCTCTGTAGTGGCTGTTACCACTTTAGGTCCCAACAGCAGCGTAGGAGGGTTCCCTTTTTCCTACAACCTCTCAAGCATTTACTGTTTGTAGACTTTTCAATGTTGGCTATTCTGACTCACGTGAAGGGATCCCTCATTGTAGTTTTGATTTCCAAGCCGCTAATAATACAAGAATTAGGGCATCTTTTCAAGTGCTTTTCTTTTAAACAGTGTGAGTAAAATTTACCTATTGAAATAAGATCTTGAAAGTCTGTTTCTTTTGAATTTTTTTTGCTTACCTATCCTGGACATTTCCTGATTGCAGGTGTCATTTACAGCCCTACAGTCCTTGTGAATATTAAGTACCCATAAGCCTTAGTTTTAACGTTGCAGTTGCAGGAAAGGGCAACAAGGCAGCGGAATTTATTCATACTCAACTTGATTGTTAGGGCAAACAGAGCCTTAGTGGAACTCCTGTTCCTAGATTGGAAATTAGAGTGGAAAGTGCCAGGACAAATACCCAAAAGCTTGTGTCACATTACTTCTTTTTTTTTTAAACATATTTATTGGAGTATAATTGCTTTACAATGGTGTGTTAGTTTCTGCTTTCTAACAAAGTGAATCAGTTATACATATACATATGTCCCCATATCTCTTCCCTCGTGCATCTCCCTCCCTCCCACCCTCCCTATCCCACCCCTCTAGGTGGTCACAGAGCACTGAGCTGATCTCCCAGTGTTATGCGGCTGCTTCCCACTAGCTATCTATTTGACATTTGGTAGTGTATATATGTCCATGCCACTGTCTCACTTTGTCCCAGCTTACCCTTCCCCCTCCCCGTATCCTCAAGTCCATTCTGTAGTAGGTCTGCATCTTTATTCCCATCTTGCCCCTAGGTTCTTCTGATCATTTTTTTTAAGCTTCCATATATATGTGTTAGCATATGGTATTTGTTTTTCTCTTTCTGACTTACTTCACTCTGTATGACAGTCTCTAGGTCCATCCACCTCACTAGAAATAACTCAGTTTCGTTCCTTTTTATGGCTGAGTAATATTCCATTGTATATATGTGCCACATCTTCTTTATCCATTCATCTCTTGATGGACACTTAGGTTGCTTCCATGTCCTGGCTATTGTAAATAGAGCTGCAGTGAACATTTTGGCACATGACTCTTTTTGAATTATGGTTTTCTCAGGGTATATGCCCAGTAGTGGGATTGCTGGGTCGTATGGTATTTCTATTTGTAGTTTTTTAAGGAACCTGCACATTGTTCTCCATAGTGGCTGTATCAATTTACATTCCCACCAACAGTGCAAGAGGGTTCCCTTTTCTCCACACCCTCTCCAGCATTTATTGTTTGTAGATATTTTGATGATGGCCATTCTGACTGCTGTGAGGTGATACCTCATAGTAGCTTTGACTTGCATTTCTCTAATTATTACTGATGTTGAGCATCCTTTCATGTGTGTGTTGGCAATCTTTGGTAATCTCCTTTGGAGAAATGTCTATTTAGGTATTCTGTACATTTTTGGATTGGGTTGTTTGTTTTTTGATACTGAGTTACATGAGCTGCTTGTAAATTTTGGAGGTTAATCCTTTGTCTGTTGCTTCATTTGCAAATATTTTCTCCCAATCTGAGGGTTGTCTTTTTGTCTTATGTTTTCCTTTGCTGTGCAAAAGCTTTTAAGTTTCATTAGGTCCCATTTGTTTACTTTTCTTTTTATTTCCATTTCTCTAGGTGGGTCAAAAAGGATCTTGCTGTGATTTATGTCATAGAGTGTTCTGCCTATGTTTTCCTCTAAGAGTTTGATAGTGTCTGGCCTTACATTTAGGTCTTTAATCCATTTTGAGTTTATTTTTGTGTATGGTGTAGGGAGTGTTCTAATTTCATTCTTTAACATGTAGCTGTCCAGTTTTCCCAGCAACACTTATTGAAGAGGCTGTCTTTTTTCCACTGTATGTTCTTGTCTCAAAGATAAGGTGACCATATGTGTGTGGGTTTATCTCTGGGCTTTCTATCCTGTTCCATTGATCTATATTTCTGTTTTTGTGCCAGTACCAAACTGTCTTGATTACTGTAGCTTTGTAGTATAGTCTGAAGTCAGGGAGCCTGATTGCTCCAGCTCCGTTTTTCTTTCTCAAGATTGCTTTGGCTATTCAGGGTCTTTTGTGTTTCCATACAAATTGTGAAATTTTTGGTTCTACTTCTGTGAAAAATGCCAGTGGTAGTTTGATAGGGATTGCATTAAATCTGTAGATTGCTTTGGGTAGTACAGTCATTTTCACAATGATGATTCTTCCAATCCAAGATCATGGTATATCTCTCCATCTATTTGTATCATCTTTAATTTCTTTCACCAGTGTCTTATAATTTTCTGCATACAGGTCTTTTGTCTCCTTAGGTAGGTTTATTCCTAGATATTTTATTCTTTTGGTTGCAATGGTAAATGGGAGTGTTTTCTTAATTTCACTTTCAGATTTTTCATCATTAGTGTATTGGAATGCAAGAGATTTCTGTGCATTAATTTTCTATCCTGCTACTTTACCAAATTCATTGATTAGCTCTAGTAGTTTTCTGGTAGCATCTTTAGGATTCTCTACATATAGTATCATGTCATCTGCAAACAGTGACAGCTTTACTTCTTCTTTTCTGATTTGGATTCCTTTTATTTCTTTGTCTTCTCTGATTGCTGTGGCTAACACTTCCAAAACTATGTTGAATAATAGTGGTGAGAGTGGGCAACCTTGTCTTATTCCTGATCTTAGTGGAAATGGTTTCAGTTTTTCACCATTGAGGACAATGTTGGCTTCATATATGGCCTTTATTATGTTGAGGAAAGTTCCCTCTATGCCTACTTTCTGCAGGGTTTTTATCATAAATGGGTGTTGAATTTTGTCAAAAGCTTTCTCTGCATCTATTGAGATGATCATATGGTTTCTCTCCTTCAATTTGTTAATATGGGGTATCACATTGATTGATTTGCATATATTGAAGAATCCTTGCATTTCTGGGATAAACCCCACTTGATCATAGTGTATGATCCTTTTAATGTGCTGTTGGATTCTGTTTGCTAGTATTTTGTTGAGGATTTTTGCATCTATGTTCATCAGGGATATTGGCCTGTAGTTTTCTTTCTTTGTGACATCTTTGTCTGGTTTTGGTATCAGAGTGATGGTGGCCTCATAGAATGAGTTTGGGAGTGTTCCTCCCTCTGCTATATTTGGAAAGAGTTTGAGAAGGGTAGGTGTTATCTCTTCTCTAAATGTTTGATAGAATTCGCCTGTGAAGCCATCTGGTCCTGGGCTTTTGTTGGTTGGAAGATTTTTAATCACAGTTTCAATTTCAGTGCTTGTGATTGGTCTGTTCATATTTTCTATTTCTTCCTGGTTCAGTCTCGGCAGGTTGTGCATTTCTAAGAATTTGTCCATTTCTTCAAGGTTGTCCATTTTATTGGCATATAGTTGCTTGTACTAATCTCTCATGATCCTTTGTATTTCTGCAGTGTCAATTGTTCCTTCTCCTTTTTCATTTCTACTTCTATTGATTTGCGTCTTCTCCCTTTTTTTTCTTGATAAGTCTGGCTGATGGTTTATCAATTTTGTTTATCTTCTCAAAGAACCAGCTTTTAGTTTTATTGATCTTTGCTATCATTTCCTTCATTTCTTTTTCATTTCTTTCTGATCTGATCTTTATGGTTTCTTTCCTTCTGCTAACTTTGGGGTTTTTTTTCCTTCTTTCTCTAATTGCTTTAGGTGTAAGGTTAGGTTGTTTATTTGAGATGTTCCTTGTTTCTTAAGGTAGGCTTGTATAGCTATAAACTTCCCTCTTAGAACTGCTTTTGCTGCAGCCCATAGGTTTTGGGTTGTTGTGTTTTCATTGTTATTTGTTTTTAGGTATTTTTTGATTTCCTCTTTGATTTCTTCAGTGATCTCTTGGTTATTAAGTAGTGTGTTGTTTAGACTCCATGTGTTTGTATTTCTTACAGATTTTTTCCTGTAATTGATATCTAGTCTCATAGCATTGTGGTCGGAAAAGATACTTGATACGATTTCAATTTTCTTAAATTTACCAAGGCTTAATCTGTGACCCAAGATACGATCTATCCTGGAGAATGTTCCATAAGAACTTGAGAAGAATGTGCATTCTGTTGTTTTTGGATGGAATGTCCTATAAATATCAATTAAGTCCATCTTGTTTAATGTATCATTTAAAGCTTGTGTTTCCTTCTTTATTTTCATTTCGGATGATCTGTCCATTGGTGAAAGTGGGGTGTTAAAGTCCCCTACTATGATTGTGTTACTTTTGATTTCCCCTTTTATGGCTGTTAGTATTTGCCTTATGTATTGAGGTGCTCCTATGTTGGCTGCATAAATATGTACAATTGTTATATCTTCTTCTTGGATTGATCCCTTGATCATTATGTAGTGTCCTTCTTTGTCTCTTGTAAGAGTCTTTGTTTTAAAGTCTATTTTGTCTCATAAGAGAATTGCTACTCCAGCTTTCTTTTGATTTCTATTTGCATGGAATATCTTTTTTCCATCCCCTCACTTTCAGTCTGTATGTGTTCCTAGGTCTGAAGTGGGTCTCTTGTAGACAGCATATATATATGGGTCTTGTTTTTGTATCCATTCAGCCAGTCTGTCTTTTGGTTGGAGCATTTAATCCATTTAAGGTAATTATTGATATGTATGTTCCTATTACCATTTTCTTAATTGTTTTGGGTTTATTATTGTAGGTCTTTCCCTTCTCTTGTGTTTCCTGCCTAGAAAATTTCCTTTAGCATTTGCTGTAAAGCTGGTTTGGTGGTGCTGAATTTTCTTAGCTTTTGCTTGTCTGTAAAGCTTTTAATTTCTCTGTCCAATCTGAATGAGATCCTTGCTGGGTAGAGTAATCTTGGTTGTAGGATTTTCTCTTTCATCACTTTAAATATGTCCTGCCACTCCCTTCTGGCTTGCAGTTTCTGCTGAAAGATCAGCTGTTAACCTTATGGGGATTCCCTTATGTGTTACTTGTTGTTTTTCCCTTGCTGCTTTTAATATTTGTTTTTTGTATTTAATTTTTGATAGTTTGATTAATATGTGTCTTGGCGTCTTTCTCCTTGGATTTATCCTGTATGGGACTCTCTGTGCTTCCTGGACTTGATTAACTATTTCCTTTCCCATATTAGGGAAGTTTTAAACTACAATCACTTCAAATATTTTCTCAGTCCCTTTCTTTTTCTCTTCTTCTTCTGGGACCCCTATAATTCGAATGTTGGTGCGTTTAATGTTGTCCCAGAGGTCTCTGAGACTGTCCTCAATTCTTTTCATTCTTTTTTCTTTATTCTGCTCTGCCGTCATTATTTCCACTATTTTATCTTCCAGGTCACTTATCCATTCTTCTGCCTCAATTATTCTGCTATTGATCTCTTCTAGAGAATTTTTAATTTCATTTATTGTGTTGTTCATGTCTGTTTGTTTGGTCTTTAGTTCTTCTAGGTCCTTGTTAAACGTTTCTTGTATTTTCTCCATTCTATTTCCAAGATTTTGGATCATCTTTACTATCATTATTCTGAGTTATTTTTCAGGTAGACTGCCTATTTTCTCTTCATTTGTTATGTCTGGTGGGTTTTTGCCTTGCTCCTTCATCTGCTGTTTCTCTGTCTTCTCATTTTGCTTATCTTACTCAATTTGGGGTCTCCTTTTCGCAGGCTGCAGGTTCGTAGTTTCTGTTGTTTTTGGTGTCTGTCCCCAGGGGCTAAGGTTGATTCAGTGGGTTGTGTAGGCTTCCTGGTGGAGGGGACTAGTGCCTGTGTTCTGGTGGATGAGGCTGGATCTTGTCTTTCTGGTGAGCAGGTCCACGTCTGGTGGTGTGTTTTGGGGTGTCTGTGGCCTTATTATGATTTTAGGCAGCCTCTGTGCTAATGGATGGGGTTGTGTTCGTGTCTTGCTAGTTGTTTGGCATAGGGTGTCCTGCACTGTATCTTGCTGGTCATTGAGTGGAGCTGGGTCTTGGTGTTGAGATGGAGATCTCTGTGAGATTTTCACCTTTTGATATTACGTGGAGCTGGTAGGTCTCTTCTGGACCAGTGTCCTGAACTTGGCTCTCACATCTCAGTGGCACAGCCTTGACGCCTGGCTGGAGCACTAACAACCTGTCCTCCACACAGCTCAGAATAAAAGGGGGAAAAGAAGGAAAGAAAGAAAGAAGATAAAATAAAAGTTATTAAAATAAAAAATAATTATTAAGAAAAAAAATTTTTTAAGTAATAAAAAATGGACAGACAGGACCCTAAGACAAATGGTAAAAGCAAAACTATATAGATAAAATCACACACAGAAGCATACACATACATACTCACAAAAAGAGAAAAAGGGAAATATATATATAAATATATCGTTGCTCCCAAAGTCCACCTCCTCAATTTGGGATGATTCGTTGTCTATTCAGGTATTCCACAGATGCAGGGTACACCAAGTTGATTGTGGAGATTTAATTCGCTGCTCCTGAGGCTGCTGGGAGAGATCTCCCTTTCTCTTCTTTGTTCGCACAGCTCCTGGGGTTCAGATTTGGATTTGGCCCCGCCTCTGCGTGTAGGTCGCCTGAGAGCATCTGTTCTTCTTTCAGACAGGACGGCGTTAAAGGAGCAGCTGCTTCAGGGGCTCTGGCTCACTCAGGCCGGGGGGAGGGAGTGGTACGGAGTGTGGGTCGAGCCTGCGGGGGCAGAGGCCGGCGTGACGTTGCAGCAGCCTGAGGCGCACCGTGCTTTCTCCCAGGGAAGTTGTCCCTGGGTCACGGGACCCTGGCAGTGGTGGGCTGCACAGGCTCCCGGGAGGGGCGGTGTGGATGGTGACCTGTGCTTGCACACAGGCTTCTTGGTGGCTGCAGTAGCAGCCTTAGCATCTCACGCCCGTCTCTGGGGTCCGTGCTGATAGCCGCGGCTCACGCCCATCTCTGGAGCTCCTTTAAACGGCGCTCTTAATCCCCTCTCCTCATGCACCAGGAAACAAAGAGGCAAGAAAAAGTCTCTTGTCTCTTTGGCAGCTCCAGACTTTTTCCCGGACTCCCTCCCAGCTAGCTGTGGTGCGCTAACCCCTTCAGGCTGTGTTCACGCCGCCAACCCCAGCCCTCTCCCTGGGATCCGATCGAAGCCCGAGCCTCAGCTCCCAGCCCCGCCCACCCCGGCAGGTGAGCAGACAAGCCTCTCGGGCTGGTGAGTGCTGCTCGGCACTGATCCTCTGTGTGGGAATCTCTCCGCTTTGCCCTCCACACCCCTGTGGCTGCGCTCTCCTCCGTGGCTCCAAAGCTTCCCCCTCCGCCACCGGCAGTCTCCGCCCGCAAAGGGGCTTCCTAGTGCGTGGAAACCTTTCCTCCTTCACAGCTCCCTCCCACTGGTGCAGGTCCCGTCCCTATCCTTTGTCTCTGCTTTTTCTTTTTTCTTTTGCCCTACCCAGGTACATGGGAAGTTTCTTGCCTTTTGGGAGGTCTGAGGTCTTCTGCCAGCGTTCAGTAGGTGTTCTGTAGGAGTTGTTCTACATGTAGATGTATTTCTGATGTATTTGTGGGGAGGAAGGTGATCTCCACGTCTTACTCTTCTGCCATCTTGAAGCTCCTCCCCCACATTACTTCTTTAATTTTTATTTCTTATCGGAGTAAATTTGATTACAGTGTTGTGTTTGTTCTAGGTGTACAGAATCTGGTTCATTCATACATATACATATACATATATCTAATCAGGTTTAGATTCTTTCCCATGTTGGTAATTACAGAGCGTTGAGTAGACCTCCCTTGGTATCCAGTAGGTCCTTCATGATTATAATTTTATTTGTATTATTAAATGTATGTTAACCCCAACATCCTAATTTTTCCATTCCTTTCACCTTTTTCTAAGTCTGTACGGGTCTTTCTCTGTGGAAATATGTTCATGGATATCAATTTTTAGATAACACCAGTAAATGATATCATTGGATATTTGTCTTTCTTTTCCTGACTTATTTTATGTACTAAGGTTATCTCTAGGCTCATCTGTGGTGCTGCAAAAGGCATTGTTTCATCTTTTCCATGGCTAATATTCCATTGTGTACATGTACCACTTCTTCTTTGTCCATTCATCTGTAGATGGACATTTTGGATGCATCCATGTCTGGCTATTGTAAATATAACTGCAGTGCACGTTTGGGAGCCTGTGTCATTCGGAATTCTGGTCTTCTCGGGTTATAGGCCCATTAGTGCTTCAGCAGGATCATGTGGTAGTTCAATTGTGTTACCTTTTAAAGGCACCTTCATTCTCTTCTGATTAGTGGCTGTTACCAGTTTACATCCCATCAGCAGCATAGGAGGGTACCCATTCTCAGAAACCCATTCAGCATTTATTGTTTGCAGACATTTTTTTTGTTGGCCATTCAGACTACTGTGAGGTGATAACTTTTTGTAGTTTAAATTTTCGTGTCTCTAATAATTCTTGATTTTGAACATTTTTTCATGTCCTTTAAAAAAAGAAAAACAGTGTAAGCCAATTTACCTCTTGAAATTGTCTTCTCGAGAGTTTGCCCTCTTTTGAATATTAATGTCCATTCCTGGCCCCAGGACATTTTTTGAGGGCAGGTGTCATTTAAAGCCCTGCAGTCCTTGTGAATATTAAGTGACCATTAGCACTGGGATTAAAGCTGCTGTTGCGGGAAATGGCAACAAGGCGGCAGATTACTATATTCCCAGCTTTGGTTAAAAGACCTACAGAGCCTTCATGGAAGTCGTGTTCCTAGGTTGCAAATTAGAGTGGAATGTTCCAGGACAAACCCCCAAAGACTTATGTCTCCTTACTTATGTTTGGTTGTTAACTTTAATTTATATTTTTTATCAGAGTAAATTTGAGTAGAGTGTTGTGATTGTCTGGGTGTACAGAATCTGGTCAATTATTCATACATATATCTCTTCATCTTTGGATCCTGTTCCCATGTAGGTAATTACAGGGTGTGCGTAGACCTCCCTTGGTATTTGGTAAGTGTTTGGTGATTATATATTTTATATGTAATAATCATTAAATGATTTATATATTTTATGTTATATGTTTATAAACATATAACATACATGAGTATAAGTATGCTAAGACCATAATCCTAATTAATCCATTCCACATACCTTTCATTTGGTTAAACCTTAGTTTGTTTTTTAAGTCTCTGAGTGTCTTTTTCTGTGGAAATATGTTCCTTGCTAGCAATTTTAGGATAACATCTATAAATGATATTATTTCTAGGCTCATCTGTAGTCATGAAAATGGCATTGTTCATTTTTTTCCGAGGCTAATATTTCATTAGGTACATGTACCACTTCTTCTTTGTCCATTTGTCTGTTGATGGACATTTTGTTTGCTTCCATGTCTTGGCTATTGTAAATATTGCTGCAGTGCATGTTTGTCTGCCTGTGTCTTTCCGATTCTGGTCTTCTTAGGTTATAGGCCCATTACTGGATCGGCCGGATCATGTGGTAGCTCAATTTTTACATTTTAAACGCAGCTCTATTCTGTTCTCATTATTAGCTGTTACCAGTTTACATCTAACCAGCAGCATAGTGGGTATGCATTCTCCACAACCCCTTCAGCAGTCATTGTTTGTAGACTTTTTACTGATGGCATTTTGAATGTTGGGTGGTGACACCTTTTTGTAGTTTGGATTTGTATGTGAGCAGTAATTCCTGATGTTGAGCTTTTATCCATGTCCTTTTTTTCTAATAAAAGAGTAAAACTCACCTCTTCAAATTGTTTTCTTGAAAAATTTTCTGTGTTTTGAATTTTTTTGGCCATTACCTACCCCAGGACATTTTTTGAGGGCAGGTGTCATTTACAGCCCTGTGATTATATTAAGTGACCATTAGCACTGGGTTCAAAACTGCTGTTGTGGAAAACGGCCAAAAGGCGGCAGCATTTCTCCATTCACAAATCTGGTTACTAGGGCAGCAGAGCCTTCCTGAAAGTCATGTTAATAGGTTGTAAATTAGAATGGAATGTGCCAGGAAAACCCCCCATACATTTATGTCTCATTGCTTCTTGTTCGTTGTTTTAATTTTTAAAATCAGGGTAATGATTAGAATATTGTTTGTTCTAGGTGTACACAATCTCGTTCATTTGTACATTATATATATCATGTACAGATCCTCTTCCCATGTAAATTTTTACAGAGTGTTCAGTAGACCTACCTTGGTATATGGTCGGTCTTTTTGATATATGTATTTAATATGTATTGGTATACGTATGGCAGCCCTAATCTTAATTTGTCCATTGCTCCCACCTTTCCTTTTAGATAACCATAGTTGTTTTCTGAGTCTGTGAGTGTCTTTCTCTGTGGAAATAAGTTCATTTGTGTCAGTTGTTAGATAACACCTACAAGTGATATCATATGATATTTGTCTTTTGCTTTCTGACTTACCTCATGTTCTGTTATTATCTCTAGGCTCATCTATGGTGCTGCAAAGAGCAGTGTGTCATTGTTTTCCACGGCTAATATTCCACTGTGTACATGGACCACTTCTTCTTTGACCATTCCTCTTTTGGTGGACATTTTGGTTGCTTCCCTGTCTTGGTTATTGTGAATATTGCTGCAGTGCACCTTTGCCAGCCTGTGTCTTCTCGATCCTGCTCTTCTCAGGTGATAGGTCCAGCAGTGGGCCTGCTGGATCACATGTTGGCTCAATTTTTACTTTTTTTTTTTTCCAATTTTTACTTTTAAACACAGCTCCTTTCTGTTCTCATTGGTTGTCACCACTTTACATCTCACCAGAAGCTAGAGGGTACAAAGTTCTCTAAAACCCCTTCAGTATTTATAGTTAGTTAGTAGACTTTTTGCTGGTGGTCATTCGACTGGTGTGTGTTGAAACCTTTTTGTAGATTAGATTTGCATGAGTCTGCTAATTCCTGATGTTGAGCTTCTATTCGTTTTTTTTTAAAGAGTGAGTAAAAAGTACACCTTCATATTATCTTCTTGAAAAATTTGCTGTTTTGAATTTTTTTGGCCATTACCTACCTCAGTATATTTTTGATGGCAGGTATCCTTTACAGCCCTGAGTCCTTGTGAATATTAAGTGACCATTAGCTGTGGGTTTAAAGCCACTCATGCGGGACACGGCCACCAGGCGGCAGCATTTCTACATTTCCAACTCTGGGTACTTGGGCAACAAAGCCTTTCTGGAAATCGTGTTAGTAGGCTGCCAATTAGAGTGGAATGTTCCTGGGCAAACCCCCAAGTGCTTATATCTCCTTATTTCTTGTTTGATTTTTAAATTTAATATTTATGTTTTATCAGAGGAAATTTTATAAAAATGTGTTTGTTCTAGGTGTACAGAACTTGGTGCATTATATCTATATATCTATCTATTCATCTTTGGATCCTTTCCCATGTAGGTTATTACAGAGTGTTGAGTAGACTTCTCTTGGTATTCCACAGGTCTTTGGTGATTATATATTTCATATGTATTACTATATGTCTGTCAACCCTCATATCCTAATTTATCCATTCCTCACACCCTTCCATTGGTTAAACATAATTTTGTTTTCTTAATCCGTGAGTGTACTTCTCTTGGAAATAAGTTCATGGGTATCAGTTTTTAGGTCACACCTGTAAGTGATATCATAGGATAGCTTTCTTTCGGTTTTTTCTTACTTCAAGTTGTGTGATTATATCTAGGTCCTTCTATGGTGGTGCAAACAGCACTGTTTCATGCTTTTCCATGGCTAATATTCCATTGTGTACATGCACCACTTCTTCTTTGTGCATTCATCTTTTGATGGCCATTTTGGTTGCTTCCAAGTCTTGGCTATGGTAAATATTGCTGCAGTGGAGGATTGCCAGCCTGTGTCTTTTGGATTTTGGTCTAATCAGGTGATAGGACTAGCAGTGGGCCTACCAGATCATACGGTAGCTCAATTTTTACCTTTAAACGTACCTCCTTTCTGTTCTGACTACTGGCTGTTACCAGCTTACATCCCACCAGCAGCTAGAGGGTACACAGTTCTGTAAAAATACTTCAGCATGTATTGTTTGTGGACTCTTTTGCTGATGATCATTCTGACTGTTGTGAGGTGAACATTTTTGCAGATTGGATTTGCATGTCTTTAATTCCTGTTGTTGAGCATTTTTCCATGCCCTTTTATTGTTTAAAAAAAAAAAGAAAAGAAAAAATGTGAGTAAAATATGCCTCTTGTAATTGTCTTCTTCAAACGTTGCCTTCTTTTGAATTTTTTCGTGATTTTCGACCCCAGGATTGTTTTTCTCGGGGCAGGTGTCATTTGCAGGCCTGCAATGATTGTGAATATTAAGTGACCATTAGCACTGGGTTTAAAGCTGCTGTTGCAGGAAACGGAGACAAGGTTGCAGCATTTCTACATTCCCAAATCTGGTTACTAAGGCAACAGAGCCTTCCTGGAAGTCATGTTCCTAGGTTGTAAATTAGAATGGAATGTGCCAGGAAAACCCTCCATAAGCTTATTTCTCATTATTTCTTGTTGGTTTTCTTAATTTAATTTATATTTTTTATCACAGCAAATTTGATTACAATGTTTTGTTTGTTCTAGGTGTGCAAGATGTGGTTCTTTTACACATATACATATATGTATTCATCTTGGGATCCATTTGCCATGTAGGTTATGACACAGTGCTGAGTAGTCTTCTCTTGGTATTCCGTAAGTCTTTGGTGATTATATATATATCATGTGTCTGTATATCTCTGTTAAACACAATATCCTAATTTATCCAATCCTCACAACTTTCAATTTGGTTAACCATAAGTTTGTTTAATGAATCTGTGATTGCCTTTCGCTGTGGAAATATCTTCATTTGTATCAATTTTTCGGTAACACATATAAGTGATATCATAGGATATAGGATATGTGTCTTTTGCTCTCTGTCTTACTTCAAGTTGTGTGATTATCTCTAGACTCATCTATGGGGCTGCAAACGGCATTGTTTCATATTTTTCCTTGGCTAATATTCCATCTGTACATGTACCAGTTCTTCTTTGTCCATTCATCTGTTGATGGACTTTTTGGTTGCTTCCATGTCTTGGCTATTGTAATACTGCTGCAGTGCAATTTTGCCTGCCTGTTTCTTTCCAATTCTGTCTTCTGAAGTTATAGGCCCAGGAGTGGGCCTGCTGAATCATAGTGTAGCTCAATGTTTATCTTTTAAAGGCACCTCCATTCTGTTTTCATTAGTAGCTCTTACCACTTTACGTCCCAAAGCATAGTTGTTTTCTAAGTCTGTGAGTGTCCTTCTCTGTGGAAATAAGTTCATTTGTGTCAGTTGTTAGATAACACCTGTAAGTAATATCATAGGATACTTGTCTTTTGCTCTCCGACTTTTGCTCTCTGACTTACCTCATGTTCTCTGGTTACTTCGAGGCTCATCTATGGTGCTACAAAGAGCAGTGTTTCATTGTTTTGGAAGGCTAATATTCCATTGTGTACATGGACCACTTCTTCTTTGTACATTCATCTGTCGATGGGCATTTTCGTTTTTCCAAGTCTTGGCTATTGTAAATATTGCTGCAGTGCAGGATTACCAGCCTTTGTCTTTTGGATTCTGGTCTTCTCTGGTGACAGGCCAAACCGTGGGCCTACCAGATCATATGGTAGCTGAGTTTTTACCTTTAAACGTACCTCCATTCTGTTTTCACCTTCGGCTGTTACCAGTTTACATCGCCCCAGCAGCTAAAGGGTACACAGTTCTCTAAAACCCCTTCAGCATTTGTTGTTTGTAGACTTTCCTGCTGGTGATCATTCTGATAAAAGCTCAACATCAGGAATTATTAGACTCATGCAAATCTAATCTACAAAGAGGTTTCAACACAGAGCAGTTGAATGCCCGTCAGAAATAAGTCTACAAACACTAAATGCTGAAGGGGTTTTAAAGAACTGTGTACCCTCTAGCTGCTGGTGAGATGTCAAAGGGTAACAGTCAGTAGTGAGAAAAGAAAGGAGGTGCGTTTAAAGGTAAAAATTGAGCTCCCATATGATCTGGTGGGCCCATTACGGGCCCTATCACCTGAGAAGACCAGAATCAAAAGACACAGGCTGACAATCCTACACTGCAGCACTATTTCCCCTAGCCAAGACTTGGAACAACCAAAATGTCCATCAGCAGATGAATCCACAAGGAAGAAGCGGTCCATGTACACACAGGAATATTATTCCGATTAAAAAATATAAATTAAATATAAAAAACAAACCTAAGGAAGGAGACATAAGCTTTGGGGGTGTATCCGTGCACAATCCACTCGAATTTACAACCAAGGAACACTACTTCATAAAGGTACTGTTTCCCTAGTAACCAGAGTGGGGAATGTAGAAATGCTGCCGCCCTGTGGCCGTGTGCCGCAACAGCAGCTTTAAAAGCTATGCTAAAGGTCACTTCATATTCAAAAGGACTGCAGGGCTATAAATGACACCAGCCAACACAATGGGTTGAGGGAGGTAATGGCCAAAATATTCAAAATATGGCACCTACTTCAACAAATCATTTGAATAGGTAAGCTGGACTCACTCTTTAAAAAACAAAAAGTATAAGTACATGCCTATAAGCTCAATATAAGGAATTATAAGACATATGCAAATCCAGCCACAAAAAGGTATCAGCTCACATGGGTCAGAATGGCCATCATCAAAAATTCTGCAAGCCATAAATGCTGAAGGGGCTGCGGAGAAATGCGTACCCTCATCTTTGGGTGGGACTAAACTGGTAAGAGAAAATCATGTAAACCGAATGGAGGTGCCTTTAAGAGGTACACATCGAGGTACCATAGGATTCAGCAGGCACACTCCTGGGCATATGACCTAAGAAGACAGAATTAGAAAGACACAGGCAGGCAAAACTGCACTGCAGCATTATTGCAATAGCCAAGACATGGAAGCTAGCAAAAACTCCATCAACAGATGAATGGAAAAGAAGAACTGGTATACGTACTGGTGCAATATTAGCCCAGGAAAAAAATGGAACAATGCCGGCTGCAGCACCATAGATGAGTCCAGAGGTAATCACAACTTGAAGTAAGTCAGAAAGCGAAGGACACATATCCTATGATATCACTTATTGGTGTTACCTAAAAACGGATACCAATGAAGATTTTTCAGAGAGAAAGGCAATCATACATTCAATCAACAAACGCATGGTTAACCAAATGGAAAGGTGTGAGGATCGGATAAATTAGGATATTGGGATAAACAGAGATATACCAACACATGGGAAATATATAAGCACCAAAGACCTACGGAACACCGAGAGAAGACTACTCAACATTGTGTCATAACCCACATGGGAAATGGATCCGAAGATGAATAGATATATGTATATGTGTAAAACAATGACACCTTGCACACCTAGCAGAAACAAAACATTGTAATCAAATTTGCTGTGATAACAAATAAAAATTAAATTAAGAAAGCCAACAAGAAGTAATGAGACATAAACTTATGGAGGTTTTTGCTGGCACATTCCATTCTAATTTACAAGTTGGAACGTTACACCCAGGAAGGCTCTTTGGCCCTAGTTAACCAGATTTGGGAATGGAGAACTGCCGCAGCCTTGTGACCGTCTCCTGCAAAAGCAGATTTAAACACAGTGCTAAGGGTCACTTAATATTCACAAGAATTGCAGCTCTGTAAATGACACCGGCCCGCAAAAAATATCCTGGGTTCAAATATCGACGAAAAAATTCAAAAGAGGGCAACCTTTCAAGAAGACAATTTCAAGAGGCATATTTAACTTACATATTTTTTCGTTCTATTTTTTGTTTGTTTGTTTAACCATAAAGGCCATGGAAAAAGCTCAACGTCAGGAATTTATAAAGATATGCAAATGCAACCTACTAAAACTTTTACCTGACAACAGTCAGAATGGTCATAAGCGAAAATCTCTAAACAATAAATACTCAAGGGGTTTTAGAGACCTGTGTGCCCTCTAGCTGCTGGTGGGATGTCAACTGGGAACAGCCAATAGTGAGAACAGAAAGGAGGTGGGTTTAAAGGTAAAAATTGAGCCACCATATGATCTGGTAGGCCCATTACGGGCCCTATCACCTGAGAAGACCAGAATCAAAAGAAACAGGTTGACAATCGTACACGGGAGCACTATTTCCCCTAGCCAAGACTTGGAACAACCAAAATTTCCATCAACAGATGAATGCACAAAGAAGAAGTGGTCCACGTACACAAAGGAATATTACTCCGATAAAAAATATAAATTAAATATAAAAAACAAACCTAAGTTAAGGAGACATAAGCTTTGGAGGTGTATCCGTGCACAATCCACTCGAATTTACAACCAAGGAACACTACTTCCAGGCAGGTACTTTTTCCCTCGTAACCAGTGGGGAAGGTAGAAATCCTGCCGCCCCGTGGCCCTTTGCCGCAACAGCAGTTTTAAAACCTGTGCTAAAGGACACTTCATATCCCCAAGGACTGCAGGGCTATAAATGACACCTGCCAACAAAATGTGTTGAGGGAGGTAATGGCCAAAAGAATTCAAAATATGGCACATACTTCAAGAAACCATTTGAATAGGTAAGCTGTACTCACTCTTTAAAAAACAACAAAAAAGTACATGGCTATAAGCTCAATATAAGGAATTATAAGACATATGCAAATCCAGCCACAAAAAGGTATCAGCTCACACCGGTCAGAATGACCATCAGCAAAAAAATACAAACAATAAATCCTGAAGGGGTTGTGGCGAAATTCATACCCTCAACTTTAAGTGGCTCGTAAACTGCTAAGTGCCACTAATGAAAACAGAATGGAGCTGCCTTTAAAAGGTAAACATTGAGATACCATATGACCCTGCAAGCCCACTCCTTGGCCTATAACCTAGGGAGACAGAAATATAAAGACACAGGCAGGCAAAACTGCACTTCGGCAGTATTAAAATAGCCAAGACATGGAAAAAACCAAAAAGTCCATCAAGAGACGAATGGACACAGAAGAACTGGTATGGGTACACATGGAATATGAGTCACGAAAAAAAAATGAAACAATGCAGTTTGCGGAACCATAGATGAGTCTGGAGGTAATCACACAACTTGCAGTAAGTCAGAAGGCGAAAGACACATAGCCTATTATATCAATTATAGGTGTTACCTAAAAATTGATACCAATGAAGGTATTTCCACAGAGAAAGGCAATCACAGATTTCTTAAACAAACTTTTGGATAACCAATTGGAAAGTTGTGAAGATTGGCTACATTAGGATATTGGGGTTAACAGAGATATACAAACACAGGTGAAATATATAATCACCAAAGACCTACGGAATTCCAAGAGAAGACTACTCAACACTGTGTCATAACCTCCATTGGGTAGGGATCCGAAGATGAATAGATATATGTATATGTGTAAGAAAACCACATCTTGCACACCTAGAACAAACAAAACATTGTAATCAAATTGGCTGTGATAACAAATAAAATTTAAATTAAAAAAAACGGACAAGACGTAATGAGACAAACGTATGGGGGTTTTTCCTGGCACATTCCATTCTAATTTACAACCTAGGAACAGGACTTCCAGGCAGGCTCTGTTGCCCTAGTAACCAGATTTGGGCATGGAGAAATGCTGCAGCCTTGTGACCGTATCCTGCAACAGCAGCTGTTAACCCAGGGATAATGGTCACTTAATATTCACAATAATTGCAGACCCGTAAATGACACCTGCCATCAAAAAAAAATCCTGGGATCGAAAATAGACCAAGAAATTCAAAACAGGGCAACATTTCAACACGACAATTTCAAAAGGTATATTTTACTCACACTTTTTTTCTTTTGTTTTTAAACAACAACAACAAAAAAGGCGTGGCAGAACGCTCAACATTAGGAATTATTAAAGACATGCAAATCCAGCCTACAAAAATGTATCCGAATGACCATCAGCAAAAATTCTGCAAACAATAAATGCCAAAGGGGTTGTGGAGAATTGCGTACCCTCAGCTCTAAGTGGGATGTAAACTGGTAAGAGCCATCAATGAAAACAGAATGGAGGAGCCTTCACAAGGGAAACACTGAGCTACGATTCAATCCAGCAGGCCCACTGCTGGGCCTATCACCTGAGAAGACGAGAATCAAAAAGACACAGGCTAGCAATCCTGCCTTGCAGCAATATTTACCACAGCCAAGACTTGGAAGCAACCAAAATGTCCATCAACAGATGAATGCACAAAGAAGAAGTGGTCCATATACACAATGGAATATTACTCTGAGAAAAAATATAAATTAAATATTATCAACAAACATAAGGAAGGAGACATAAGCTTTTGGAGGTTTATCCGGGCACATTCCACTCTAAAGTAAAACGGAGAAACACAACTTTCAGGAAGATTCTCTTTCCCTAGTAACCGGAGTGTGTAATGTAGAAATGCTACCGCCCTGTGGCTGTTCCCCACAACAGCAGCTTTAAAAGCTGTGCTAATGCTCACTTCATATTCACAAGAACTGCGGGGCGGCAAATGACACCTGCCGTCTAAATGCCTTTTTTTGTTTGTTTTAATGTCTTGAGGGAGGTAATCGCCAAAAAAATTCAAAATGTGGCACATACTACATGAAAACAATTTGAATATGTAAGTTTTACTCTTTAAAAAGAAAGAAAAAGCATATGGCTAATATCTCAATATAAGGAATTATTAGACGCATGCAAATTCAACCACAAAAAGGTATCAGCGCATTCCAGTGAGAATGACCATCAGCAAAAAAACTACAAACAATAAATGCCGAAGGGGTTGTGGAGAAATGCATACTCTCAACTTTAAGTGGGATGTAAACTGGTAACAGCCACTAATAAAAACAGAAAAAGGTGTCTTTAAAAGGTAAATTTTGAGCTACCATATGATTCAGCGGGCCCAATCCTGGGCCTGTGATCTAGGAAGACAGAATTGAATGACACAGGCAGGCAATAGTGCACTGTAGCAGTATTACAATAGACAAGACATGAAAACAACCAAAAAGTCCTTCAAAAGATGAATGGCCAAAGAAGAACTGGTACATGTACAGATGGAATATTAGCCAAGGAAAAAACGGAAACAACATCGTTTGCAGCACCACAGATGAGTCTACAGGTACTCACACAACTTGAAGTAACCCAGAAAGCGAAAGACACGTATCCTATGGTATCACTTATAGGTGTTACCTAAAAATTGATACCCGTGAAGATATTTCCACGAAGAAAGGCAATCACAGATTCATTAAAGAAACTTATGGTTAACCAAATGAAAAGGTGTGAGGATTGGATACATTAGAATACTGGGGTTAACAAAGATATACAAACACATGTGAAATATATAATCGCCAAAGACCTACGGAATTCCAAGAGAAGACTACTCAACATTGTGTCATAACCCACAGGGGAAATGGATCCGAAGATAAATAGATATATGTATAAAAGAACCACATCTTCCACACCTAGAACAAATGAAACATTGTAATCAGATTTGTTGTTACAAAAACTACAACTAAACATTAAAGTAAAAAAATGAACAAGAAGTAATGAGACAAACTTATGGGGGTTTTAACTGGCACATTCCATTCTACTTTACAACCTAGGAACCCTACTTCCAGGAAGGTTCTGAACACTCTGTATTAATTTATATGGGAAGAGGACCTGTACATAAATATATATATATATAATGTTCAAATGAACTAGATTGTGTACACCTAGAATAAATAATATTCTAATCATTACCCTGATTAAAAAAATTAAAACAACAAAGAAGATGTACTCAGACATAAATTGATGGGGTTTTTTCCTTGCCCATTCCATTCGAATTTACAACCTAGGAACACGACCTCCAGGAAAGCTCTGCTGCCCTAGTAATCCAGTTTGGGAATGGAGAAACGCTGCTGCCGTGTGGCCGTTTCCCACAACAGCAGCTTTCAACCCAGTGTAATGGTCACTAAATAGTAACAACAATTGCAAGCCTGTAAGTGACACACGCCCTCAAAAAAAATCCTGGCGTCGAAAATCGACCAAAAAATTCAAGAGAGGGCAAGGTTTCAAGAAGACAATTTCAAGAGGTATACTTAACTCACATTTTCTCTTTTCTTTTTTTTTTTTGTTTAACAAAAAAGACCATGGGAAAAGCTCACCATCAGGAACTAATAAAGACACGCAAATCCAATCTACAGAAACTTTTACCAGACCACAGTCAGAATGATCATCAGCAAAAAATCTCTAAACAATAAATAATCAAGGGGTTTTAGAGAACTGAGTACCCTCTAGCTGCTGGTGGGATGTCAAATGGTAACAGTCAGTAGTGAGAAAAGAAAGGAGGTGCGTTTAAAGGTAAAAATTGAGCTCCCATATGATCTGGTGGGCCCATTACGGGCCCTATCACCTGAGAAGACCAGAATCAAAAGACACAGGCTGACAATCCTACACTGCAGCACTATTTCCCCTAGCCAAGACTTGGAACAACCAAAATGTCCATCAGCAGATGAATCCACAAGGAAGAAGCGGTCCATGTACACACAGGAATATTATTCCGATTAAAAAATATAAATTAAATATAAAAAACAAACCTAAGGAAGGAGACATAAGCTTTGGGGGTGTATCCGTGCACAATCCACTCGAATTTACAACCAAGGAACACTACTTCATAAAGGTACTGTTTCCCTAGTAACCAGAGTGGGGAATGTAGAAATGCTGCCGCCCTGTGGCCGTGTGCCGCAACAGCAGCTTTAAAAGCTATGCTAAAGGTCACTTCATATTCAAAAGGACTGCAGGGCTATAAATGACACCAGCCAACACAATGGGTTGAGGGAGGTAATGGCCAAAATATTCAAAATATGGCACCTACTTCAACAAATCATTTGAATAGGTAAGCTGGACTCACTCTTTAAAAAACAAAAAGTATAAGTACATGCCTATAAGCTCAATATAAGGAATTATAAGACATATGCAAATCCAGCCACAAAAAGGTATCAGCTCACATGGGTCAGAATGGCCATCATCAAAAATTCTGCAAGCCATAAATGCTGAAGGGGCTGCGGAGAAATGCGTACCCTCATCTTTGGGTGGGACTAAACTGGTAAGAGAAAATCATGTAAACCGAATGGAGGTGCCTTTAAGAGGTACACATCGAGGTACCATAGGATTCAGCAGGCACACTCCTGGGCATATGACCTAAGAAGACAGAATTAGAAAGACACAGGCAGGCAAAACTGCACTGCAGCATTATTGCAATAGCCAAGACATGGAAGCTAGCAAAAACTCCATCAACAGATGAATGGAAAAGAAGAACTGGTATACGTACTGGTGCAATATTAGCCCAGGAAAAAAATGGAACAATGCCGGCTGCAGCACCATAGATGAGTCCAGAGGTAATCACAACTTGAAGTAAGTCAGAAAGCGAAGGACACATATCCTATGATATCACTTATTGGTGTTACCTAAAAACGGATACCAATGAAGATTTTTCAGAGAGAAAGGCAATCATACATTCAATCAACAAACGCATGGTTAACCAAATGGAAAGGTGTGAGGATCGGATAAATTAGGATATTGGGATAAACAGAGATATACCAACACATGGGAAATATATAAGCACCAAAGACCTACGGAACACCGAGAGAAGACTACTCAACATTGTGTCATAACCCACATGGGAAATGGATCCGAAGATGAATAGATATATGTATATGTGTAAAACAATGACACCTGGCACACCTAGCAGAAACAAAACATTGTAATCAAATTTGCTGTGATAACAAATAAAAATTAAATTAAGAAAGCCAACAAGAAGTAATGAGACATAAACTTATGGAGGTTTTTGCTGGCACATTCCATTCTAATTTACAAGTTGGAACGTTACACCCAGGAAGGCTCTTTGGCCCTAGTTAACCAGATTTGGGAATGGAGAACTGCCGCAGCCTTGTGACCGTCTCCTGCAAAAGCAGATTTAAACACAGTGCTAAGGGTCACTTAATATTCACAAGAATTGCAGCTCTGTAAATGACACCGGCCCGCAAAAAATATCCTGGGTTCAAATATCGACGAAAAAATTCAAAAGAGGGCAACCTTTCAAGAAGACAATTTCAAGAGGCATATTTAACTTACATATTTTTTTCGTTCTATTTTTTGTTTGTTTGTTTAACCATAAAGGCCATGGAAAAAGCTCAACGTCAGGAATTTATAAAGATATGCAAATGCAACCTACTAAAACTTTTACCTGACAACAGTCAGAATGGTCATAAGCGAAAATCTCTAAACAATAAATACTCAAGGGGTTTTAGAGACCTGTGTGCCCTCTAGCTGCTGGTGGGATGTCAACTGGGAACAGCCAATAGTGAGAACAGAAAGGAGGTGGGTTTAAAGGTAAAAATTGAGCCACCATATGATCTGGTAGGCCCATTACGGGCCCTATCACCTGAGAAGACCAGAATCAAAAGAAACAGGTTGACAATCGTACACTGGAGCACTATTTCCCCTAGCCAAGACTTGGAACAAGCAAAATTTCCATCAACAGATGAATGCACAAAGAAGAAGTGGTCCACGTACACAAAGGAATATTACTCCGATAAAAAATATAAATTAAATATAAAAAACAAACCTAAGTTAAGGAGACATAAGCTTTGGAGGTGTATCCGTGCACAATCCACTCGAATGTACAACCAAGGAACACTACTTCCAGGCAGGTACTTTTTCCCTCGTAACCAGTGGGGAAGGTAGAAATCCTGCCGCCCTGTGGCCCTTTGCCGCAACAGCAGTTTTAAAACCTGTGCTAAAGGACACTTCATATCCCCAAGGACTGCAGGGCTATAAATGACACCTGCCAACAAAATGTGTTGAGGGAGGTAATGGCCAAAAGAATTCAAAATATGGCACATACTTCAAGAAACCATTTGAATAGGTAAGCTGTACTCACTCTTTAAAAAACAACAAAAAAGTACATGGCTATAAGCTCAATATAAGGAATTATAAGACATATGCAAATCCAGCCACAAAAAGGTATCAGCTCACACCGGTCAGAATGACCATCAGCAAAAAAATACAAACAATAAATCCTGAAGGGGTTGTGGCGAAATTCATACCCTCAACTTTAAGTGGCTCGTAAACTGCTAAGTGCCACTAATGAAAACAGAATGGAGCTGCCTTTAAAAGGTAAACATTGAGATACCATATGACCCTGCAAGCCCACTCCTTGGCCTATAACCTAGGGAGACAGAAATATAAAGACACAGGCAGGCAAAACTGCACTTCGGCAGTATTAAAATAGCCAAGACATGGAAAAAACCAAAAAGTCCATCAAGAGACGAATGGACACAGAAGAACTGGTATGGGTACACATGGAATATGAGTCACCAAAAAAAAAATGAAACAATGCAGTTTGCGGAACCAGAGATGAGTCTGGAGGTAATCACACAACTTGCAGTAAGTCAGAAGGCGAAAGACACATAGCCTATTATATCAATTATAGGTGTTACCTAAAAATTGATACCAATGAAGGTATTTCCACAGAGAAAGGCAATCACAGATTTCTTAAACAAACTTTTGGATAACCAATTGGAAAGTTGTGAAGATTGGCTACATTAGGATATTGGGGTTAACAGAGATATACAAACACAGGTGAAATATATAATCACCAAAGACCTACGGAATTCCAAGAGAAGACTACTCAACACTGTGTCATAACCTCCATTGGGTAGGGATCCGAAGATGAATAGATATATGTATATGTGTAAGAAAACCACATCTTGCACACCTAGAACAAACAAAACGTTGTAATCAAATTGGCTGTGATAACAAATAAAATTTAAATTTAAAAAAACGGACAAGACGTAATGAGACAAACGTATGGGGGTTTTTCCTGGCACATTCCATTCTAATTTACAACCTAGGAACAGGACTTCCAGGAAGGCTCTGTTGCCCTAGTAACCAGATTTGGGCATGGAGAAATGCTGCAGCCTTGTGACCGTATCCTGCAACAGCAGCTGTTAACCCAGGGATAATGGTCACTTAATATTCACAATAATTGCAGACCCGTAAATGACACCTGCCATCAAAAAAAAATCCTGGGATCGAAAATAGACCAAGAAATTCAAAACAGGGCAACATTTCAACACGACAATTTCAAAAGGTATATTTTACTCACACTTTTTTTCTTTTGTTTTTAAACAACAACAACAAAAAAGGCGTGGCAGAACGCTCAACATTAGGAATTATTAAAGACATGCAAATCCAGCCTACAAAAATGTATCCGAATGACCATCAGCAAAAATTCTGCAAACAATAAATGCCAAAGGGGTTGTGGAGAATTGCGTACCCTCAGCTCTAAGTGGGATGTAAACTGGTAAGAGCCATCAATGAAAACAGAATGGAGGAGCCTTCACAAGGGAAACACTGAGCTACGATTCAATCCAGCAGGCCCACTGCTGGGCCTATCACCTGAGAAGACGAGAATCAAAAAGACACAGGCTAGCAATCCTGCCTTGCAGCAATATTTACCACAGCCAAGACTTGGAAGCAACCAAAATGTCCATCAACAGATGAATGCACAAAGAAGAAGTGGTCCATATACACAATGGAATATTACTCTGAGAAAAAATATAAATTAAATATTATCAACAAACATAAGGAAGGAGACATAAGCTTTTGGAGGTTTATCCGGGCACATTCCACTCTAAAGTAAAACGGAGAAACACAACTTTCAGGAAGATTCTCTTTCCCTAGTAACCGGAGTGTGTAATGTAGAAATGCTACCGCCCTGTGGCTGTTCCCCACAACAGCAGCTTTAAAAGCTGTGCTAATGCTCACTTCATATTCACAAGAACTGCGGGGCGGCAAATGACACCTGCCGTCTAAATGCCTTTTTTTGTTTGTTTTAATGTCTTGAGGGAGGTAATCGCCAAAAAAATTCAAAATGTGGCACATACTACATGAAAACAATTTGAATATGTAAGTTTTACTCTTTAAAAAGAAAGAAAAAGCATATGGCTAATATCTCAATATAAGGAATTATTAGACGCATGCAAATTCAACCACAAAAAGGTATCAGCGCATTCCAGTGAGAATGACCATCAGCAAAAAAACTACAAACAATAAATGCCGAAGGGGTTGTGGAGAAATGCATACTCTCAACTTTAAGTGGGATGTAAACTGGTAACAGCCACTAATAAAAACAGAAAAAGGTGTCTTTAAAAGGTAAATTTTGAGCTACCATATGATTCAGCGGGCCCAATCCTGGGCCTGTGATCTAGGAAGACAGAATTGAATGACACAGGCAGGCAATAGTGCACTGTAGCAGTATTACAATAGACAAGACATGAAAACAACCAAAAAGTCCTTCAAAAGATGAATGGCCAAAGAAGAACTGGTACATGTACAGATGGAATATTAGCCAAGGAAAAAACGGAAACAACATCGTTTGCAGCACCACAGATGAGTCTACAGGTACTCACACAACTTGAAGTAACCCAGAAAGCGAAAGACACGTATCCTATGGTATCACTTATAGGTGTTACCTAAAAATTGATACCCGTGAAGATATTTCCACGAAGAAAGGCAATCACAGATTCATTAAAGAAACTTATGGTTAACCAAATGAAAAGGTGTGAGGATTGGATACATTAGAATACTGGGGTTAACAAAGATATACAAACACATGTGAAATATATAATCGCCAAAGACCTACGGAATTCCAAGAGAAGACTACTCAACATTGTGTCATAACCCACAGGGGAAATGGATCCGAAGATAAATAGATATATGTATAAAAGAACCACATCTTCCACACCTAGAACAAATGAAACATTGTAATCAGATTTGTTGTTACAAAAACTACAACTAAACATTAAAGTAAAAAAATGAACAAGAAGTAATGAGACAAACTTATGGGGGTTTTAACTGGCACATTCCATTCTACTTTACAACCTAGGAACCCTACTTCCAGGAAGGTTCTGAACACTCTGTATTAATTTATATGGGAAGAGGACCTGTACATAAATATATATATATATAATGTTCAAATGAACTAGATTGTGTACACCTAGAATAAATAATATTCTAATCATTACCCTGATTAAAAAAATTAAAACAACAAAGAAGATGTACTCAGACATAAATTGATGGGGTTTTTTCCTTGCCCATTCCATTCGAATTTACAACCTAGGAACACGACCTCCAGGAAAGCTCTGCTGCCCTAGTAATCCAGTTTGGGAATGGAGAAACGCTGCTGCCGTGTGGCCGTTTCCCACAACAGCAGCTTTCAACCCAGTGTAATGGTCACTAAATAGTAACAACAATTGCAAGCCTGTAAGTGACACACGCCCTCAAAAAAAATCCTGGCGTCGAAAATCGACCAAAAAATTCAAGAGAGGGCAAGGTTTCAAGAAGACAATTTCAAGAGGTATACTTAACTCACATTTTCTCTTTTCTTTTTTTTTTTTGTTTAACAAAAAAGACCATGGGAAAAGCTCACCATCAGGAACTAATAAAGACACGCAAATCCAATCTACAGAAACTTTTACCAGACCACAGTCAGAATGATCATCAGCAAAAAATCTCTAAACAATAAATAATCAAGGGGTTTTAGAGAACTGAGTACCCTCTAGCTGCTGGTGGGATGTCAAATGGTAACAGTCAGTAGTGAGAAAAGAAAGGAGGTGCGTTTAAAGGTAAAAATTGAGCTCCCATATGATCTGGTGGGCCCATTACGGGCCCTATCACCTGAGAAGACCAGAATCAAAAGACACAGGCTGACAATCCTACACTGCAGCACTATTTCCCCTAGCCAAGACTTGGAACAACCAAAATGTCCATCAGCAGATGAATCCACAAGGAAGAAGCGGTCCATGTACACACAGGAATATTATTCCGATTAAAAAATATAAATTAAATATAAAAAAACAAACCTAAGGAAGGAGACATAAGCTTTGGGGGTGTATCCGTGCACAATCCACTCGAATTTACAACCAAGGAACACTACTTCATAAAGGTACTGTTTCCCTCGTAACCAGAGTGGGGAATGTAGAAATGCTGCCGCCCTGTGGCCGTGTGCCGCAACAGCAGCTTTAAAAGCTATGCTAAAGGTCACTTCATATTCAAAAGGACTGCAGGGCTATAAATGACACCTGCCAACACAATGGGTTGAGGGAGGTAATGGCCAAAATATTCAAAATATGGCACCTACTTCAACAAATCATTTGAATAGGTAAGCTGGACTCACTCTTTAAAAAACAAAAAGTATAAGTACATGCCTATAAGCTCAATATAAGGAATTATAAGACATATGCAAATCCAGCCACAAAAAGGTATCAGCTCACATGGGTCAGAATGGCCATCATCAAAAATTCTGCAAGCCATAAATGCTGAAGGGGCTGCGGAGAAATGCGTACCCTCATCTTTGGGTGGGACTAAACTGGTAAGAGAAAATCATGTAAACCGAATGGAGGTGCCTTTAAGAGGTACACATCGAGGTACCATAGGATTCAGCAGGCACACTCCTGGGCATATGACCTAAGAAGACAGAATTAGAAAGACACAGGCAGGCAAAACTGCACTGCAGCATTATTGCAATAGCCAAGACATGGAAGCTAGCAAAAACTCCATCAACAGATGAATGGAAAAGAAGAACTGGTATACGTACTGGTGCAATATTAGCCCAGGAAAAAAATGGAACAATGCCGGCTGCAGCACCATAGATGAGTCCAGAGGTAATCACAACTTGAAGTAAGTCAGAAAGCGAAGGACACATATCCTATGATATCACTTATTGGTGTTACCTAAAAACGGATACCAATGAAGATTTTTCAGAGAGAAAGGCAATCATACATTCAATCAACAAACGCATGGTTAACCAAATGGAAAGGTGTGAGGATCGGATAAATTAGGATATTGGGATAAACAGAGATATACCAACACATGGGAAATATATAAGCACCAAAGACCTACGGAACACCGAGAGAAGACTACTCAACATTGTGTCATAACCCACATGGGAAATGGATCCGAAGATGAATAGATATATGTATATGTGTAAAACAATGACACCTTGCACACCTAGCAGAAACAAAACATTGTAATCAAATTTGCTGTGATAACAAATAAAAATTAAATTAAGAAAGCCAACAAGAAGTAATGAGACATAAACTTATGGAGGTTTTTGCTGGCACATTCCATTCTAATTTACAAGTTGGAACGTTACACCCAGGAAGGCTCTTTGGCCCTAGTTAACCAGATTTGGGAATGGAGAACTGCCGCAGCCTTGTGACCGTCTCCTGCAAAAGCAGATTTAAACACAGTGCTAAGGGTCACTTAATATTCACAAGAATTGCAGCTCTGTAAATGACACCGGCCCGCAAAAAATATCCTGGGTTCAAATATCGACGAAAAAATTCAAAAGAGGGCAACCTTTCAAGAAGACAATTTCAAGAGGCATATTTAACTTACATATTTTTTTCGTTCTATTTTTTGTTTGTTTGTTTAACCATAAAGGCCATGGAAAAAGCTCAACGTCAGGAATTTATAAAGATATGCAAATGCAACCTACTAAAACTTTTACCTGACAACAGTCAGAATGGTCATAAGCGAAAATCTCTAAACAATAAATACTCAAGGGGTTTTAGAGACCTGTGTGCCCTCTAGCTGCTGGTGGGATGTCAACTGGGAACAGCCAATAGTGAGAACAGAAAGGAGGTGGGTTTAAAGGTAAAAATTGAGCCACCATATGATCTGGTAGGCCCATTACGGGCCCTATCACCTGAGAAGACCAGAATCAAAAGAAACAGGTTGACAATCGTACACTGGAGCACTATTTCCCCTAGCCAAGACTTGGAACAAGCAAAATTTCCATCAACAGATGAATGCACAAAGAAGAAGTGGTCCACGTACACAAAGGAATATTACTCCGATAAAAAATATAAATTAAATATAAAAAACAAACCTAAGTTAAGGAGACATAAGCTTTGGAGGTGTATCCGTGCACAATCCACTCGAATGTACAACCAAGGAACACTACTTCCAGGCAGGTACTTTTTCCCTCGTAACCAGTGGGGAAGGTAGAAATCCTGCCGCCCTGTGGCCCTTTGCCGCAACAGCAGTTTTAAAACCTGTGCTAAAGGACACTTCATATCCCCAAGGACTGCAGGGCTATAAATGACACCTGCCAACAAAATGTGTTGAGGGAGGTAATGGCCAAAAGAATTCAAAATATGGCACATACTTCAAGAAACCATTTGAATAGGTAAGCTGTACTCACTCTTTAAAAAACAACAAAAAAGTACATGGCTATAAGCTCAATATAAGGAATTATAAGACATATGCAAATCCAGCCACAAAAAGGTATCAGCTCACACCGGTCAGAATGACCATCAGCAAAAAAATACAAACAATAAATCCTGAAGGGGTTGTGGCGAAATTCATACCCTCAACTTTAAGTGGCTCGTAAACTGCTAAGTGCCACTAATGAAAACAGAATGGAGCTGCCTTTAAAAGGTAAACATTGAGATACCATATGACCCTGCAAGCCCACTCCTTGGCCTATAACCTAGGGAGACAGAAATATAAAGACACAGGCAGGCAAAACTGCACTTCGGCAGTATTAAAATAGCCAAGACATGGAAAAAACCAAAAAGTCCATCAAGAGACGAATGGACACAGAAGAACTGGTATGGGTACACATGGAATATGAGTCACCAAAAAAAAAATGAAACAATGCAGTTTGCGGAACCAGAGATGAGTCTGGAGGTAATCACACAACTTGCAGTAAGTCAGAAGGCGAAAGACACATAGCCTATTATATCAATTATAGGTGTTACCTAAAAATTGATACCAATGAAGGTATTTCCACAGAGAAAGGCAATCACAGATTTCTTAAACAAACTTTTGGATAACCAATTGGAAAGTTGTGAAGATTGGCTACATTAGGATATTGGGGTTAACAGAGATATACAAACACAGGTGAAATATATAATCACCAAAGACCTACGGAATTCCAAGAGAAGACTACTCAACACTGTGTCATAACCTCCATTGGGTAGGGATCCGAAGATGAATAGATATATGTATATGTGTAAGAAAACCACATCTTGCACACCTAGAACAAACAAAACGTTGTAATCAAATTGGCTGTGATAACAAATAAAATTTAAATTTAAAAAAACGGACAAGACGTAATGAGACAAACGTATGGGGGTTTTTCCTGGCACATTCCATTCTAATTTACAACCTAGGAACAGGACTTCCAGGAAGGCTCTGTTGCCCTAGTAACCAGATTTGGGCATGGAGAAATGCTGCAGCCTTGTGACCGTATCCTGCAACAGCAGCTGTTAACCCAGGGATAATGGTCACTTAATATTCACAATAATTGCAGACCCGTAAATGACACCTGCCATCAAAAAAAAATCCTGGGATCGAAAATAGACCAAGAAATTCAAAACAGGGCAACATTTCAACACGACAATTTCAAAAGGTATATTTTACTCACACTTTTTTTCTTTTGTTTTTAAACAACAACAACAAAAAAGGCGTGGCAGAACGCTCAACATTAGGAATTATTAAAGACATGCAAATCCAGCCTACAAAAATGTATCCGAATGACCATCAGCAAAAATTCTGCAAACAATAAATGCCAAAGGGGTTGTGGAGAATTGCGTACCCTCAGCTCTAAGTGGGATGTAAACTGGTAAGAGCCATCAATGAAAACAGAATGGAGGAGCCTTCACAAGGGAAACACTGAGCTACGATTCAATCCAGCAGGCCCACTGCTGGGCCTATCACCTGAGAAGACGAGAATCAAAAAGACACAGGCTAGCAATCCTGCCTTGCAGCAATATTTACCACAGCCAAGACTTGGAAGCAACCAAAATGTCCATCAACAGATGAATGCACAAAGAAGAAGTGGTCCATATACACAATGGAATATTACTCTGAGAAAAAATATAAATTAAATATTATCAACAAACATAAGGAAGGAGACATAAGCTTTTGGAGGTTTATCCGGGCACATTCCACTCTAAAGTAAAACGGAGAAACACAACTTTCAGGAAGATTCTCTTTCCCTAGTAACCGGAGTGTGTAATGTAGAAATGCTACCGCCCTGTGGCTGTTCCCCACAACAGCAGCTTTAAAAGCTGTGCTAATGCTCACTTCATATTCACAAGAACTGCGGGGCGGCAAATGACACCTGCCGTCTAAATGCCTTTTTTTGTTTGTTTTAATGTCTTGAGGGAGGTAATCGCCAAAAAAATTCAAAATGTGGCACATACTACATGAAAACAATTTGAATATGTAAGTTTTACTCTTTAAAAAGAAAGAAAAAGCATATGGCTAATATCTCAATATAAGGAATTATTAGACGCATGCAAATTCAACCACAAAAAGGTATCAGCGCATTCCAGTGAGAATGACCATCAGCAAAAAAACTACAAACAATAAATGCCGAAGGGGTTGTGGAGAAATGCATACTCTCAACTTTAAGTGGGATGTAAACTGGTAACAGCCACTAATAAAAACAGAAAAAGGTGTCTTTAAAAGGTAAATTTTGAGCTACCATATGATTCAGCGGGCCCAATCCTGGGCCTGTGATCTAGGAAGACAGAATTGAATGACACAGGCAGGCAATAGTGCACTGTAGCAGTATTACAATAGACAAGACATGAAAACAACCAAAAAGTCCTTCAAAAGATGAATGGCCAAAGAAGAACTGGTACATGTACAGATGGAATATTAGCCAAGGAAAAAACGGAAACAACATCGTTTGCAGCACCACAGATGAGTCTACAGGTACTCACACAACTTGAAGTAACCCAGAAAGCGAAAGACACGTATCCTATGGTATCACTTATAGGTGTTACCTAAAAATTGATACCCGTGAAGATATTTCCACGAAGAAAGGCAATCACAGATTCATTAAAGAAACTTATGGTTAACCAAATGAAAAGGTGTGAGGATTGGATACATTAGAATACTGGGGTTAACAAAGATATACAAACACATGTGAAATATATAATCGCCAAAGACCTACGGAATTCCAAGAGAAGACTACTCAACATTGTGTCATAACCCACAGGGGAAATGGATCCGAAGATAAATAGATATATGTATAAAAGAACCACATCTTCCACACCTAGAACAAATGAAACATTGTAATCAGATTTGTTGTTACAAAAACTACAACTAAACATTAAAGTAAAAAAATGAACAAGAAGTAATGAGACAAACTTATGGGGGTTTTAACTGGCACATTCCATTCTACTTTACAACCTAGGAACCCTACTTCCAGGAAGGTTCTGAACACTCTGTATTAATTTATATGGGAAGAGGACCTGTACATAAATATATATATATATAATGTTCAAATGAACTAGATTGTGTACACCTAGAATAAATAATATTCTAATCATTACCCTGATTAAAAAAATTAAAACAACAAAGAAGATGTACTCAGACATAAATTGATGGGGTTTTTTCCTTGCCCATTCCATTCGAATTTACAACCTAGGAACACGACCTCCAGGAAAGCTCTGCTGCCCTAGTAATCCAGTTTGGGAATGGAGAAACGCTGCTGCCGTGTGGCCGTTTCCCACAACAGCAGCTTTCAACCCAGTGTAATGGTCACTAAATAGTAACAACAATTGCAAGCCTGTAAGTGACACACGCCCTCAAAAAAAATCCTGGCGTCGAAAATCGACCAAAAAATTCAAGAGAGGGCAAGGTTTCAAGAAGACAATTTCAAGAGGTATACTTAACTCACATTTTCTCTTTTCTTTTTTTTTTTTGTTTAACAAAAAAGACCATGGGAAAAGCTCACCATCAGGAACTAATAAAGACACGCAAATCCAATCTACAGAAACTTTTACCAGACCACAGTCAGAATGATCATCAGCAAAAAATCTCTAAACAATAAATAATCAAGGGGTTTTAGAGAACTGAGTACCCTCTAGCTGCTGGTGGGATGTCAAATGGTAACAGTCAGTAGTGAGAAAAGAAAGGAGGTGCGTTTAAAGGTAAAAATTGAGCTCCCATATGATCTGGTGGGCCCATTACGGGCCCTATCACCTGAGAAGACCAGAATCAAAAGACACAGGCTGACAATCCTACACTGCAGCACTATTTCCCCTAGCCAAGACTTGGAACAACCAAAATGTCCATCAGCAGATGAATCCACAAGGAAGAAGCAGTCCATGTACACACAGGAATATTATTCCGATTAAAAAATATAAATTAAATATAAAAAACAAACCTAAGGAAGGAGACATAAGCTTTGGGGGTGTATCCGTGCACAATCCACTCGAATTTACAACCAAGGAACACTACTTCATAAAGGTACTGTTTCCCTAGTAACCAGAGTGGGGAATGTAGAAATGCTGCCGCCCTGTGGCCGTGTGCCGCAACAGCAGCTTTAAAAGCTATGCTAAAGGTCACTTCATATTCAAAAGGACTGCAGGGCTATAAATGACACCTGCCAACACAATGGGTTGAGGGAGGTAATGGCCAAAATATTCAAAATATGGCACCTACTTCAACAAATCATTTGAATAGGTAAGCTGGACTCACTCTTTAAAAAACAAAAAGTATAAGTACATGCCTATAAGCTCAATATAAGGAATTATAAGACATATGCAAATCCAGCCACAAAAAGGTATCAGCTCACATGGGTCAGAATGGCCATCATCAAAAATTCTGCAAGCCATAAATGCTGAAGGGGCTGCGGAGAAATGCGTACCCTCATCTTTGGGTGGGACTAAACTGGTAAGAGAAAATCATGTAAACCGAATGGAGGTGCCTTTAAGAGGTACACATCGAGGTACCATAGGATTCAGCAGGCACACTCCTGGGCATATGACCTAAGAAGACAGAATTAGAAAGACACAGGCAGGCAAAACTGCACTGCAGCATTATTGCAATAGCCAAGACATGGAAGCTAGCAAAAACTCCATCAACAGATGAATAGAAAAGAAGAACTGGTATACGTACTGGTGCAATATTAGCCCAGGAAAAAAATGGAACAATGCCGGCTGCAGCACCATAGATGAGTCCAGAGGTAATCACAACTTGAAGTAAGTCAGAAAGCGAAGGACACATATCCTATGATATCACTTATTGGTGTTACCTAAAAACGGATACCAATGAAGATTTTTCAGAGAGAAAGGCAATCATACATTCAATCAACAAACGCATGGTTAACCAAATGGAAAGGTGTGAGGATCGGATAAATTAGGATATTGGGATAAACAGAGATATACCAACACATGGGAAATATATAAGCACCAAAGACCTACGGAACACCGAGAGAAGACTACTCAACATTGTGTCATAACCCACATGGGAAATGGATCCGAAGATGAATAGATATATGTATATGTGTAAAACAATGACACCTTGCACACCTAGCAGAAACAAAACATTGTAATCAAATTTGCTGTGATAACAAATAAAAATTAAATTAAGAAAGCCAACAAGAAGTAATGAGACATAAACTTATGGAGGTTTTTGCTGGCACATTCCATTCTAATTTACAAGTTGGAACGTTACACCCAGGAAGGCTCTTTGGCCCTAGTTAACCAGATTTGGGAATGGAGAACTGCCGCAGCCTTGTGACCGTCTCCTGCAAAAGCAGATTTAAACACAGTGCTAAGGGTCACTTAATATTCACAAGAATTGCAGCTCTGTAAATGACACCGGCCCGCAAAAAATATCCTGGGTTCAAATATCGACGAAAAAATTCAAAAGAGGGCAACCTTTCAAGAAGACAATTTCAAGAGGCATATTTAACTTACATATTTTTTTCGTTCTATTTTTTGTTTGTTTGTTTAACCATAAAGGCCATGGAAAAAGCTCAACGTCAGGAATTTATAAAGATATGCAAATGCAACCTACTAAAACTTTTACCTGACAACAGTCAGAATGGTCATAAGCGAAAATCTCTAAACAATAAATACTCAAGGGGTTTTAGAGACCTGTGTGCCCTCTAGCTGCTGGTGGGATGTCAACTGGGAACAGCCAATAGTGAGAACAGAAAGGAGGTGGGTTTAAAGGTAAAAATTGAGCCACCATATGATCTGGTAGGCCCATTACGGGCCCTATCACCTGAGAAGACCAGAATCAAAAGAAACAGGTTGACAATCGTACACTGGAGCACTATTTCCCCTAGCCAAGACTTGGAACAACCAAAATTTCCATCAACAGATGAATGCACAAAGAAGAAGTGGTCCACGTACACAAAGGAATATTACTCCGATAAAAAATATAAATTAAATATAAAAAACAAACCTAAGTTAAGGAGACATAAGCTTTGGAGGTGTATCCGTGCACAATCCACTCGAATTTACAACCAAGGAACACTACTTCCAGGCAGGTACTTTTTCCCTCGTAACCAGTGGGGAAGGTAGAAATCCTGCCGCCCTGTGGCCCTTTGCCGCAACAGCAGTTTTAAAACCTGTGCTAAAGGACACTTCATATCCCCAAGGACTGCAGGGCTATAAATGACACCTGCCAACAAAATGTGTTGAGGGAGGTAATGGCCAAAAGAATTCAAAATATGGCACATACTTCAAGAAACCATTTGAATAGGTAAGCTGTACTCACTCTTTAAAAAACAACAAAAAAGTACATGGCTATAAGCTCAATATAAGGAATTATAAGACATATGCAAATCCAGCCACAAAAAGGTATCAGCTCACACCGGTCAGAATGACCATCAGCAAAAAAATACAAACAATAAATCCTGAAGGGGTTGTGGCGAAATTCATACCCTCAACTTTAAGTGGCTCGTAAACTGCTAAGTGCCACTAATGAAAACAGAATGGAGCTGCCTTTAAAAGGTAAACATTGAGATACCATATGACCCTGCAAGCCCACTCCTTGGCCTATAACCTAGGGAGACAGAAATATAAAGACACAGGCAGGCAAAACTGCACTTCGGCAGTATTAAAATAGCCAAGACATGGAAAAAACCAAAAAGTCCATCAAGAGACGAATGGACACAGAAGAACTGGTATGGGTACACATGGAATATGAGTCACGAAAAAAAAATGAAACAATGCAGTTTGCGGAACCATAGATGAGTCTGGAGGTAATCACACAACTTGCAGTAAGTCAGAAGGCGAAAGACACATAGCCTATTATATCAATTATAGGTGTTACCTAAAAATTGATACCAATGAAGGTATTTCCACAGAGAAAGGCAATCACAGATTTCTTAAACAAACTTTTGGATAACCAATTGGAAAGTTGTGAAGATTGGCTACATTAGGATATTGGGGTTAACAGAGATATACAAACACAGGTGAAATATATAATCACCAAAGACCTACGGAATTCCAAGAGAAGACTACTCAACACTGTGTCATAACCTCCATTGGGTAGGGATCCGAAGATGAATAGATATATGTATATGTGTAAGAAAACCACATCTTGCACACCTAGAACAAACAAAACATTGTAATCAAATTGGCTGTGATAACAAATAAAATTTAAATTAAAAAAAACGGACAAGACGTAATGAGACAAACGTATGGGGGTTTTTCCTGGCACATTCCATTCTAATTTACAACCTAGGAACAGGACTTCCAGGAAGGCTCTGTTGCCCTAGTAACCAGATTTGGGCATGGAGAAATGCTGCAGCCTTGTGACCGTATCCTGCAACAGCAGCTGTTAACCCAGGGATAATGGTCACTTAATATTCACAATAATTGCAGACCCGTAAATGACACCTGCCATCAAAAAAAAATCCTGGGATCGAAAATAGACCAAGAAATTCAAAACAGGGCAACATTTCAACACGACAATTTCAAAAGGTATATTTTACTCACACTTTTTTTCTTTTGTTTTTAAACAACAACAACAAAAAAGGCGTGGCAGAACGCTCAACATTAGGAATTATTAAAGACATGCAAATCCAGCCTACAAAAATGTATCCGAATGACCATCAGCAAAAATTCTGCAAACAATAAATGCCAAAGGGGTTGTGGAGAATTGCGTACCCTCAGCTCTAAGTGGGATGTAAACTGGTAAGAGCCATCAATGAAAACAGAATGGAGGAGCCTTCACAAGGGAAACACTGAGCTACGATTCAATCCAGCAGGCCCACTGCTGGGCCTATCACCTGAGAAGACGAGAATCAAAAAGACACAGGCTAGCAATCCTGCCTTGCAGCAATATTTACCACAGCCAAGACTTGGAAGCAAACAAAATGTCCATCAACAGATGAATGCACAAAGAAGAAGTGGTCCATATACACAATGGAATATTACTCTGAGAAAAAATATAAATTAAATATTATCAACAAACATAAGGAAGGAGACATAAGCTTTTGGAGGTTTATCCGGGCACATTCCACTCTAAAGTAAAACGGAGAAACACAACTTTCAGGAAGATTCTCTTTCCCTAGTAACCGGAGTGTGTAATGTAGAAATGCTACCGCCCTGTGGCTGTTCCCCACAACAGCAGCTTTAAAAGCTGTGCTAATGCTCACTTCATATTCACAAGAACTGCGGGGCGGCAAATGACACCTGCCGTCTAAATGCCTTTTTTTGTTTGTTTTAATGTCTTGAGGGAGGTAATCGCCAAAAAAATTCAAAATGTGGCACATACTACATGAAAACAATTTGAATATGTAAGTTTTACTCTTTAAAAAGAAAGAAAAAGCATATGGCTAATATCTCAATATAAGGAATTATTAGACGCATGCAAATTCAACCACAAAAAGGTATCAGCGCATTCCAGTGAGAATGACCATCAGCAAAAAAACTACAAACAATAAATGCCGAAGGGGTTGTGGAGAAATGCATACTCTCAACTTTAAGTGGGATGTAAACTGGTAACAGCCACTAATAAAAACAGAAAAAGGTGTCTTTAAAAGGTAAATTTTGAGCTACCATATGATTCAGCGGGCCCAATCCTGGGCCTGTGATCTAGGAAGACAGAATTGAATGACACAGGCAGGCAATAGTGCACTGTAGCAGTATTACAATAGACAAGACATGAAAACAACCAAAAAGTCCTTCAAAAGATGAATGGCCAAAGAAGAACTGGTACATGTACAGATGGAATATTAGCCAAGGAAAAAACGGAAACAACATCGTTTGCAGCACCACAGATGAGTCTACAGGTACTCACACAACTTGAAGTAACCCAGAAAGCGAAAGACACGTATCCTATGGTATCACTTATAGGTGTTACCTAAAAATTGATACCCGTGAAGATATTTCCACGAAGAAAGGCAATCACAGATTCATTAAAGAAACTTATGGTTAACCAAATGAAAAGGTGTGAGGATTGGATACATTAGAATACTGGGGTTAACAAAGATATACAAACACATGTGAAATATATAATCGCCAAAGACCTACGGAATTCCAAGAGAAGACTACTCAACATTGTGTCATAACCCACAGGGGAAATGGATCCGAAGATAAATAGATATATGTATAAAAGAACCACATCTTCCACACCTAGAACAAATGAAACATTGTAATCAGATTTGTTGTTACAAAAACTACAACTAAACATTAAAGTAAAAAAATGAACAAGAAGTAATGAGACAAACTTATGGGGGTTTTAACTGGCACATTCCATTCTACTTTACAACCTAGGAACCCTACTTCCAGGAAGGTTCTGAACACTCTGTATTAATTTATATGGGAAGAGGACCTGTACATAAATATATATATATATAATGTTCAAATGAACTAGATTGTGTACACCTAGAATAAATAATATTCTAATCATTACCCTGATTAAAAAAATTAAAACAACAAAGAAGATGTACTCAGACATAAATTGATGGGGTTTTTTCCTTGCCCATTCCATTCGAATTTACAACCTAGGAACACGACCTCCAGGAAAGCTCTGCTGCCCTAGTAATCCAGTTTGGGAATGGAGAAACGCTGCTGCCGTGTGGCCGTTTCCCACAACAGCAGCTTTCAACCCAGTGTAATGGTCACTAAATAGTAACAACAATTGCAAGCCTGTAAGTGACACACGCCCTCAAAAAAAATCCTGGCGTCGAAAATCGACCAAAAAATTCAAGAGAGGGCAAGGTTTCAAGAAGACAATTTCAAGAGGTATACTTAACTCACATTTTCTCTTTTCTTTTTTTTTTTTGTTTAACAAAAAAGACCATGGGAAAAGCTCACCATCAGGAACTAATAAAGACACGCAAATCCAATCTACAGAAACTTTTACCAGACCACAGTCAGAATGATCATCAGCAAAAAATCTCTAAACAATAAATAATCAAGGGGTTTTAGAGAACTGAGTACCCTCTAGCTGCTGGTGGGATGTCAAATGGTAACAGTCAGTAGTGAGAAAAGAAAGGAGGTGCGTTTAAAGGTAAAAATTGAGCTCCCATATGATCTGGTGGGCCCATTACGGGCCCTATCACCTGAGAAGACCAGAATCAAAAGACACAGGCTGACAATCCTACACTGCAGCACTATTTCCCCTAGCCAAGACTTGGAACAACCAAAATGTCCATCAGCAGATGAATCCACAAGGAAGAAGCGGTCCATGTACACACAGGAATATTATTCCGATTAAAAAATATAAATTAAATATAAAAAACAAACCTAAGGAAGGAGACATAAGCTTTGGGGGTGTATCCGTGCACAATCCACTCGAATTTACAACCAAGGAACACTACTTCATAAAGGTACTGTTTCCCTAGTAACCAGAGTGGGGAATGTAGAAATGCTGCCGCCCTGTGGCCGTGTGCCGCAACAGCAGCTTTAAAAGCTATGCTAAAGGTCACTTCATATTCAAAAGGACTGCAGGGCTATAAATGACACCTGCCAACACAATGGGTTGAGGGAGGTAATGGCCAAAATATTCAAAATATGGCACCTACTTCAACAAATCATTTGAATAGGTAAGCTGGACTCACTCTTTAAAAAACAAAAAGTATAAGTACATGCCTATAAGCTCAATATAAGGAATTATAAGACATATGCAAATCCAGCCACAAAAAGGTATCAGCTCACATGGGTCAGAATGGCCATCATCAAAAATTCTGCAAGCCATAAATGCTGAAGGGGCTGCGGAGAAATGCGTACCCTCATCTTTGGGTGGGACTAAACTGGTAAGAGAAAATCATGTAAACCGAATGGAGGTGCCTTTAAGAGGTACACATCGAGGTACCATAGGATTCAGCAGGCACACTCCTGGGCATATGACCTAAGAAGACAGAATTAGAAAGACACAGGCAGGCAAAACTGCACTGCAGCATTATTGCAATAGCCAAGACATGGAAGCTAGCAAAAACTCCATCAACAGATGAATGGAAAAGAAGAACTGGTATACGTACTGGTGCAATATTAGCCCAGGAAAAAAATGGAACAATGCCGGCTGCAGCACCATAGATGAGTCCAGAGGTAATCACAACTTGAAGTAAGTCAGAAAGCGAAGGACACATATCCTATGATATCACTTATCGGTGTTACCTAAAAACGGATACCAATGAAGATTTTTCAGAGAGAAAGGCAATCATACATTCAATCAACAAACGCATGGTTAACCAAATGGAAAGGTGTGAGGATCGGATAAATTAGGATATTGGGATAAACAGAGATATACCAACACATGGGAAATATATAAGCACCAAAGACCTACGGAACACCGAGAGAAGACTACTCAACATTGTGTCATAACCCACATGGGAAATGGATCCGAAGATGAATAGATATATGTATATGTGTAAAACAATGACACCTTGCACACCTAGCAGAAACAAAACATTGTAATCAAATTTGCTGTGATAACAAATAAAAATTAAATTAAGAAAGCCAACAAGAAGTAATGAGACATAAACTTATGGAGGTTTTTGCTGGCACATTCCATTCTAATTTACAAGTTGGAACGTTACACCCAGGAAGGCTCTTTGGCCCTAGTTAACCAGATTTGGGAATGGAGAACTGCCGCAGCCTTGTGACCGTCTCCTGCAAAAGCAGATTTAAACACAGTGCTAAGGGTCACTTAATATTCACAAGAATTGCAGCTCTGTAAATGACACCGGCCCGCAAAAAATATCCTGGGTTCAAATATCGACGAAAAAATTCAAAAGAGGGCAACCTTTCAAGAAGACAATTTCAAGAGGCATATTTAACTTACATATTTTTTTCGTTCTATTTTTTGTTTGTTTGTTTAACCATAAAGGCCATGGAAAAAGCTCAACGTCAGGAATTTATAAAGATATGCAAATGCAACCTACTAAAACTTTTACCTGACAACAGTCAGAATGGTCATAAGCGAAAATCTCTAAACAATAAATACTCAAGGGGTTTTAGAGACCTGTGTGCCCTCTAGCTGCTGGTGGGATGTCAACTGGGAACAGCCAATAGTGAGAACAGAAAGGAGGTGGGTTTAAAGGTAAAAATTGAGCCACCATATGATCTGGTAGGCCCATTACGGGCCCTATCACCTGAGAAGACCAGAATCAAAAGAAACAGGTTGACAATCGTACACTGGAGCACTATTTCCCCTAGCCAAGACTTGGAACAACCAAAATTTCCATCAACAGATGAATGCACAAAGAAGAAGTGGTCCACGTACACAAAGGAATATTACTCCGATAAAAAATATAAATTAAATATAAAAAACAAACCTAAGTTAAGGAGACATAAGCTTTGGGGGTGTATCCGTGCACAATCCACTCGAATTTACAACCAAGGAACACTACTTCCAGGCAGGTACTTTTTCCCTCGTAACCAGTGGGGAAGGTAGAAATCCTGCCGCCCTGTGGCCCTTTGCCGCAACAGCAGTTTTAAAACCTGTGCTAAAGGACACTTCATATCCCCAAGGACTGCAGGGCTATAAATGACACCTGCCAACAAAATGTGTTGAGGGAGGTAATGGCCAAAAGAATTCAAAATATGGCACATACTTCAAGAAACCATTTGAATAGGTAAGCTGTACTCACTCTTTAAAAAACAACAAAAAAGTACATGGCTATAAGCTCAATATAAGGAATTATAAGACATATGCAAATCCAGCCACAAAAAGGTATCAGCTCACACCGGTCAGAATGACCATCAGCAAAAAAATACAAACAATAAATCCTGAAGGGGTTGTGGCGAAATTCATACCCTCAACTTTAAGTGGCTCGTAAACTGCTAAGTGCCACTAATGAAAACAGAATGGAGCTGCCTTTAAAAGGTAAACATTGAGATACCATATGACCCTGCAAGCCCACTCCTTGGCCTATAACCTAGGGAGACAGAAATATAAAGACACAGGCAGGCAAAACTGCACTTCGGCAGTATTAAAATAGCCAAGACATGGAAAAAACCAAAAAGTCCATCAAGAGACGAATGGACACAGAAGAACTGGTATGGGTACACATGGAATATGAGTCACGAAAAAAAAATGAAACAATGCAGTTTGCGGAACCATAGATGAGTCTGGAGGTAATCACACAACTTGCAGTAAGTCAGAAGGCGAAAGACACATAGCCTATTATATCAATTATAGGTGTTACCTAAAAATTGATACCAGTGAAGGTATTTCCACAGAGAAAGGCAATCACAGATTTCTTAAACAAACTTTTGGATAACCAATTGGAAAGTTGTGAAGATTGGCTACATTAGGATATTGGGGTTAACAGAGATATACAAACACAGGTGAAATATATAATCACCAAAGACCTACGGAATTCCAAGAGAAGACTACTCAACACTGTGTCATAACCTCCATTGGGTAGGGATCCGAAGATGAATAGATATATGTATATGTGTAAGAAAACCACATCTTGCACACCTAGAACAAACAAAACATTGTAATCAAATTGGCTGTGATAACAAATAAAATTTAAATTTAAAAAAACGGACAAGACGTAATGAGACAAACGTATGGGGGTTTTTCCTGGCACATTCCATTCTAATTTACAACCTAGGAACAGGACTTCCAGGAAGGCTCTGTTGCCCTAGTAACCAGATTTGGGCATGGAGAAATGCTGCAGCCTTGTGACCGTATCCTGCAACAGCAGCTGTTAACCCAGGGATAATGGTCACTTAATATTCACAATAATTGCAGACCCGTAAATGACACCTGCCATCAAAAAAAAATCCTGGGATCGAAAATAGACCAAGAAATTCAAAACAGGGCAACATTTCAACACGACAATTTCAAAAGGTATATTTTACTCACACTTTTTTTCTTTTGTTTTTAAACAACAACAACAAAAAAGGCGTGGCAGAACGCTCAACATTAGGAATTATTAAAGACATGCAAATCCAGCCTACAAAAATGTATCCGAATGACCATCAGCAAAAATTCTGCAAACAATAAATGCCAAAGGGGTTGTGGAGAATTGCGTACCCTCAGCTCTAAGTGGGATGTAAACTGGTAAGAGCCATCAATGAAAACAGAATGGAGGAGCCTTCACAAGGGAAACACTGAGCTACGATTCAATCCAGCAGGCCCGCTGCTGGGCCTATCACCTGAGAAGACGAGAATCAAAAAGACACAGGCTAGCAATCCTGCCTTGCAGCAATATTTACCACAGCCAAGACTTGGAAGCAACCAGAATGTCCATCAACAGATGAATGCACAAAGAAGAAGTGGTCCATATACACAATGGAATATTACTCTGAGAAAAAATATAAATTAAATATTATCAACAAACATAAGGAAGGAGACATAAGCTTTTGGAGGTTTATCCGGGCACATTCCACTCTAAAGTAAAACGGAGAAACACAACTTTCAGGAAGATTCTCTTTCCCTAGTAACCGGAGTGTGTAATGTAGAAATGCTACCGCCCTGTGGCTGTTCCCCACAACAGCAGCTTTAAAAGCTGTGCTAATGCTCACTTCATATTCACAAGAACTGCGGGGCGGCAAATGACACCTGCCGTCTAAATGCCTTTTTTTGTTTGTTTTAATGTCTTGAGGGAGGTAATCGCCAAAAAAATTCAAAATGTGGCACATACTACATGAAAACAATTTGAATATGTAAGTTTTACTCTTTAAAAAGAAAGAAAAAGCATATGGCTAATATCTCAATATAAGGAATTATTAGACGCATGCAAATTCAACCACAAAAAGGTATCAGCGCATTCCAGTGAGAATGACCATCAGCAAAAAAACTACAAACAATAAATGCCGAAGGGGTTGTGGAGAAATGCATACTCTCAACTTTAAGTGGGATGTAAACTGGTAACAGCCACTAATAAAAACAGAAAAAGGTGTCTTTAAAAGGTAAATTTTGAGCTACCATATGATTCAGCGGGCCCAATCCTGGGCCTGTGATCTAGGAAGACAGAATTGAATGACACAGGCAGGCAATAGTGCACTGTAGCAGTATTACAATAGACAAGACATGAAAACAACCAAAAAGTCCTTCAAAAGATGAATGGCCAAAGAAGAACTGGTACATGTACAGATGGAATATTAGCCAAGGAAAAAACGGAAACAACATCGTTTGCAGCACCACAGATGAGTCTACAGGTACTCACACAACTTGAAGTAACCCAGAAAGCGAAAGACACGTATCCTATGGTATCACTTATAGGTGTTACCTAAAAATTGATACCCGTGAAGATATTTCCACGAAGAAAGGCAATCACAGATTCATTAAAGAAACTTATGGTTAACCAAATGAAAAGGTGTGAGGATTGGATACATTAGAATACTGGGGTTAACAAAGATATACAAACACATGTGAAATATATAATCGCCAAAGACCTACGGAATTCCAAGAGAAGACTACTCAACATTGTGTCATAACCCACAGGGGAAATGGATCCGAAGATAAATAGATATATGTATAAAAGAACCACATCTTCCACACCTAGAACAAATGAAACATTGTAATCAGATTTGTTGTTACAAAAACTACAACTAAACATTAAAGTAAAAAAATGAACAAGAAGTAATGAGACAAACTTATGGGGGTTTTAACTGGCACATTCCATTCTACTTTACAACCTAGGAACCCTACTTCCAGGAAGGTTCTGAACACTCTGTATTAATTTATATGGGAAGAGGACCTGTACATAAATATATATATATATATAATGTTCAAATGAACTAGATTGTGTACACCTAGAATAAATAATATTCTAATCATTACCCTGATTAAAAAAATTAAAACAACAAAGAAGATGTACTCAGACATAAATTGATGGGGTTTTTTCCTTGCCCATTCCATTCGAATTTACAACCTAGGAACACGACCTCCAGGAAAGCTCTGCTGCCCTAGTAATCCAGTTTGGGAATGGAGAAACGCTGCTGCCGTGTGGCCGTTTCCCACAACAGCAGCTTTCAACCCAGTGTAATGGTCACTAAATAGTAACAACAATTGCAAGCCTGTAAGTGACACACGCCCTCAAAAAAAATCCTGGCGTCGAAAATCGACCAAAAAATTCAAGAGAGGGCAAGGTTTCAAGAAGACAATTTCAAGAGGTATACTTAACTCACATTTTCTCTTTTCTTTTTTTTTTTTTTGTTTAACAAAAAAGACCATGGGAAAAGCTCACCATCAGGAACTAATAAAGACACGCAAATCCAATCTACAGAAACTTTTACCAGACCACAGTCAGAATGATCATCAGCAAAAAATCTCTAAACAATAAATAATCAAGGGGTTTTAGAGAACTGAGTACCCTCTAGCTGCTGGTGGGATGTCAAATGGTAACAGTCAGTAGTGAGAAAAGAAAGGAGGTGCGTTTAAAGGTAAAAATTGAGCTCCCATATGATCTGGTGGGCCCATTACGGGCCCTATCACCTGAGAAGACCAGAATCAAAAGACACAGGCTGACAATCCTACACTGCAGCACTATTTCCCCTAGCCAAGACTTGGAACAACCAAAATGTCCATCAGCAGATGAATCCACAAGGAAGAAGCGGTCCATGTACACACAGGAATATTATTCCGATTAAAAAATATAAATTAAATATAAAAAACAAACCTAAGGAAGGAGACATAAGCTTTGGGGGTGTATCCGTGCACAATCCACTCGAATTTACAACCAAGGAACACTACTTCATAAAGGTACTGTTTCCCTAGTAACCAGAGTGGGGAATGTAGAAATGCTGCCGCCCTGTGGCCGTGTGCCGCAACAGCAGCTTTAAAAGCTATGCTAAAGGTCACTTCATATTCAAAAGGACTGCAGGGCTATAAATGACACCAGCCAACACAATGGGTTGAGGGAGGTAATGGCCAAAATATTCAAAATATGGCACCTACTTCAACAAATCATTTGAATAGGTAAGCTGGACTCACTCTTTAAAAAACAAAAAGTATAAGTACATGCCTATAAGCTCAATATAAGGAATTATAAGACATATGCAAATCCAGCCACAAAAAGGTATCAGCTCACATGGGTCAGAATGGCCATCATCAAAAATTCTGCAAGCCATAAATGCTGAAGGGGCTGCGGAG